>NC_053023.1:493803915-494103915 GCF_003073215.2 Triticum urartu | reverse complement strand
AGCTGGTTGTAGGGCACTTGGAGGTTGTTGAACGTCTCCACGGACAGGACGTTGAGCCCTTCCCCGCCATCGATGAGGGTCTTGGTGACCACCACGTTGCTGATGATTGGGGAACAAAGCATCGGGAGGACTCCGGCTGTAGCTGCGCACTTGAGTTGGTCTGCTGAGCTGAACGTGATGGCGCATGCCGACCACCTGAGAGGGCGCGTGGCTTCGAGCCTGGGGAGGGATGCATTCACTTCGCGGGCGAACTGCTTGAAGATGCATTGAGAGGCTGGGGCTTGAGCTCCGCCTAGGATGCAGGCGATCGCGCGCGGCTCCTCGAAGCCCCCAGCCTCCTCGTCCTGGTGGCGGTCCTCGTTTCTCCTTGGCTGCGGCGGCAGCGGCGGGAGGCCTGCATTGCCCTGCGGGCGATCCTCGCGAGGGTGATCCCTCCAGCCTCCCTCGCGAGGTGGGTCTTGCCAGCGATCCTCGCGAGGTTGGTCGCGCCACCCCTGGCGCGGGCCACGGTCTTCCCAGTGCCCTGCGTTCCTTCCTCCTCCTCGGCCGTAGCCCCGGTCACCGCAGTCAGGGCGATGGCCGATCCTTCCTTCTCGCACGGCTCGGAGTTCTTGGCATTCGCTGGTGTTGTGGGTGTGGAGGTCGTGGTACACGCAGTACCGGCTGCCCTTGGGAGGTTCGGGCTGATCTCTGCCCCGCTTGGTGTCCGGTTCTGCCGCGAGCACGGCAGCCCCCTTGCGCTTCACATCCTTGGCCTTGAGCTTCTTCTCTTCTGGGTCTGCGGCAGGCAGCTCGAGGAGGGAGAGACGCCCCTCCTCAGCCCTGGCGCACTTGTTTGCCAAGTTGAACAGCTCCAAGGAAGTGCACAGGTCTTCATGCATCCCCAGCTCCTCCTTCATCTTGACGTCGCGCACGCCGTTGGAGAAGGCTGAGATGATGGCCTCTTCAGTCACCTTGGGAATCTTGAGGCGTGCGTTGTTGAAGCGCTGGATATACTTCTGCAGGGTCTCCCCGGGTTGTTGCTTGATGCGGCGCATGTCGCTCACGGTGGGTGGCCGGTCGCGAGTACCTTGGAAGTTGGCGATGAAGCGGGTGCGCATCTCTTCCCAGGAGGAGATTGTGCCTGGAGCCAGGTTCAGGAGCCAGGTGCGTGCCCTGTCCTTGAGCGCCATGGGAAACCAGTTCGCCATGACCTTCTCGTCTCCGTTGGCAGCTTTGATGTACAGCTCGTAGAGCTGGAGGAACTCCACAGGGTCGGCCGTGCCGTCGTAGCGAGGAGGCAGGTCCGGCTTGAACTTGCCTGGCCACGTGACGCTACGCAGTTCGGTGGTGTAGGCGAGGCAGCCTGCTGTGGCCACGGGAGGCCTTGGGTGATGGAGAGCCTGGTCTTGCATGTCCCCACGCGCTGGAGCAGGGGGATGGTCGCGACGTGCTGGAGCAGGGAGCGCCCGGGCAGCTTCTGGCAGGCGAGGGACTTCTTGGCAGCTCTGCTCTTGCTGCGCGGGCACCTGACGGAGCGGGTTCCGCCCAGGGGCCACGCGCCTTGGTGCCATGGCGTCTTCTTGAGGAGGAGGCGGCCGGGGCACCGCTGGAGCTTCTTTGCCCGCGCGGGGCGGGGTGCGGTGCAGCGGAACGGACGGCGCGGAAGAGCCCCCTGCAGCGCGGACGAGCTCGGCGACGCAGTCGAGCCATTCCTCATAGACGTCGTCGACGGGACGGTAGCGCAGGAGCTCGTTCGCCGCGATGAGTGCAGCCCGAGCCTCCATGGGCGCGTGGAGCGCGCGGGACGAAGATCCAGCTGGGGCGAGCGAGGGAGTTGCGGTGCGGCCGTCTTGCCGCACGGATGGGTGCTGGGACAATGCTTGCCGCTCGTCCCCCACTGGGCCGGTGGCGGCGTTGATGGCAGGTGATGGGGAACGGCGTGGATGCCCGCCGACAGGGGCCGTCTGGGCGACGCGGGAAGCGAGTGCGGCCCGGCGCTCGGCGCGGGCCCGACGAGCGTCAGACATGGGCGTGACGGTCGGAGGAGAACGGGGTGGTGGAAGACGAATTCCGGCACACCCCTACCTGGCACGCCAAATGTCGGATTTCGGGTTCCGGCGGACCCTTGAGGTTCAAACACTAGGGTGCACGCGGAGATTTTGCCTCCTACCTACCTGCACCCCTCTGCCACGCTAGGATCAAAGCTATGGGAAGAATAGCACAAGAGACACAGGGTATATACTGGTTCGGGCCACCGTTGTGGTGTAATACCCTACTCCAGTGTGTGGTGTGTGGATTGCCTCTTGGGCTGATGATGATGAACAGTACAGGGAAGAACAGCCTCGCGAGGGTCTGTTCTTGGCTGGGGCGGTGAACTGCTGGGAGGAGTTCAGCCACCTTTCTCTCTCTCTCTCTCTCTCTACTCCGACCGATCGACTGACCGACCTCCCCCCTGCTGTATGGGTGGCTGGTCCTATTTATAAAGGCCCTGGTCCTCTTCCCAAATATTGAGCAGGAAGGGAGCCAACAATGGCGGGCTAATTTGAAGGGGGACAGCAAGTATCAGCTATCCTGACAAAAGTAGTCTTCGCCTGCGCAAAGCTCTGGTGATGATGCCGTCTGGGCTCCACGGTGACCTCCGTCTCGTAGTCCTCCTGGTCTTGGTCTCGTTGCACCGAAATGGCAACCTTTGCCTGACGCCTCGGTACTCCGCGGCTGCGCTTGCCTCCTTTGCACCAAAGAGGAAACGAGGACGCTGCGCGGGCTGGCACCCGCCTGGCGCCCTGGGTCGTCATGGCTTGCGTCACGGGCACCTCGCGAGGTACCCCGCCTTGATCTCTCCGCCTCCTCGCGAGCCAGCCTGACGAGGCCGTGCCTGAGGAAGCTCCGTGTCGTCCGCCCCACGAGGCTTGGCCCCTCACGAGGGTCTTGAGTTTGTATTGGTGAAGATGGGCCGTGCTAGGCCCCCCTTTGAGCCACGCCGCAAGCCGCAGGCAGGCAAGTCTGGGGACCCCCGTTCCTAGAACGCCGACAATATCCATGGTACTAATGATGATTGCACTAGTTATGATGAAAATGTCTCCTATAAACATGTCAATTTTTGTGGAGAACATTGGGTTTGTAAGTACACACCAAATAGGGAAGATAGATATTGCAAGAGGCATAAGTACTTAGAAACTAAATTGTTGCAAGAAAGGCTAGATCATTGTGCTAAAAATTTAAATTTTCTTGGCCGTACTTGTGGACTTTGCAATGAACAGGGTCATTTAGCTATCCGATGCAAATTGTTTCATGATCTAATCATGTCCAAAAAATTTGATGACTTGATTTCCCATGCACATTATAGTGAACTCAGTTTGCTTATGTGTTACGAAGAAATGAAACGTATAACTAAGAATCTTCCAGAATTTGCCCGTTATAAACTTCTTGGTTTTGATCTAGAGGAAATTTATATGTATTGTGTGGTGAATTTCATTGAAAATCCTTATATTGCCAATTACATAAAGAAAATAAAACAAATAGAGGATGAAGAGAATACTAACAAAAGGGAACAGACTTCCCAATACCCTTCTATTATTTCTTATGATGAATCAGGTAACGAGGAGGAGCCTTCTATTCAACCAATCTCATTAATAAGGAGCTGCAAAAAGAGGATTGAACCCACACATGAGGTGAAGAAGAAGAAAAGAAAAAGGAAGAGAGGTAAAAAGATATCTCTCCCAAATAATGTTGCTCCCATTATTGTTGTGCCTCATGAAAATAAATAAAAAATGATTGTGGAAGATGATGCACTTGATGATGATCTCGTTATGCCTATTGCTTGTTGTGATGATTATGATTGGGAAGATAATGTTACTTCTTATGATCTTGAAAATCTTTTTGGCACTTGCTTGGAAGAATATGATAATTGATATACTATTGGTGCTATCCATACTATTAATGATGAGGGTGATTATGCTTATGACATGAAAAGGCCCAAGCTTGGGGATGCTATGTTTGATGAAGATGATGTTTTTGAGAATATATTTGCTGCAATTAATGTTAGTCCCAAGCTTGGGGAAGCTATGATTAATGAAGATGATATTTGTAGTCTCCCAAGTTTTGATATGAAAATCTATTATGATGATAGCATGCCTCCTACTTATGATAATTATGAAAGTGGATTTGGAGAGGTCATGACTTTATTTAGTAATGATTCCACTATCTTGGAAGAGGTTTCAATCGATTATGATGAGAAGAACGTTGCTACTTATGATAATTATTGTGATGATACATATGCTATAAAAGGTAGTGATGATTATATTTATAAAACTTGTCATGATTATGATTACCCTTTTTCTTAACATTCTCTTTTAATGTGGAAACAATTTATAGTATTCGAGTCTCTTATGATACTCCCACTATTCCGATTGAGAAGAATTTTGCTTATGTAGAGAGTACTAAAAAATTCTATGCTTGTAGATCATGAAAAGAATGCTTTATGTGATGGTTATATTGTTAAATTCATTCATTATGCTACTGAAAATTATTATTAGGGAGGAATATATGCTTGTAGGAATTGCAATAATATCAAGTTTCCTCTCTATGTGCTTAAAGTTTTGAAGTTATGCTTGTTTTGCCTTCCTATGCTAGTTGATTATTGTTCCCATAAGTTGTTTGCTCACAAAATCCCTATGCATAGGAAGTGGGTTAGACTTAAATGTGCTAGCCATATTCTTCATGATGCTCTCTTTATGTTTCAATTATTATCTTTTATGTGAGCATCATTGAAATCGTCATGCCCAGCTAGGGGCGTTAAACGATAGCGCTTGTTGGGAGGCAACCCAACTTTATTTTTGTTCCTGTTTAGTAATAAATAATTTATCTAGCCTCTGTTATTATTGAGTTTCTATGTTTTAATTAGTGTTTGTGCCAAGTAGACCCGTTGGGAAGACTTGGGGAAAGTCTTTTTGATCTTGTTGTAAAAAACAGAAACTTTAGCGCTCACGAGAATTGCTGCCATTTTTTATTGGAGAGTGATATTTAGTTAATTATTTTTGAAGATAATTAATAGATAAATTACTCACGTCCAGCAATTTATTTTAGAATTTTTTAGGTTTCAGAAGTTTGCGTTAGTTACAGACTACTACAGACTGTTCTGTTTTTGACAGATTCTGTTTTTCGTGTGTTGTTTGCTTATTTTGATGAATCTATGGCTAGTAAAATAGTTTATAAACCATAGAGAAGTTGTAATACAGTAGGTTTAACACAATATAAATTTAGAATGAGTTCATTAAAGTACCTTATGATGGTGATGTTCTTTCATATACTAACGGAGCTTACGAGTTTTCTGTTAAGTTTTGTGTTGTGAAGTTTTCAAGTTTTGGGTAAAGATTCGATGGACTATGGAATAAGGAGTGGAAAGAGCCTAAGCTTGGGGATGCCCAAGGCACCCCAAGGTAATATTCAAGGATAAAAAAAGCCTAAGCTTGGGGATGCCCCGAAAGGCATCCCCTCTTTCGTCTTCGTTCATCGGTAACTTTACTTGGAGCTATATTTTTATTCGCCACATGATATGTGTTTTGCTTGGCACGTCATTTTATTTTATTTTGTTTTGCTTGCTGTTTGAATAAAATACCAAGATCTTAAATTCTTAAATGTTATAGTCTTCACATAGTTGCATAATTATTTGACTACTCATTGATCTTCACTTATATCTTTTGGAGTAGTTTGTCATTTGCTCTAGTGATTCACATATATCTTTTTAGAGCACGGTGGTGGTTTTATTTTGTAGAAATAGGTGAACTCGCATGCTTCACTTATATTATTTTGAGAGTCTTTAGAACAGCATGGTAATTTTCTTTGGTTATGAATCTAGTCCTAATATGATGGGCATCCAAGAGGGATATAATAAAAACTTTCATATAGAGTGCATTGAATACTAACAGAAGTTTGATACTTGATAATTGTTTTGAGATATGGAGATAGTGATATTAAAGTTGTGCTAGTTGAGTAGTTGTGAATTTGAGGAATACCTGTGTTTAAGTTTGCAAGTCCCGTAGCATGCACGTATGGTAAATGTTGTGTAACAAATTTGAAACATGAGGTGTTATTTGATTGTCTTCCTTATGAGTGGCAGTCGGGGACGAGCGATGGTCTTTTCCTACCAATCTATCCCCCTAGGAGCATGCGCGTAATGCTTGGTTTTTGATGACTTGTAGATTTTTGTAATAAGTATGTGAGTTCTTTATGACTAATGTTGAGTCCATGGATTATACGCACTCTTACACTTCCACATTGCTAGCCTCTTCGGTACCGTGCATTGCCCTTTCTCACATTGAGAGTTGGTGCAAACTTCGCCGGTGCATCCAAACCCCGTGATATGATACGTTCTTTCACACATAAACCTCCTTATATCTTCCTGAAAACAGCCACCATACCTACCTATTATGGCATTTCCATAGCCATTCCGAGATATATTGTCATGCAACTTTCCACCATTCCGTTTATTATGACACGCATCATCATTGTCATATTGCTTTGCATGATCATGTAGTTGACATCGTATTTGTGGCAAAGCCACCGTTCATAATTTCTCATACATGTCACTCTTGATTCATCGCAATCCCGGTACACCGCCGGAGGCATTCATATAGAGTCATACTTTGTTCTAGTATCGAGTTGTAATCATTGAGTTGTAAATAAATAGAAGTGTGATGATCATCATTTTCTAGAGCATTGTCCCCAGTGAGGAATAAAAAAAGAAAAGAAAAAGAAAGGCCATAAAAAAGAGAAGGCCAAAAAAAGAGAAAGGCCATAAAAAAGAAGGCCCAAAAAATGAGAGAAAAAGAGAGAAGGGACAATGCTACTATCCTTTTTTCCACACTTGTGCTTCAAAGTAGCACCATGATCTTCATGATAGAGAGTCTCTTGTTTTGTCACTTTCATTTACTAGTGGGAAATTTTCATTATAGAACTTGGCTTGTATATTCCAACAATGGGCCTCCTTAAGTGCCCTAGGTCTTCGTGAGCAAGCAAGTTGGATGCACACCCACTTAGTTTCTTTTGTTGAGCTTTCATACATTTATAGCTCTAGTGCATCCGTTGCATGGCAATCCCCACTCCTTGCATTGACATCAATTGATGGGTGTCGGTGTCAAAACCGGCGGATCTCGGGTAGGGGGTCCCGAACTGTGCGTCTAGGCCGGATGGTAACAGGAGGCAAGGGACACGAAGTTTTACCCAGGTTCGGGCCCTCTTGATGGAGGTAAAACCCTACGTCCTGCTTGATTAATATTGATGATATGGGTAGTACAAGAGTAGATCTACCATGAGATCAGAGAGGCTAAACCCTAGAAGCTAGCCTATGGTATGATTGTTGTTCTGTATGTTGTCCTACGGACTAAAACCCTCCGGTTTATATAGACACCGGAGAGGGTTAGGGTTACACAAAGTCGGTTACAATGGTAGGAAATCTATATATCCGTATCGCCAAGCTTGCCTTCCGCGCCAAGGAAAGTCCCTTCCGGACACGGGACGAAGTCTTCAATCTTGTATCTTCATATTTCAGGAGTCTGGCTGAAGGTATAGTCCGGCCATCCGGACACCCCCTAATCCAGGACTCCCTCAGTAGCCCCCGAACCAGGCTTCAATGACGATGAGTCTGGCGCGCAGATTGTCTTCGGCATTGCAAGGCGGGTTCTCCTCCAAATTCCGTGTACCTGTCGAATAAAGTCCGGTTTCTTGTAAATGTTGCGCTCCTTAGCTTCTATGCCCAAAAATGGCCGTCTCCCACGTGTCAAACGAATATGAAAAGTCTGAGTGTTTTTACATCCACACCCCTAGCCGCGTAAATGAGCCGCACATTTAAGGGGACGAGGATTTAGATCCAAACCACACCTTCTCCCCTTCGCGAGTGTTCATCAGAGCGTATCCGACAAAGGTCCATACCGCCATGGCCAGTCGTGGCAACTCCTCCTTTCGCCCTTCCAGCCCTCAGCCGGGATATTGGGAGAGATGCTCCATCCCGCATAGCGAGCTAGTGACGCTCCAGACCAAGGGATTTCTCCCCCAGCCTATATGGTCCCGGTTCGAGCCGCTCTTGCCATCTATAATGGCGGAGAGCAAGCGGAGAATGCCCCTAATCCCTCCAAAGGAGAGCGGGTATGCCTCGTCCCTTATTTAATAAGAGGACTTGGATTTCCAATCCATCCATTTCTCCGAGGGCTCCTGGAATTCTATGGCCTCTAGCTACACAATCTTACGCCCGCCTCCGTATTGCATATCGCGGGCTTCGTAGCCCTCTACGAGCTGTTTTTGGGTGTTGAGGCTCATTTCGGGCTGTGGAAAGAGATATTCTGCCTTGTGCCCCGCTCTCAGAAGGGGTCGATATATCAAGTAGGCGGAGCCGAAGTGTAGCGCATCGTCGGGACCGGATATCTATCCGTAACCCCAAAGAAGGCGTCCGAGGACTGGCCTTCGGAATGGTTTTACATGGAGGACGTCCCGCTGCCGGATCCTGTCCGGATCGACCTCCCTGAGTTCGACAGTGCTCCACTAAAGAAGCGCCTAAGTTGGCGTCCACGGAGCCCTCAGAGGGAAAGTGACAAGGACGTCCGTTACCTGATGAGCCGGATAAGATTGTTAGCTCACTCCGGACTGACCATGATCGGGGTCATGGCCACATGCATCATGCGAGGGGTGCAGCCGCTACAGTACAGAGGCCACCCCATGTGGGATTTCAACGGGGAGGACGACGCCACCTGCTACGGCCGTAAGGGACCGGATTCGGCTGCGTCCCTAACAAAGACCTTGTCCGCTTTGTACAAGGGAGAAGAGGAGGAATTTCTCCGCGTTGACCCGCAGGGTGGATTTTCTATGTACAATCCCCCAAGCTGGGTAAGTGGTTTACTTGCCCATCCGTTTTATATTCCCATTGTTAAATATTTAGCCTAACGACTTTAACACAGGAACTGTGCCAGGCTGTTAAAGAAATAAACAGCCCTCCTCCACAACCCGAGGACCCAGGAAGGTCCCTCGACCCGGCCTCTCAAGAGGATCCGTACTTTTCTGTGGAGCTGATTGATGGAGTGTTCCATCAATTGAGCAAGGACAACGCCTTGGTGGCCATTACGGCCGATTACCCAGGGATAATCCCGGCCTCCCAGGTAACTAAGATCGAAGTCCCAGTACCCCGAATAGGGGTCCGCCCTCTCGTGTTTTCAGTTTCCTGATTAAAACCGAGCTTTGCAGGGGAGGTTTTTGAGATGGGAGGCCGAACCTGCGGCGACAAGCCAACGAGGGGTCGCAGGGCCCCGTGGGCAGAAAAGAGGTGCAGTCCAGATCGAGACGTCAGCGCAAAGGTATGGCGCGCCCCCTTATCCCAGGTGTTATACCTTCAAGGCATGTTAACACTCGTGCTCTCTTCAGGACAAAGAGACCTCGCCGGACTATATCCGGAGAGGCTGCCAATCGCGCCTCCACCAGCCAGGCTCCAAAGCCTGGTCCGGAGGCGGAGGCGAACACAAGGCGCGCACCGGACGCTCCTCCGATAGAGGATGTGGACAGGTTGTCTGCCACCAACTCTGAGGTGGAGAGTGCCATGAACCACAGGCGCCGCCGGACAATTCTTCGCGACGCTTGTTTCTCGCGAGAGGCATTAGATGCCTTCAATTCGGGAGATGCGTACCTCCGTGCCGCTCAAAATGGTCTAGCCATAGCCACGGAGCAATATATAAAAGACATACGGGTAAGAAAATTTTGGTAATTATATATATACCAGTAGCCCCTGAGACTTGAAACAGTTAGAATAACTGATTTAAGGATCATATGTTATGCAGGTTCTTACAGAAAAGAATTCCCTACTGTCCCAGGAGCTGGAAGAGTGCAAAGCCCAACTTGAGGCCGCACTAGCCACGGCAGGGGAGCCCAAGGAGACCCCCTCTGGTAGTATACAC
Organism: Triticum urartu; assembly: GCF_003073215.2. NCBI lineage: Eukaryota > Viridiplantae > Streptophyta > Magnoliopsida > Poales > Poaceae > Triticum > Triticum urartu. Next base: position 494,093,998 of record NC_053023.1, on the reverse strand, counting down.
TTCGAAAGATAAGTATTTTGCGAAGCACGACATGGATGTGATTCTGACAAATGAAATTGCAGATGGCGCCGGATTGAGTTCAGAAAGGCAACAACTCCTACGCCAGCTGAAGGCTGGGGAGAAGGTGCTGACAAAGGTGAGGCGGGAGAAGAACGATCTCCAAGATGCCAACACCAAGCTGGGCATCGACCTGAAAGATGTTCGTGCCCAGCTGTCAGACTCCGTTAAGGAGAATCAACGGCTTCGGCGTGACATATTTAGTAAGTGCTTGAACGAACCTTTGAAAAAAAGTTCGGCGGGGAAGTCGACTAACATAGTAATGTCTGTAGGTGTGCTAACAGGTCGTCCTGCGGAGGAGATGCCCGGTTCTACGGGTGACCTTCTTCCCGAGCTCTCACAACTGCTCGAGCGAGTTCGGCAGGCAATGCAAGGCGCCGCCCAGGCCTTGTGGCCATCCATCTCCATGCCCGAAGGTCTTGGAGAGCTTGCGGAGAAGCTAAAGGGAGCACGGCGGCGCTTCCGATTGTGGAAGATATCGGCCTGCCGTCAAGGCGCTGGGGAGGCCTGGGCCATGGTGAAGACGCGGTACACAAAGGCTGACCCAAACCACATGGCCGAGGTCGGTCCTGTGGGGCCTGATGGGAAGGAGATCCCTGTAAGCTTAGTATACGGCCAAGTAGAATTGGCCGCAAAGTATTCCCAGCAGGACTGTAAATTAGACAGCCTGTTAGATGGTATTGAAGAGGAATACAATCAGTCAGAATGACTATGTAATTTAATTGACATTTATAATGCCTTCTAGCCGGATTGTAGATCGTTTGTCATGGCCGACCTTTTCGCTTCAGCCTCGGGACCTGACGGTCCGGAGTGTGTCCGAATTCCCATGCGGTTATATAAGAACCGGGGAATGCATGGAGACCAGGCATAGGGGTCATTAGTGCATGAACAGACAAGTGCCCGACTAGTTATGTTATATTACATGGTTAGTAAGAAACATTTTCCAGGGAGAATAGTTCTGTTAGGGGTTCCTTTCCCTGGGAGGCATGCCCTAAAGTGCATGCCCATTCTGCGAAAAAAGACGCAGAAAAAAGCATCTGGGGCGCATAAATAAATAAGTGAAAAAATCATCTTTTAGGTCGCCGACCGAATATTCCCTTAAGAACGCTAGCTTTCGGCTTCACCCAGTCTGAGGTACACATCCGGCTGATCCGGCAGTAACAATCGCAGAGGTGCTCCCTTTACCGCCTAGCCGAATAATCGGGAATGTAGGGCTAAGCACAGGAGCCAGGCAACCCAGCTTGGCCAAAACTTAAGTCATATCGATGCATATAATGGTGAAATAAAAGGTACATGCGGAAGTGTAACACATGTGTTGGGCATGAAGCCCGTATAAATAAGCTTCTGTTAAAAGAAGCCCCCAGGTTTAATGAGTGCGAATAGCACGTCATTTGATGAGCCTTTATAGGCTATAAGAGAAAGGAAGGGGAGACGGAGAGAAATGTAAGACAGACAGTATATAAAAAAGGGACAGAGGAAGGAGACGAACACAGAGTCCGGCACTAGGCATAGAATCTTCAGAGACGGGCCGCGTTCCATGGGTTCGGCTCGAGTCGGTTATCCGATGCGTCTTGCAGGCGGTACGCTCCACCAGTCAGGACTTGGTCAATTATGAAGGGACCTTCCCACTTGGGCTTGAGTTTGTCCTTTTTCTTGTCCGGCAGGCGTAGAACTAATTTGCCAACGTTGTAATTTTTGGCCCGTACTTCTCTGCTTTGGTATCTTCGAGCCTGCTGTTGATAGAATGCGGAACGGGCTTTTGCCACGTCACGCTCCTCCTCCAATGCGTCCAAACTGTCCTGCCGATCGAGCTCGGCTTCTCTTTCTTCGTACATGCGCACTCGAGGTGAGTCATGAATTATGTCGCAAGGCAAAACTGCCTCTGCGCCGTACACCATGAAGAATGGTGTGTATCCGGTGGTGCGATTCGGCGTGGTCCGCAGCCCCTAGAGTATGGAGTCGAGCTCCTCTACCCAGTGCGTGTTAGATTCCTTGAGGGACCGCACTAATCTGGGTTTGATGCCACTCATGATAAGACCATTTGCACGTTCGACCTGGCCGTTAGTTTGTGGGTGATAGACAGAAGCATAATCGAGCTTGATGCCCATGTTTTTGCACCAGAGTTTTACCTCGTCGGCCGTAAAGTTCGTGCCGTTATCAGTGATGATGCTTTGGGGGACGCTGTAACGGTGTACAACCCCGGACATAAAGTCTATCACCGGTCCGGATTCGGCCGTCTTAATAGGCTTGGCTTCTATCCATTTGGTGAACTTATCCACCATGACCAGTAAGTATTTTTGCTTGTGGGTTCCGCCTTTAAGGGGTCCAACCATGTCAAGCCCCCAGACCGCGAAGGGCCAAGTGATGGGGATAGTTCGGAGGGCGGTGGGTGGCATATGGCTTTGGTTTGAAAAGAGCTGGCAACCGAAGCATCGTTGGACTAAATCCTGGGCGTCTGCCCGGGCCGTCGGCCAATAAAAGCCTGTACGGAAGGCCTTGCTTACAAGGGACCGAGCTGCAGCGTGATGACCGCCGAGTCCAGCATGAATTTCAGCCAGGAGGTTCCGCCCTTCCTCTTCGGAGATGCACCTTTGAATGACTCCGGTAGTGCTTTTCTTATAAAGCTCTCCCTCGTGGACTTTGTAGGCTTTGGATCGTTGCACTATACAGCGTGCCTCATTTTGGTCCTCGGGGAGTTCCTGCCTAGTAAGGTAGGTGAGGAATGGTTTTGTCCACGGGGCGATGACGGCCATTATTACATGGCTGAAGGTGTTATTTCATTGGCAGAGCCTCCGATTGTATCAGAATGTTCGGTGTCGGGCAGTGCGGTTGGGTCCGGGCTGTTATTGTTTGGCTCCCCTTCCCATACCGTGGATGGCTTGAACAGCCTTTCCAAGAAGATGTTGGGGGGACTACATCGCGTTTTGCACCGATGCGTGCCAGGACACCTGCCGCCTGATTATTTTCCCGGGCTATATGGTGAAATTCAAGCCCTTCGAACCGAGCTGACATTTTTAGGACGGTGTTGCGGTAAGCTGCCATTTTTGGATCCTTGGCATTGAAGTCTCCATTTATTTGGGATATTGCGAGGTTCGAGTCCCCACGCACCTCTAGGTGTTGAATGCCCATGGATACTGCCATCCGGAGACCATGTAAAAGGGCCTCATATTCGGCTGCATTGTTGGAGTCTGTGTACATAATCTGGAGTACGTATTGAACTGTGTCTCCTGTGGGGGATGTCAAAACGACGCCAGCCCCTAGTCCGGCCAACATCTTGGAGCCGTCGAAATGCATGATCAAATTTTAATATGTGTCGTACTCTTTAGGGAGTTCGGCCTCCGTCCATTCTGCGACGAAGTCGGCCAAAACTTGCGACTTGATGGCTCGCCGTGGCTTATAAGTTATGCCGAACGGGAGGAGCTCAATGGCCCATTTTGCAATCCGGCCCGTTGCGTCACGGTTGTTTATAATATCGTTAAGTGGTACTTCCGAGGCTACTATTATTGAACACTCTTGAAAGTAGTGTCGTAGCTTCCGGGATGCCATGAATACCGCGTAAGCAATCTTTTGATAATGCGGGTATCGTGATTTGCACGGAGTGAGGACAGTGGACACATAATAGACCGGCTTTTGAAGGGGGAATTTGTGTCCGTCCATTTCTCGTTCAACGACGAGCACTACGCTTACAACCTGATGTGTTGCTGCAATGTACAATAGCATTGGTTCGCCAATGTTTGGCGTGACCAGGATTGGGTTTGTTGCCAATATGGCTTTTATTTCGTCGAGTCCGGCCGTGGCTGCATCCGTCCATTCGATGTGTTCGGTGCGCCGAAGGAGGCGGTAAAGGGGTAGGGCCTTTTCTCCCAAGCGGGAGATAAAGCGGCTTAGAGCCGCCACGCATCCGGTTAACTTTTGTATTTGTTTGAGGTCCTTTGGGATATCCAATTGTGACAGAGCTCGGATCTTGGCTAGATTTTCTTCGATTCCTCTACCGGATACAATGAAACCCAAGAGCTTTCCGGCTGGGACGCCGAAAATGCATTTTTCCGGGTTGAGCTTGATGTCGTATGTTCGGAGGTTATCAAATGTGAGCCTCAAGTCGTCTACTAGAGATTCGACATGTCTTGTTTTGACGACCACATCATCTACATATGCCTCTACTGTTTTGCCAATCTGGTTTGCCAGACATGTCTGAATCATGCGCTAATATGTTGCGCCGGCGTTTTTGAGCCCGAAGGGCATTGTGTTGAAGCAGAATGGGCCGTATGGTGTGATAAATGTCGTTGTGGCTGGTCTGATTCTGCCATCTTGATTTGATGGTAGCCGGAATATGCGTCGAGGAAACACAACGAATCGTGTCCTGCGGTAGCATCGATAATTTGATCGATGCGGGGGAGGGGTAAGGGATCCTTTGGGCAAGCCTTGTTAAGGTCTTTAAAATCAACGCACGGGCGCCATGATTTGTCCTTCTTTGGTACCATCACCAGGTTTGCTAGCCAGTCCGGATGTTTTATATCTCTGATGAATCCGGCCTCCAATAGCTTTGCTAGCTCCTCCACCATGGCCTGTCTCTTAGGTTCGGAAAAACGCCGAAGAGCTTGTTTGACAGGTTTGAATCCTTTTAGGATATTTAAGCTGTGCTCGGCCAGCCTGCGTGGGATTCATGGCATGTCTGAAGGATGCCAGGCAAAAATGTCCCAGTTCTCTCGTAGGAACTCTCACAGTGCGGCATCTACATCAGGGCTTAACTGTGCCCTGATGGAAGCTGTTTTATTGGGGTCTGTTGGATGGACCTGGAATTTGACTATTTCGTCCGCCGGTTTAAAGGAGGTGGACTTGGATCTTTTGTCGAGTACCACATCGTCCCTATTCACCGTGGAGCACAATGCAGTCAGTTCCTCAGCCGCTAGGGCTTCGGATAGTGCCTCGAGGGCCAGTGCAGCTGTCTTGTTTTCGGCGCGGAGTGCTATGTCCGGATCACTAGCGAGAGTGATGATCCCATTAGGCCCGGGCATCTTGAGCTTCATGTACCCGTAATGGGGTATTGCTTGGAAGATTGTAAACGCTTCCCGCCCTAGCAGAGCGTGATAACCGCTGCTGAACGGAGCCACATGGAACGTGACCTCTTCGGACCTGTAATTATCCGGTGTGCTGAACACCACATCTAGTGTGATTTTTCCTGTACAGCGCACTTCCCGACTAGGGATTATTCCTCTAAAGGTTGTGCTGCTTCGCTCAATGCGGTTCCAGTCTATTTCCATTTTTTGAAGGGTTTCCTCATAAATGAGGTTCAATCCGCTGCCGCTGTCCATGAGTACCTTGGTAAGACGAAAGCCGTCCACTATTGGACTGAGGACCAATGCGGCTGGTGCTCGGGCTGTTCGGAATTTAGGTTCATCATTGGCGTTAAAGGTAATAGCCGTGTCACTCCATGGGTTTATTGTTGGTACTTGGTAGACTTCGGCAAGGCTGCGGAGTGTCCTTTTTCGCATATTATTTGATGCGAAAGTCTCGAAGACTGTTAATACTGTATTGGTGTCTCTGGGGTGGCTTTCTGTGGCCTTCGGAATTAGGAGATCTTCGCCAAGTTTGGCCACCTGCCGGAGTATCCAACATGCTCTAAGGCTGTGAGTTGGTGTGGCGGCCTCTGTACTGTGAATTTTACAAGGTCCATTAAGCCATCCTTCCAGTATGGTTCCATGCCCTGTAGAGAGTTTTTGCTTTTTGGTGTTTGACCCGGGTGTCTGGCGATGATGCACCCTTTTATTTCGGACTGGGTTTGTATTCAGGGCCGGATCGTCCCAAAATTTTATTTCGGTTTTCCAGGCGCTTTCCATCGCACAGTACTTTTGTACAATGGACGCTAAGTCAGCGAAGCGTGTAATATCACGGCGACTTATGGCGTTGAGGATTCCCTTGTCCGTGCAATTATTGCAGAAGATTGAGATTGCGTCTTCCTCACGGCAGTCCCTTATCATGTTCCTAACCAGGAGGAATCTGGCCCAGTAATGATGTACTGTTTCATCGGGCTCTTGCCTGATTTGGGATAGATCGCTTATGCTTCGGTGGGTGGGTGGAATTAAATCCGAAGCCTCACCCAATCTGAGGCTCAGAGGCCGAGGAATTTCCGAACTCGAAAATTTGGATTCCTAGATGTTGTCTAATGAATCCAGCCCATCGCCTGACTCTAAGTTTAGGTCTTGAGTGATATCCTCCCCTCTGCGGGTATCCATCTTGGAGGGATCGGGAATCCGGACGTAGCTAGTCCTTAAGATAGATGAAGGGTCGCCGCACTGTCCCTCTACCACGGCAACATGATGGGTGACTTGGGGAGAGTTAATCTCTCTCAGATCGGGTTTAGGCCCAATCTGGTCGTAATCTATAGCGACTCCCAGGGCGGCGATGCGATCCAAGAGCTCGTTTATGGAGGAGAGCTCCATTGGATCCAACTGCTCGGCGAGTTCTGAGCTGACATGAAGATTGTTTTCGATGGCTCGAGAGGTCATCATCGGCGCAGAAGCCGAACAGGCGGTCATAAGAAAACCACCTAGCCGGAGGGTTTGGCCGATAGCCAAAGCTCCCTTAGCAACGGTGCCGTCTTTAAAGACGGGGCGAGGCATCCTTCCTGATGGCGACGACACAGAGGAACTCTCAATGAAAGCACCAATGTCGGTGTCAAAACCGGTGGATCTCGGGTAGGGGGTCCCGAACTGTGTGTCTAGGCCGGATGGTAACAGGAGGCAAGGGACACGAAGTTTTACCCAGGTTCGGGCCCTCTTGATGGAGGTAAAACCCTACGTCCTGCTTGATTAATATTGATGATATGGGTAGTACAAGAGTAGATCTACCACGAGATCAGAGAGGCTAAACCCTAGAAGCTAGCCTATGGTATGATTGTTGTTCTGTATGTTGTCCTACGGACTAAAACCCTCCGGTTTATATAGACACCGGAGAGGGTTAGGGTTACACAAAGTTGGTTACAATGGTAGGAAATCTATATATCCGTATCGCCAAGCTTGCCTTCCGCGCCAAGGAAAGTCCCTTCCGGACACGGGACGAAGTCTTCAATCTTGTATCTTCATATTCCAGGAGTCCGGCTGAAGGTATAGTCCGGCCATCCGGACACCCCCTAATCCAGGACTCCCTCAATGGGCATCTCCCTACCCCATTGATTAGCCACGTCGATGTGAGACTTTCTCCTTTTTGTCTTCTCCACATAACCCCCTCATTATATTCTATTCCACCCATAGTGCTATATCCATGGCTCGCGCTCATGTATTGCGTGAAGGTTTATAAAGTTTGAGATTACTAAAGTATGAAACAATTGCTTGGCTTGTCATCGGGGTTGTGCATGATGAGAGCATTCTTGTGTGACAAAAATGGAGCATGACTAAACTATATGATTTTGTAGGGATGAACTTTCTTTGGCCATGTTATTTTGAGAAGACATGATTGCTTAGTTAGTATGCTTGAAGTATTATTATTTTTATGTCAATATTAAACTTTTGTCTTGAATCTTATGGATCTGAATATTCTTGCTACAATAAAGAGACATACATGATGAATATGTTAGGTAGCATTCCACATCAAAAAATTTGTTTTTATCATTTACCTACTCGAGGACGAGCAGGAATTAAGCTTGGGAATGCTGATACGTCTCCAACGCATCTATAATTTTTGATTGTTCCATGCTATTATATTATCAACCTTGGATGTTTTATATGCATTTATATGCTATTTTATATGATTTTTGGGACTAACCTATTAACCTAGAGCCCAGTGCCAGTTTCTGTTTTTTCCTTGTTTTAGGGTTTCGAAGAAAAGGAATATCAAATGGAGTCCAAACGGAATGAAACCTTCGGAAAAGTTATTTTTGGAAAGAAAGCAATACAGGAGACTTGGAGTGCATGTCAGAGGATCAACGAGGAAGCCACGAGGCAGGGGGGCGCACCCACCCCCCTGGCGCGCCCTCCACCCTCGTGGGCCCCTCGTGGCTCCCCTGATGTATTTCTTCCGCCTATATATATCCATATACCCTAAAACTATCGAAGAGCACAATAGATCGGGAGTTCCGCCACCAGAAGCCTCCGTAGCCACCGAAAACCAATCTAGACCCGTTCCGGCACCCTGCCGTAGGGGGGAATCCCTCTCCGGTGGCCATCTTCATCATCCTGGTGCTCTCCATGACGAGGAGGGAGTAGTTCTCCCTCGGGGCTGAGGGTATGTACCAGTAGTTATGTGTTTGATCTCTCTCTCTCTCTCTTGTTCTTGAGGTGGCACGATCTTGATGTATCGCGAGCTTTGCTATTATAGTTGGATCTTATGTTTCTTCTTCCCCTCTACTCTCTTGTAATGGATTGAGTTTCCCCTTCGAAGTTATCTTATCGGATTGAGTCTTTAAGATTTGAGAACACTTGATGTATGTCTTGCCGTGCGTATCTGTGGTGACAATGGGATATCACGTGATTCACTCGATGTATGTTTTGGTGATCAACTTGCGGGTTCCGCCCATGAACCTATGCATAGGGGTTGGCACACGTTTTCGTCGTGATTCTCCGGTAGAAACTTTGGGGCACTCTTTGAGGTTCTATGTGTTGGTTGAATAGATGAATCTGAGATTGTGTGATGCATATCGTATAATCATACCCACGGATACTTGAGGTGACATTGGAGTATCTAGGTGACATTAGGGTTTTGGTTGATTTGTGTCTTAAGGTGTTATTCTAGTACAAACTCTAGGGCTGTTTGTGACACTTATAGGAATAGCCCAACGGATTGATTGGAAAGAATAACTTTGAGGTGGTTTCGTACCCTACCATAATCTCTTCGTTTGTTCTCCGCTATTAGTGACTTTGGAGTGACTCTTTGTTGCATGTTGGGGGATAGTTATGTGATCCAATTATGTTATTATTGTTGAGAGAACTTGCACTAGTGAAAGTATGAACCCTAGGCCTTGTTTCAACACATTGCAATACCATTTGTGCTCACTTTTATCATTAGTTACCTTGCTGTTTTTATATTTTCAGATTACAAAACCATCCATATTGCACTTTTATCACCATCTCTTCGCCGAACTAGTGCACCTATACAATTTACCATTGTATTGGGTGTGTTGGGGACACAAGAGACTCTTTGTTATTTGGTTGCAGGGTTGCTTGAAAGAGACCATCTTCACCATACGCCTCCCACGGATTGATAAACCTTAGGTCATCCACTTGAGGGAAATTTGCTATTGTCCTATAAACCTCTGCACTTGGAGGCCCAACAATGTCTACAAGAAGAAGGTTGTATAGTAGACATCAGGCTGCATCATCCCCAGGTCGCATGGGCCTGTCCCTGCGACATGTATCCTTTTGCATCTTTATTTTACTCTCTTGGGGGAGCCCCTCGGGCTGCATTATCCCCAGGCCACATGGGTCCGTCCCTGTGGCATGTATCGTTCTTGCATCTATTCGAACTAGCTTGCGTCCTTGCATGAGTTACCTTATGATCACCACCTTCTTGCATGTTGCCCTTCGTGGCCACCCGCGTTGCTGACCAGCCTCCTGCTCATCCCAAACGGGGACTACACACGCTGGCACGATGCTTCTGCTCGGGTCCGTCCCTGCAACGCTGACAAACCTGAGTGGTCGAGCTCTGGCTCGCGGCATGCCCTGTGCACGTCACCTCACCAGACCCTCAGTGCCTTCATCTTCTTGCGGAAAGATCAGCGGCAGGACAGCAAATGCGATTACAAGTTATATCATCCCCTCAGACTAACCCGCAGGAATCTCGGAGCTTGGCTACGGGTAACCCGGCCAGCTGCTCCTTTTCATGCGATTCGCTTGCGCGTTAAAGGGAGGGCACCTGAGCATCGCGCCTCAGGAGCCCTTACTGACTCTCCAACCATCACCCCCTGGCCTTGACCACGGCATCGCGACCTGGCATACCAGTGACGGCTGAGCCTCGCTCAAGGGTCGGGGCCCGAGGATGCAGAGCACTGATAACCCACAAGTATAGGGGATCACAACAGTTTTCGAGGGTAGAGTATTCAACCCAATTTATTGATTCGACACAAGGGGAACCAAACAATATTCTCAAGTATTAGCAATTGAGTTGTCAATTCAACCACACCTGGAAACTTAATATCTGCAGCAAAGTATTTAGTAGCAAAGTAATATGATAGTAGCGGTAACGGTAGCAAAAGTAATAGTTTTGGTTTTATAGTGATTGTAACAGTAGCACCGGAAAAGTAAATAAGTGAAGAACAATATGTGAAAAGCTCATAGGCAACGGATCAGTGATGGATAATTATGTCAGATGCGACTCCTCATGCAATAGTTATAACATAGGGTGACACAGAACTAGCTCCAGTTCATCAATGTAATGTAGGCATGTATTCCGAATATAGTCATACATGCTTATGGAAAAGAACTTGCATGACATCTTTTGTCCTACCCTCCCATGGCAGCAGGGTCCTATTGGAAACTAAGGGATATTAAGCCTCCTTTTAATAGAGTACCAGACCAAAGCATTAACACTTAGTGAATACATGAACTCCTCAAACTACGGTCATCACCGGTAAGTATCCCGATTATTGTCACTTCGAGGTTAACGGATCATAACACATAATAGATGACTATAGACTTGCAAGATAGGATCAAGAACTCACATATATTCATGAAAACATAATAGGTTTGGATCTGAAATCATGGCACTCGGGCCCTAGTGACAAGCATTAAGCATAGCAAAGTCATAGCAACATCAATATCAGAATATAGTGGATACTAGGGATCAAACCCTAACAAAACTAACTTGATTACATGATAAATCTCATCCAACCCATCACCGTCCAGGAAGCCTACGATGAAATTACTCACGCACGGCGGTGAGCATCATGAAATTGGTGATGGAGGAAGGTTGATGATGACGATGGCTACGGATTCCCCTCTCCGGAGCCCCGAACGGACTCCAGATCAGCCCTCCCGAGAGAGATTAGCGCTTGGCGGCGGCTCTGTATCGTAAAACATGATGAATCCGTCTCTCCTATTTTTTTTCTCCCCGAACACGAATATATAGAGTTGGAGTTGAGGTTGGAGGAGCACCAGGGGGCCACGAGGCAGGGGGCGCGCCCAGGGGGTAGGCGCGCCCCCACCCTCGGGGATAGGGTGTGGGCCCCCTGGCCTTGATTCTTTTACCAATATTTTTTATATATTCCAAAAATATTCTCCGTTGATTTTCAAGTCATTCCAAGAACTTTTATTTCTCCACAAAAATAACACCATGGCAATTCTGCTGAAAACAACGTCAGTCCGGGTTAGTTCCATTCAAATCATGCAAGTTAGAGTCAAAAACAAGGGCAAAAGTGTTTGGAAAAGTAGATACGTTGGAGATGTATCAACTCCCCCAAGCTTAAACCTTTGCTTGTCCTCAAGCAATTCAGTTGATAAACTGAAAGTGATAAAGAAAAACTTTTACAAACTCTGTTTGCTCTTGTTATTGTAATTATGTAAAGCCAGCATTCAAGTTTTCACCAAAGATTATGAACTAACCATATTCACAATAACACTTAGGTCTCATGTTTACTCATATCAATAGCATAATCAACTAGCGAGCAATAATAATAAATCTCGGATGACAACACTTTCTCAAAACAAGCATCATATGATATAACAAGATGGTATCTCGCTAGCCCTTTCTCGGACCACAAAACATAAATGCAAAGCACCCCTGAAGATCAAGGGCTGACTAGAAATTGTAATTCATGGTAAAAGAGATCCAGTCACAGTCATACTCAATGTAAACTAATAATAATACATGCAAATGATAGCAGTGCTCTCCAACTGGTGATTTTTAATAAGAGGGTGATGACTCAACATAAAAGTAAATGGATAGGCCCTTCGCAGAGGGAAGCATGGATTTGTAGAGGTGCCAGAGCTCGATTTTGAAATAGAGATGAATAATATTTTGATAGGTATACTTTCATTGTCAACATAACAACCGAGAGAACTCGATATCTTCCATGCTACACACATTATAGGTGGTTCCCAAGCAGAATGGTAACGTTTATACTCCCCCAGCACCAACAAGCATCAATCCATGGCTTGCCCGAAACAACGGGTGCCTCCAACTAACAACAATCTTGGGGGAGTTTTGTTTGCAATTATTTTGATTTATTTTGAGCATGGCACTGGGCATCCCGGTGACCAGCCATTTTCTCGTGAGTGAGGAGCGGAGTCCACTCCTCTTGAGAATAACCCGACTAGCATGGAAGATACAGACATCCCTAGTTGATACACGAGCTATTCGAGCATACAAAACATAATTTCATTTGAAGGTTTAGAGTTTGGCACATACAAATTTACTTGGAACGGCAGGTAGATACCGCATATAGGAAGGTATGGTGGACTCTTATGGAATAACTTTTGGGGTTTATGGAATTGGATACACAAGCAGTATTCCCGCTTAGTATAGGTGAAGGCTAGAAAGAGAGTGGGAAGTGACCAGCTAGAAAGCGACAACAGTCATGAACATGCATTAAAATTAATCAACACTGAATGCAAGCATGAGTAGGATATAATTCACCATGAACATAAATATCGTAGAGGCTATGTTGATTTTGTTTCAAATACATGCGTGAACATGTGCCAAGTCAAGCCACTCGAATTGTTCAAAGGAGGATACCACCCTATCATACCACATCACAACCATTTTAATAGTATGTTGGCACGCAAGGGTAACTATTATAAACTCCTAGCAAATTAAGCATGGCATGAGCAACTATAATCTCTAATTGTCATTGCAAACATGTTTCATTCATAATAGGCTAAATCAGGAATGATGAACTAATCATATTTACAAAAAACAAGAGAGGTCGAGTTCATACCAGCTTTTCTCATCTCAATCAGTCCATCATATATCGTCATTATTGCCTTTCACTTGCACAACCGAATACTGTGGATAATAATAATAGTGCACGTGCATTGGACTAAGCTGGAATATGCAAGCATTCATTTCAAGGGAGAATACGAGGTAATATGGGCTCTTTGTTAGATCAACAATAATGCATATGAGAGACACTTCAACATTTTCATCATGGTCTTCTCCTCTCGACCCCCAAAGAAAAAGAAAAGAAACAAAACTATTTACATGGGAAAGCTCCCAACAAGGAGAAGAAGAACGAGAAATCTTTTTGGGTCTACTTTTTAATTACTACTACTACAGGCATGGAAAGTAAACTAGCTAAAATCTACAACTATTTTTTTGTTTTTCTTAAGGTTTTTGAAACACATAAGAAGAAAGCTTGAAAAGAAAATAATTAGCATGGATAATACAATGAAAAATTATGAGCACCGACAACTGGCATGAGTGTGTGAACATGAATGTAATATCGGTGAGAAATACGTACTCCCCCAAGCTTAGGCTTTTGGCCTAAGTTGGTCTATGCCCACAGATCAAAGTTGTATCTGGGGTCGTACTGAGATGCAGCGGCAATTGTCTCATGAGTTGCAGCTTGGAGGCGAGCTCCTCCTCTCGTGCTCGTTCGCCTCCTCCCTGGTTATAACATATCTCCCTTTTGCCTGAAAATCAAAGAAAGCAGGAGCAGGGAGAGCAACATGGACGGTGCGCCGTCTGTCAAAGATTAGTCGATACTATCGGAACTGATCGTTCCTCTCAACAAACTGATGACAAACCATAGCATTATAATCTAGATAAGCAGGAGGCAACTCAATATCAGCCCCGCATATGGGTATATCAATAAAGTCAGCAACACGAGTTGCATAAATTCCACCAAACAAATCTCAAGTTAAAGCATTAAGATGCAACCTACGTGCAACAATAGCCCCCAAGTTATATTGTTTATCTCCTAACACAGCACTCTTGAGAACACTAAGATCGGGAACACACATGTGACATGCCTCATCCTTACCATTAATGCATCTACCCACGAAGAGAGAAAAATAATGTATGGCAGGAAAATGAATGCTCCCTTTGGTAGCTTGTGTTATTTCTCTAGATTCCCCCACAGTGATACTAGCAAGGAATTCTTTAAATTCAGATTTGCGAGGTTCACTATCACTACCCCACTGCGGGAGTTTACAAGCAGTATTAAAACCTTCTAAGTCCATGGTATAAGATTTATCATAAAGATCAAATAGAACATTGTGAGAATTGCGTGATGACGTAAACTTAAACCTTCTCACAAATGAATCCGTTAAATAGAGGTATTGCCTCCACTTATCTGACACGAAGCTCTCAAGATCACCGTTACGCACATATGCGTCAAATTCTTCCTTGATGCCTGCATTGACCATGAAACCCTCTGACGGCCATTCACAAGGCCGCACTTGAGCCTCCCTTGGTAGTTCATTGTCCGACTCGCGTATTGCGGGCCTTGGGCCTTGCTTCCTTGAGGAACCAACATGGTACATTTTCCTAAACATATTTCTTCCTATGAAAAATTTCTGAAATTTTTGGTGACTCGAAATAAAATTGAACCAAACTCAACAAAATTGATAGAAACTACTCCTACAAGTGCCTAGAGGCTATATCATGCATTAAAACTACTTTTAACCACATAAATTTGACATGCAAGCTCAAGAACAGGGTCAGCTAAGTAGCAAAAATTTGCAGTAAATAATCACTAGAAAAAAAAACTAATTGGACCATTGGAGGAGTCACATACCAAAGAACAATCCCCCAAAGCAGTTTTGTGAGTGGAGCTTCGAGCAAGGAGATCGAAAATGGCAGCAAGATGAGCTAGAACTCGGGTTTGAGCTGGTGGATGACTTTTTCTGGAGGAACACGAAGTGTGTGGGTGCAGGAATAAGTGGAGGGGGCCCATGTGGGGTCCACGAGGCAGGGGGCGCGCCCAGGGGGTAGGGCGCGCCCTCCACCCTCGTGGGCACATGGTGAGGCCCCCTAATGTGTTCTCAGTGCCAATAATTCTTAAATATTTTGGAAAAAATCATATTTCATTTTCAGGACATTTGGAGAACTTTTATTTTCAGGGTAGTTTTTATTGCAAGGAGAATTCAGAAAATAGACAGAATATACTATTTTTACTTTATTTAAGATAAATAACAAAAAGTAAAAGGAGGGTACAGAAGGTTGTGCTTTCTAACTTCATCCATCTCATTCTCATCAAAAGGAATCCACTAACAAGGTTGATCAAGTCTTGTTAACAAACTCATTCCGAATCGCATGAAACCGGAGAAATTTCGAATAACACTAGGTTACCTCAACGGGGATATGCACATCCCCAACAATAAGAATATCATATTTCTTCTTGACAATAGGAAGAGGAAATTCAAAACCTCCAATAGTAATTGTTGAAATTTTTCCAATAGAATTAGTACTGTGAACTTGAGGTTGTTTCCTCGGAAAGTGTACCGTATGCTCATTACCATTAACATGAAAAGTGACATTGCCTTTGTTGCAATCAATAACAGCCCCTGCGGTGTTCAAAAAGGGTCTTCCAAGGATAATCGACATACTATCGTCCTCGGGAATATCAAGAATAACAAAGTCCGTTAAAATAGTAACGTTTGCAACCACAACAGGCACATCCTCACAAATACCAACGGTATAGCAGTTGATTTATCAGCCATTTGCAGAGATATTTCAGTAGGTGTCAACTTATTCAAATCAAGTCTACGATATAAAGAGAGAGGCATAACACTAACACCGGCTCCAAGATCACATAAAGCAGTTTTAACATAGTTTCTTTTAATGGAGCATGGTATAGCTGGTACACCCGGATCTCCAAGTTTCTTAGGTATCCCACCTTTAAAAGTATAATTAGCAAGCATGGTGGAAATTTCAGCTTCCAGTATCTTTCTTTTATTTGTAACAATATCTTTCATATACTTAGCATAAGGATTCATTTTAAGCATATCAGTCAAACGCATACGCAAAAAGATAGGTCTAATCATTTCAGGAAAGCGCTCAAAATCCTCATCATCCTTTTTCTTGGATGGTTTAGGAGGAAAGGGCATGGGTTTCTGAACCCATGGTTCTCTTTCTTTGTAGTGCTTCCTAGCAATGAAGTCTCTCTTATCATAATGTTGATTCTTTGATTGTGGGTTATCAAGATCAACAGCAGGTTCAATATCTACATCATTATCATTGCTAGGTTGAGCATCAACATGAACATCAGCATTAACATTATCTCTAGGTTCATGTTCATTACCAGATTGTGTTTCAGCATCAGAAATAGAAGTATCATTGGGATTCTCAGGTGTGTCTATAACAGGTTCACTAGAAGCATGCAAAGTCCTATCATTTTTCTTGTTCTTCTTCTTAGAAGAACTAGGTGCATCAATATTAGTTCTCTGAGAATCTTACTCAATTCTCTTAGGGTGGCCCTCAGGATACAAAGGTTCCTGAGTCATTTTACCCCCTCTAGTCATAACTCTAACAACATTCTCATTTTTCTTATTATTTAATTCACTGAGAAATCATTCTGAGCTTTAAGTACTTGTTCTACTTGAGTGGTAACCATAGAAGCATGTTTACTAATAAGTTTAAGTTCACCTTTAACTCTAGACATATAATCACTCAAGTGTTCAAGCATATCAGCATTGCGTTTCAATTGTCTACCAATATAAGCATTGAAGTTTTCTTGTTTAACAATAAAATTATCAAACTCATCTAAGCATTGGCTAGCAGACTTATAATGAGGGATATCACCTTCATCAAATCTATAGAGAGAATTTACCTTTACTACCTGTGCCAGGTTATCAAGACCATGTATCTCTTCAATAGGTGGTAAATTCTTAACATCTTCACCTTTAATAACTTTTTCTTTCATAGATTTCTTTGCCTCTTGCATATCTTCAGGACTGAGAAATAGAATACCCCTTTTCTTCGGAGTTGGATTAGGAGTTGGTTTAGGAAGTGTTCAATCATTTTCATTACTCAACATAATATTCAATAGCAATTTAGCTTGATCAACTGTTCTTTCCCTAAAAACACAACCAGCACAACTATCCAGGTGATCTCTGGAAGCATCGCTTAGTCAATTATAAAAGATATCAAGTATTTCATTTTTCTTGAGACGATGATCAGGCAAAGCATTAAGTAATCGGAGAAGTGTAATAGCCCCAAAATTGGGTTATCAATTTTTGTGCTGTTATTTCTTCATGTCAATCATTTTTCAAATTTTCTCCTAAGTTGGCTGGATGACTCTGAGAATTCTTGCCATTTCCAACCTTTCAAAAACTTTGCTCATGCCTTTGTCAGTGGGCAAGACCTCATTGGCATCATCCCAAACCCTCTCAAACCCTAATTCCAAATTTTGGAATTTGAATGTGGCCTTTGTGATTACAAAGGAGTCATCATTTTCCTTGATCTGTTGATCATCCCATCTACCCCCGGAGACCCTCCTATCCTTCTAATCCTTGGATATGAAAAAATATTGCTAAGTCTTATGCAATATTTTTCATTTGGGATTTATTCCTTTTCTTGTCTTTCTGAGGAATAAAATCCAAAGGCATAGATACCCATCTCCTAAATTCATGAAAATTGGTGGAGTTGCTATTTATGCCTAATCCAAGCTCTGGCAAAAATATTGGCCCTAATTAAATAAGGAAAATTGTCTTTTCTTATTTAATGCCAATATTGCATTTATGCCACTTTCTAAAGGAACTACCATTTTTATATCAAAGAAAATTTCCACATAAATGGTGGAGCTTTTCCGTGCTATATAATCATTAGTTCCATCCTAATCTTATGATTCTATAGTTCAAAATTGGGCACATGATCCAATGCAAGTTCCTGCCTTCTCTGAATTTTTGCAAAGGAAGTGTTGTATTCCTAATTCCTATTGAGCTGCAATTTGGCAGGGTGATTAACATTTTTAAATAACCCATGGATACCAAATATGAGCTCAATCCCTTCCTCCTAGCTCCCTGTGCAATTTTTCAAAGTTTCTGACCAGATTGCAACTTTGTGAAGGAAGTACCTTCATAAAGTTTCTAAATGGGATGAAACTTTGCCATCTCCTCAAGTATCCTAAATCTTTAGCCTCCACCAAAAGTCAGCTTATTTCATTGAACTATGTGAGCATAGGAGCAATTCTTCGTTTCTATCAAAATTTTCAGTTTGCGAAGCAAGTATATTTTATCTTGCTCCATTATGGCTGAAAATTTTTCCCAAGCCTTCTCCTACTCCTATGACCTAGATCTAGCTAATTTTGGCTCATTTCAGTTAGCCATTTGCCCTCATGATTTTTCTCAAGTTTCTGGGCAAAAATGATAGCTGTGAAGGAAATACCATTTTGGCAAGTCCATTTGGTATGATATTTTTGTAGCATCTACATATGCACAAATCATCAAGTTTTGCCAAGTTTTAGCCCAATCCAACACTCCTAATAAGTGTTTCTTCCTGATTTAGCTTCTGGGCCAGATTTGGCAGTTGCACTGCAACTGTGTTAAGCACTTGTCCAAATGACCTCATAATTCCCAGGACCGTAGTCCTTGCTACCCTAAACCTACTAGACATCAATTCTACCTTTTAACCTCTCTGGTCTTATCTCTATAATGTGGTCAAGTTTGCTACAGCAAACTTGTGAAGCTTAGT
Source organism: Triticum urartu (assembly GCF_003073215.2). Taxonomy (NCBI): domain Eukaryota; kingdom Viridiplantae; phylum Streptophyta; class Magnoliopsida; order Poales; family Poaceae; genus Triticum; species Triticum urartu. Next base: position 494,075,380 of record NC_053023.1, on the reverse strand, counting down.
TTACTCAGCTCCATTTGTCTCTGCCCATTTCTTTACTGTAGTAATCCCCTATCTTCAATGTACTACACGGTAGACATGAGCTGGCATCAGTAAAAACTCCAGAGCGCGCCTTGTCCGTGGTGACCACGAGTGTAGCCAACCCAAAACGGTGGTCTAGCCACTGTTCTCGTTGGCAGCGCTGCTCCGACCAGCTCTGGCCTCGCCATTAATACCCCACAGTTCCCCCTCGACGTCGTCTTTCCCCTGGACCTCTTGCCCCCTCTGTTTTCTTCGCCAACGAGCCGTGCCAATGACCAAACAGTGCGCTCCTGTGCACCGTTGCCTTCCTCCCCAGTGTTCTCTTCCTCCTCTCGTCCGCGAGTGCTGCTCGTCTCCGTGAGCCTCTAGCGCTCGTCTGCTTCCCCCTCGCCGCCTTCCCGCGCGCCCCTTTGACTACTACAGCCGGCACAGCCATGGCCGGACTCGCTCGGCGGCGACCGGCTCGGGTGCCCTTGCCCCGGCTATAAATAGCCCAACCGAGACCATTTGGAGATCACCAGTAGCCCCTCCACCTCTCCCCATGCCTCCCCACGCTCCTCATCCCTCCCCGGAGCCTCTCTCTGATCCCCATCGCGGTCGTGGCTGCCGCCTCTATCCATCTCAAATCCGGTGACCTCGTGCTTTCCCCCTCAGCTCCTCCAGCACCAGAGCATCCTCCAAGGTCCGGCGAGCCGCCCAGTAGCCTCGGCCCTTCCCCTCCCCTACCATAGCCCCTACTCTACCGGTGGCCGAAGCTCCTCTCCGCCACGGGCCCTGCAGTCCCTTATCTGGTGCTCCTCGGCGGCAGTGGCTACCACCATTAGATGTGCCTCTTCCTCCTGAGAAGATCGGTAGGTCGCCCGTCTCCTATGGTGGCCGGATGCGCCGGCGGTCGCCGTCGGGGCGAGCCTGCTCCCTCGGCCAGGCGAGCGCCGCGCGGGAGCAAGAAGAAGACTAACCGGGCGGGCCCACCTCCATGCGGGCCCCGCAAGTCAGTAACTCAGGGGTTGACCTGGCTCACTGACGTAGCATAAGTGGAGACGCCGCGGGTCGGATGCACTTTCGTCTTTCGAAAGCGTACTTCGCCGTGCCTTCAAACAAAAATACATTTTCGTTTTCTGAAAATATACTCTGTGTCGCCTTCAGTCAGTAATACAATTTTCTTTGTCTGAAAACGTATTCTCTTTAATGCGCTCTCTGTTTTAATCAACAAGGGCATGTTTGTATATATTTATTTCACAGATTAGTCCATGTCATTCAACCGGTCGTATCTTTTCAACCACAACTCCGATTGAGGTGATTCCAGTGCTCACATTCTCTGTTCGTCGAGCTCTTTTTGATGGGACTATTTTCATGATGTTTGCACATTCTAAAAATGCCTATTTTTCTTGCCTGTAAACAGCCCCCTCTGAGAGAGAACTGTTTCCGGCAAATCTTTCCGCGATCGTTTCACACTTCTTCCCGGAGCATTTGTCGACCCCAGGCAAGCCAACCTCTTATCATGAGCCCCGAACTTGCATGTTGACTTTGCTTGCACCTTGTGTGTGTGTAGTTGCAGTTGTTTCTTATCGTTTTCGTCTGTAGTTATTCCGTTGTGTTTATCATGCATGCTTGTATTTTCATGATATCTTTTGCCATGCTAATTAGAATGTTGTTGTTGATAATGCCATGCCACTACTATACTTTATTTTAATGTCATCGTTATAAAATGTTATGATGATTGTAATATGATACGTCTCTGTCGTATCTACTTTTCCAAACACTTTTGCCCTTGTTTTGGACTCTAACTTGCATGATTTGAATGGAACTAACCCGGATTGACGTTGTTTTCAGCAGAATTGCCATGGTGTTTTTTTGTGCAGAAATAAAAGTTCTCGGAATGACCTGAAAAACAACGGAGATTATTTTTGGAATATATAACAAATACTGGAAGAAAGATCCACGTCAGGGGGCCCACACCCTGTCCATGAGGGTGGGGGCGCGCCCAGGGGGGCGCGCCCCCCTGCCTCGTGGGCCCCCTAAGGCTCCACAGACCTCAACTCCAACTCCATATATTCGTGTCCGGAAAGAAAAAAATCGGAGAGAAGGATTCATTGTGTTTTACGATACGGAGCTGCCACCAAGCCCTAAACTCTCTCGGGAGGGCTGATTTGGAGTCCGTTCAGGGCTCCGGAGAGGGAAATCCGTCGCCATCGTCATCATCAACCTTCCTCCATCACCAATTTCATGATGCTCACCGCCCTGCGTGAGTAATTCCATCGTAGGCTTGCTGGACGGTGATGGGTTCGATGAGATTTATCATGTAATCGAGTTAGTTTTGTTAGGGTTTGATCCCTAGTATCCACCATGTTCTGAGATTGATGTTGCTATGACTTTGCTATGCTTAGTGCTTGTCACTAGGGGTAGAGTGCCATGATTTCAGATCTGAACCTAATATGTTTCCATGAATATATGTGAGTTCTTGATCCTATCTTGCAAGTCTATAGTCACCTACTATGTGTTATGATCCGGCAACCCCGAAGTGACAATAATCGGGATACTTACCGATGATGACTGTAGTTTGAGGAGTTCATGTATTCACTAAGTGTTAATGCTTTGGTCTGGTACTCTATTAAAAGGAGGCCTTAATATACCTTAGTTTCCAATAGGACCCCGCTGCAACGGGATGGTAGGACAAAAGATGTCATGTAAGTTCTTTTCCATAAGCACGCATGACTATATTCGGAATACATGCCTACATTACATTGATGAACTGGAGCTATAGTTCTATGTCACCCTATGTTATGACTGTTACATGATCGATCGCATCCGACATAATTCTCCATCACCGATCCATTGCCTACGAGCTTTTCATATATTGTTCTTCGCTTATTTACTTTTCCGCTGCTACTGTTACAATCACTAAAAAACCCAAAAATATTACTTTTGCTACCGTTACCACTACTATCATATTACTTTGCTACTAAATACTTTGCTGCAGATATTAAGTTTCCAGGTGTGGTTGAATTGACAACTCAGCTGCTAATACTTGAGAATATTCTTTGGCTCCCCTTGTGTCGAATCAATAAATTTGGGTTGAATACTCTACCCTCAAAAACTGTTGTGATCCCCTATACTTGTGGGTTATCAAGACTATTTTATGGCGCTGTTGCCGGGGAGCATAGCTCTATTCCTTGAGTCACTTGGGATTTATATCTGCTTAGCATTATGAAGAACTTGAAAGATCAAAGAACCAAGATCTATCCCTCAACTATGAGGGGGGGTAAGGAACTGCCATCTAGCTCTGCACTTGATTCACCTTCTGTTATGAGTAAACTTGCGACACCTACACCTGCTATTAATTTTGATATGTCGCATGTTATTGATGATGCCACTTCTGCTTTACATGATACTTATGATGAAACTATTTCCATGCTTGATACTACTGTGCCACTTGGTGAATTTCTTGATGAACAACTTGCTAGGGCTAGAGAGAATGAAATTATTGAAACTGATAATATTGATGAAAGTGATGATGAAGATTCTCCCCCTAGATATGAATTGCATGTTGTTCCTGAGGGTTATGTTATGGATGAAGAAACTACTAGAGACTTTCTTGCCTGCAATGATAGAAGTGATCTTAAGAAATTATTAGCCATGCTGAAAGAAAAGTCTTTGAATTCTAGAATGAAATATGATCCTGCTTATGCTACTTCACCTATCTTTATTACTAATAAGGATTATGATTTCTCTGTCGATCATGATATAATTACTTTGGTTGAATCTGATCCTTTCTATGGCTATGAATCTGAAACTGTTGTGGCACATCTTACTAAATTAAATGATATAGCTACCCTGTTCACTAGTGATGATAAAACTCGCTGTCGGTGTTCTGGGAATGGGGGTCCCCAGACTTGCCTGCTTGCGGCCTGCGGCGTGGCTCAAAGGGGGGCCCAGCACGGCCCGTCTTCATCAACACAGACCCAAGACCCTCATGAGGGGCCAAGCCTCGCGGGGCGGACGACACGGAGCTTCCTCAAGCACGGCCTCATCAGGCTGGCTCGCGAGGAGGCGGAGAGATCAAGGCGGGGTACCTCACGAGGCGCCCGTGATGCAAGCCATGATGACCAAAGGCACCAAGCGGGCGCCAGCCGCGCAGTGTCCTCCTTTCCTCTTTGGTGCAAAGGGAGCAAGCGCAGGCGAGAGCATCAAGCAAAGTCACCCGTTTCGGTGCAACAAGACCAAGACCAGTCCAATGACAGGGAGGAAGTCATTGTGGAGCCCAAGCCAGCGTCACCACCAGAGCCTTTGGCAGGCGAGGACCAACTTTAGTCAGGATAAGTGTACCAGATGTTCCCCTTCAAAATGGCCAATTGTTGGCGCTCTTCCCGCTCAATATTTGGGAAGAGGCCCAGGGCCTTTGCCTATAAATAGGACTAGCCACCCACAGAAGAGGGGGATCGAGATTGGACCGCAATCGAGAAGAGAGAGAGAGAAGGGTGACTGAACTCCTCCCAGCAGTTTGTCGCCCCAGCCAAGAACAGACCCTCGCGAGGCTGTTCCTCCTTGTATTGCTCACCATCATCAGCCCAAGAGGCAATCCGCCACACCACACACTGGAGTAGGGTATTACACTACAATGGTGGCCGAACCAGTATAAACCCTGTGTCTCTTGTGCTGTTCTTTCCATAGCTTAGATCTTAGCGAGGCGGAGGGGTGCACGTAGGTAGAAGGCGAAATCTCCGCGCGCACCCCAGTGTTCGAACCTCAAGGGTCTGCCGGAACCCGAAATCCAACATTTGGCGCTCCAGGTAGGGGTGCGCCGGAATTCCTCTTCCACCACCCCGTTCTCCTCCGACCATCGCGTCCATGTCTGACGCTCGTCGGGCCCGCGCCGAGCGCCGGGCCGCTCTCGCCTCCGGCGTCGCCCAGACGGCTCCTGTCGGCGGGCGTCCTCGCCGTTCCCCGTCACCTGCCGTCAACGCCGCCACCGGCCCGGCGGGGGACGAGCAGCAAGCGTCGTCTCAGCATCCGTCCATGCGGCAAGACGGCCGCACCGCTACTCCCTCGCTCACCCCAGTTGGTTCTTCGTCCCGCGCGCTCCGCGCACCCATGGAGGCTCGAGCTGCGCTCATCGCGGCAAACGAGCTCCTGCGCTACTGTCCCGTCGAAGACGTCTACGAAGAATGGCTCGACCGCATCACCAAGCTCGTCCGCGCCGCAGGGGGCTCTCCTGCGCCATCCGTTCCGCTGCACCGCACCCCGCCCCGCGCGGGCGACGAAGCTCCGGCGGCGCCCCGACCGCCTCCTCCTCAAGAAGGCGCCATGGCTCCAAGGCGCATGGCCCCTGGGCGGAACCCGCTCCGTCAGGTGCCAGCGCGGCAAGAGCAGAGCTGCCAAGAAGTCCCTCGCCCGCAAGAAGCAGCCCGGGCGCTCCCTGCTCCAGCACGTCGCGACCACGCTCCTGCTCCCGCACGTGAAGACCCCGCGCTGCTCCCAGCTGCAGCGTGTGGGGACATGCAAGACCAAGCTCTCCGTCACCCAAGGCCTCCCGTGGCCACAGCTGGCTGTTGTGCCTTCACCACCGAGCTACGCAGCGTCACGTGGCCCGGCAAGTTCAAGCCAGACCTGCCTCCTCGTTACGACGGCACGGCTGACCCTGCGGAGTTCCTCCAGCTCTATGAGCTGGGCATCGAAGCTGCCAACGGAGACAAGAAGGTCATGGCGAACTGGTTTCCCATGGCGCTCAAGGACAGGGCCCGCACCTGGCTCCTGAACCTGGCTCCAGGCACGATCTCCTCCTGGGACGAGATGCGCACCCGCTTCATCGCCAACTTCCAAGGTACTCGCGACCGGCCACCCGCCGTGAGCGACATGCGCCGCATCAAGCAACAACCCAGAGAGACCCTGCAGAAGTACATCCAGCGCTTCAACAATGCACGCCTCAAGATTCCCAAGGTGACCGAGGAGGCCATCATCTCAGCCTTCTCCGACGGCGTGCGCGATGTCAAGATGAAGGAGGAGCTGGCGGTGCATGAAGACCTGTGCACCTCCTTGGAGTTGTTCAACTTGGCAACCAAGTGCGCCAGGGCTGAAGAAGGGCGTCTCTCCCTCCTCGAGCTGCCTGCCGCAGACCCAGAAGAGAAGAAGCCCAGGGCCAAGGATGTGAAGCGCAAGGGGGCTGCCGTGCTCGCGGCAGAACCAGACACCAAGCGGGGCAGAGATCAGCCCGAACCTTCCAAGGGCAGTCGGTACTGTGTGTACCACGACCTCCACACCCACAACACCAACGAATGTCAAGAGCTCCGAGCCGTGCGAGAAGGAAGGATCGGCCATCGCCCCGACCGCGGTGACCGGGGCTACGGTCGAGGAGGAGGAAGGAACGCAGGACGCTGGGAAGACCGCTGCCTGCGCCAAGGGTGGCGCGATCAACCTCGCGAAGATCGCTGGCAAGACCCGCCTCGCGAGGGGGACTGGAGGGATCAGCCTCGCGAGGATCGCCCGCAAGGCAACGCAGGCCTCCCTCCGCTGCCGCCGCAGCCAAGGAGAAACGAGGACCGCGATCAGGACGAGGGGGCTGGGGGCTTCCAGGAGCCGCGCGCGATCGCCTGCATCCTGGGCGGGGCTCAAGCCCCAGCCTCTCAACGCATCTTCAAGCAGTTCGCCCGCGAAGTGAATGCAGTCCTCCCCAAGCTCGAAGCCACGCACCCTCTCAGGTGGTCGGCGTGCGCCATCACGTTCAGCTCAGCAGAACAGCTCAAGTGTGCGGCCACAACCGGAGTCCTCCCGATGCTTTGTTCCCCAATCATCAGCAACGTGGTGGTCACCAGGACCCTCATTGATGGCGGGGCAGGGCTCAACGTCCTGTCCGTGGAAACATTCAACAATCTCCAAGTGCCCTACAACCAGCTTCAGCCAACTAAGCCTTTCTCCAGAGTCACCGACGGCTCCACGGTCCCGATTGGGCAAGTCCGCCTCCCTGTCACCTTCGGGGCACGCGACAACTACCGCACCGAGCTCATCGACTTTGACGTCGCCCACATTCGCCTGCCGTACAACGCCATCCTTGGGTACCCAGCGCTGGCCAAGTTCATGGCCGTAACTCACCATGGCTACAACGTCCTCAAGATGCCAGGAAGTGGCGGAGTCATCACGGTGCCCTGTGAAGAGAAGGACGCGGTGTGTTCCCTGGAACGAGCCTTTCAGGCCGCATCACTGGAAGACCCGGATCGCGGAAGTAGGAGGCTTCTCGGGACCGCCCCCAAGAAGAAGAAGACATCATCCGGCCCGGCCCCTCAGGAGGCAGGCCCCTCATGGCCCGCGCCTGCCCAGGGGGAACCTCCTTCCATCGCATAGGAAAGCGCGCCCAACGCCCTCCTCAGGCTGGGCTCGGGGGCTCTTCCCTGGAGGGCCACCGACCTGGCTAAGGTCACGAGGGAGGCGCTTGGGCACCACATGGAGGCGTGTTTCGAAGCACGTTTCCCTCAAGAAGGAGTAAGGCAAGGAGAGCCAGACCCTCAGGAGTTCGTCAGCAAGGCCATTCAGGAGCTACAGCAGTCAAGAGTCATGAAAGGCGGCCGCCGCCTGCCAACTATGGCTCCCCATCCAAGCGAGGATGGTGGGTTGCGCGTCTGCATCGACATACCAGGGCTCAATCGAGTCGCCTCTCTGGAGCGCCTCTGGCCCTCGCGAGTGGGGCGCTGCGAAGGTCCACCCCACAGCTACGTTCGCATGCCTTACGGCTTGCCGAACACGGCTGCCACATGCCAGCGCCTCATGAGGGGTATCATGGAGGCTCAAGAGGCCAGGCGTTCCGCAGCCCTGGCGGAGATGGAGATGGTCCGCGATGAGCCACCAGTGCCTCTGGAGCCTCCCGAGGCCCCTGGGCCTGGGGGCTCGTGAGGATCAGCTTCCGCAGCCCACCGAGTCTGCTACACCAACACTCCTTCGTCCTCAACATCATCAGGTGACATCTTTCAAGTTTCATTTCCAGCTGGGAGCGCCCCCCCCTAGGGCTGCATTATTCCCAGGCCGCATGGGTCCGTCCCTGCGGCATGTATCCCTTTTATTTCATGTTGTTTGCTTACTTTGTTGGGGGCGCCCCACGGGCTGCATCATCCCCAAGTCACTCGGGCCTGACCCAGTGATGTCCGCCTTCCCAGCATCTATTTGAATGAATCCACTCCTTCACGGCTAATGTGTTTGACCTAGTTGCCCGCTCAACTGACGCCAACTAACGGAGCTGCTCCCAAATGGCACGACGCTTGCGCATGGGTCCGTCCCTGCAACGCCGACAAACCTGAATGGCTGAGCTCTGGCCGCGGCAGCCTCGCATGGCGCCACCTCGTCAAGCCTTCAGTGCCTCATCGCACCCCCGAAGCAACGGCCAGGTCGAGCGAGCCAACGCAGAGGTCCTGAGGGGCCTCAAGACCAGGACGTTCAAGAAGAAGCTGGAGGCCTGCGGCAGAGGTTGGTACGACGAGCTTCAGTCCGTGTTGTGGTCCATCCGCACAACCGCGACCAAGCCGACTGGAGAGACCCCGTTCTTCCTGGTCTACGGAGCCGAAGCGGTCCTCCCTCACGAGGTCAGACGTCGCTCCACGCGGGTCCTGGCGTTCGACGAGGTGCAGCAGGACGCCATGCGGGGGATGGACCTCGTGCTGGGGGAGGAACGTCGCCGAGAAGCCGCGCTGCGAGCGGCGAGGTACCAACAAGCACTGCGATGATATCACTGCCGCAACATCCGCCCCAGAACTCTCGAGGTAGGAGACCTCGTGCTCAGGCGGGTTCTCTCCAGGGAGGGACTGCACAAGCTCTCTCCCATGTGGGAGGGCCCGTTCAAGGTTGTTCATGTTTCCAGGCCCGGCTCCGCGCGCTTGGAGACTCAGGAGGGGGTGCCGGTCCAGAACGCATGGAACATCCAGCACCTCCGGAGGTTCTACCCCTAAAAAGGCCTAGAGCCTGTGAAGAAGGCGAATGCCTGTGAAGCTGTCGCGTTTTGGAAAAGGCCCAGAGCCTGTGAAGAAAGCGAATGCCTGTGAAGCTGTCGTGTTTTGGAAAAGGCCCAGAGCCTGTGAAGAAGGCGAATGCCTGTGAAGCTGTCGCATTTTGGAAAAGGCCCAGAGCCTGTGAAGAAGGCGAATGCCTGTGAAGCTGTCGTGTTTTGGAAAAGGCCCAGAGCCTGTGAAGAAGGCGAATGCCTGTGAAGCTGTCGCATTTTGGAAAAGGCCCAGAGCCTGTGAAGAAGGCGAATGCCTGTGAAGCTGTCACGTTTTGGAAAAGGCCCAGAGCCTGTGAAGAAGGCGAATGCCTGTGAAGCTGTCGCATTTTGGAAAAGGCCCAGAGCCTGTGAAGAAGGCGAATGCCTGTGAAGCTGTCGCGTTTTGGAAAAGGCCCGGAGCCTGTGAAGAGGGCAAATGCCCGTGAACCCTGCTTCCCCCAAGAAAGGCCCGGAGCCTATGAAGAAGGCCAACGCCTGTGAAGCTCGCCGCCCGTGACACTCTCACGTAATAATGAGTTGGGGTTGTACACGCCCCGGAGTCTCAGGAGCGCCGGCCTCAGGCCCTGGGGCTCCCTCCCACGCCCAGTGGCAGCACTTAGCTCCGCGCTGGTGAGAAGACGTCGAAGACTAGATTAGGTGCCGGACGTGGCTTTTTCATTTGCTTTCCGCAGTTGGCTTGTTCATTCTCATTCGAAGTTTTATTGAAGCTGTTGCCGTCTTTGGCTCGTGGTTCTTCGACTTTTCACTCTCATGCCTCGATTTCTCTTATGCAAGGCCTCGCGAGGGGGGCAGCCGAGCGCCCTCGCGAGTGTTCCTGTCCTAGTCGTTCAAAGGTTTCGCGACCTGGGTCCATTACAGGAGCACCCCTCCAATCCGTGCCCCACGGGCACCGCGACACGAACACAGGGCCTGGGTCGGTCGCCCCCCACGGCTGGGGCCGGGAACTATCCACGCGCGGGCACGTAACCGGAAGGCACGATAACGGAAGAAAAGCAATGATTAACAGCAATAACCCAAACACACCCCCGCGGGGCTCCACGCTACTGTCTTTTTACGTAGGAAAAAGGAAAAGAAAGAACAAATCAGGTGCAGCTCGCCTCACACTGGCCTGCAGGGAAGGCTCGAGCTGCCTCCGGGGCTCAGGCAGACTCCCTCTCGCGCTTCACCGAAACGCGACGGGGGGCAGACACGCTACCACTTCCCAAGCAGGTACGACAGCGTGGGGGCTGACCACGATCATCGCTAGAAGAGTCGCCGCCTGAAGAAGAACCGGTGAAGCTTGGGGAACCCTGAGCGCCGCCAATCACGCGAGCGCTGCCCTCTCCATCATCGCCGGGGCTGGGTTCCCGGCCACGGTCGTCGTCCTCAGGACAGCACCCTACGCGGCAACCATCTTCCCCAAACACCCTCACGTAGAGGGTGGCATCAGTGTCAAACTTGAAGTGCAGGGTGCACCGATGGCTCAGGCCACGCGCGCGGGCAAACGTCTGCCAACCGCGGGCCAAGGCTAGGCTCCTGGCTGCGGAGACCTCTAGTGAAGCCCATGAGGCCCGACTGCAGCAGCCGTCTGCCTGAAGCCAGAGGCCGCCCAGGGCACCGGCCGGGAGCTCGCCGAGGAGGAAGCGAGGAAGTTGAAGCCGGGTGCTAGTCAGCTCCGCCGACCACACAACGAACTCCGGCAGCACCTCTGCAGCGCGAAAGCGCGGCCTAGGGGGACACGCGACCGAAGCGCGCCCCCCGGCCGCAGCAGTCCGCCCGTCACCATGCTGGAGATCGTCTCCACGGGCGCGGGGAGTTGCCGTGGTGGCCACAGGATGTTTGCAAGGGCACCCTCGGCCGCACTTGGGTGGGGGAGAGGCAGGCTCAACCTGGCGAGCCTTCCCCTTCTCTGCGGGCGAGAACCTCCTCGATGGGGCCATGAAGAAGAAGGAGAAGCAAGGGGGAATGAACTGGAAGGGCGCGCACCGATCCATACCTATAACCGGCGAGGGCCAACCGTCGGTCCCCACAATCGCAGGTAATCGTGACCCGCTTTGCATGCAGGGACTTGTCCAATCTGTGCAGTTACCGAGGCGCCGTGGGGAAGTGGAGACACCCACGTCCAATCAACCGCCACGCGGCGCCCAAGGCCGCAGGCTGTTAGGGCCCGCGGCGCTTCGCTCTTGCCCTTTCGCCTCCCTGCACGGCCAAGTCCGGGCGCGCCTTGGGCCCGGGGGCTACTGTCGGCGTTCTGGGAACGGGGGTCCCCAGACTTGCCTGCCTGCGGCCTGCGGCGTGGCTCAAAGGGGGGCCCAGCACGGCCCGTCTTCATCAACACAGACCCAAGACCCTCGCGAGGGGCCAAGCCTCGCGGGGCGGACGACATGGAGCTTCCTCAGACATGGCCTCATCAGGATGGCTCGCGAGGAGGCGGAGAGATCAAGGCGGGGTACCTCACGAGGCGCCCGTGACGCAAGCCATGACGACCAAAGGCACCAGGCGGGCGCCAACCGCGCAGTGTCCTCCTTTCCTCTTTGGTGCAAAGGGAGCAAGCGCAGGCGAGAGCATCAAGCAAAGGCACCCATTTCGGTGCAACGAGACCAAGACCAGTCCAACGGCAGGGAGGAAGTCATTGTGGAGCCCAAGCCAGTGTCACCACCAGAGCCTTTGGCAGGCGAGGACCAACTTTAGTCAGGATAAGTGTACCAGATGTTCCCCTTCAAAATGGCCAATTGTTGGCGCCCTTCCCGCTCAATATTTGGGAAGAGGCCCAGGGCCTTTGCCTATAAATAGGACTAGCCACCCACAGAAGAGGGGGATCGAGATCGGACCGCAATCGAGAAGAGAGAGAGAGAGAGAGAGAGAGAGAGAGAGAGAGAGAAGGGTGACTGAACTCCTCCCAGCAGTTCGTCGCCCCAGCCAAGAACAGACCCTCGCGAGGCTGTTCCTCCTTGTATTGCTCACCATCATCAGCCCAAGAGGCAATCCGCCACACCACACACTGGAGTAGGGTATTACACCACAACGGTGGCCCGAACCAGTATAAACCATGTGTCTCTTGTGCTGTTCTTTCCATAGCTTAGATCTTAGCGAGGCGGAGGGGTGCAGGTAGGTAGAAGGAAAAATCTCCGCGCGCACCCCAGTGTTCGAACCTCAAGGGTCTGCCGGAACCCGAAATCCGACACTCGCTACTATTATATCCTTAAATTATTTTCGTTCTCATTAAAGGGTGATGCTAAAACATGGTTTAATTCTCTTGATCCTGGTTGTGTGCGTAGTCCCCAGGATATGATTTATTACTTCTCTGCTAAATATTTCCCCGCTCATAAGAAGCAAGCTGCTTTAAGGGAAATATATAATTTTGTGCAAATTGAAGAAGAGAGTCTCCCACAAGCTTGGGGGAGGCTTCTCCGATTACTTAATGCTTTGCCTGATCATCCTCTCAAGAAAAATGAAATACTTGATATCTTTTATAATGGACTAACCGATGCTTCCAGAGACCACCTGGATAGTTGTGCTGGTTGTGTTTTCTTGGAAAGAATTGTTGATCAAGCTGAATTGCTATTGACTAATATGTTGACTAATGAAAATAATTGGACACTTTCTAAACCAACTCCTAAGCCAACTCCGAAGAAAAGGGGTATTCTATTTCTCAGTCCTGAAGATATGCAAGAGGCAAAGAAATCAATGAAAGAAAAAGGTATTAAAGATGAAGATTTTAAGAATCTACCACCTATTGAAGAAATACATGGTCTTAATTTGCCGCCTGTTGAAGAAATACATGGTCTTGATAACCCGACACAGGTAGTAAAGGTAAATTCTCTCTATAGATTTGATGAAGGTGATATTCCTCGTAATAAGTCTGCTAGCCAATGCTTAGATGAGTTTGATAATTTTATTGTTAAACAAGAAAATTTTAATGCTTATGTTGATAGACAATTGAAACATAATGCTTATATGATTGAACACTTGAGTAATTATATGGCCAGTGTTAAAGGTGAACTTAAACTTATTAGTAAACATGCTTCTATGGTCACCACTCAAGTAGAACAAGTACTTAAAGCTCAGAATGATTTGCTCAATGAATTGAATAGTAAGAATAATGACTTTGATGTTAGAGTTGCAACTAGAGGAGGTAAAGTGACTCAGGAACCTTTGTATCCTGAGGGCCATCCTAAGAGAATTGAGCAAGATTCTCATAGAATTAATATTGATGCACCTAGTCCTTCTAAAAGGAAGAGAAAGAAAAATGATATGACTTTGCATGCTTCTAGTGAACCTATTGTAGACACACCTGAGAATCCTAATGATATTTCTATTTCTGATGCTGAAACACAATCTGTTAATGAACATGAACCTAGTGATGATGTTCATGTTGATGCTCAACCTAGAAATAATAATGATGTAAAGATTGAACCTGTTGTTGATCTTGATAGGCCACAATCAAAGAATCAATGTTATGATAGGAGAGACTTTGTTGCTAGGAAGCACGGTAAATAAAGAGAACCATGGGTTCAAAAACCCATGCTTTTTCCTCCTAAACCATCCAAGAAAAAGGATGATGAGGATTTTGAGCACTTTGCTGAAATGGTTAGACCTATCTTTTTGCGTATGCATTTGACTGGCATGCTTAAAATGAATCCTTGTGCTAAATATATGAAGGATATTGTTACAAATAAGAGAAAGATACCGGAAGCTGAAATTTCCACCATGCTTGCTAATTATACTTTTAAGGGTGGAATACCAAAGAAACTTGGAGATCCAGGAGTACCAACTATGCCATGCTCCATTAAAAGAAATTATGTTAAAACTGCTTTATGTGATCTTGGAGCCGGTGTTACTGTTATGCCTCTCTCTTTATATCGTAGACTTGATTTGAATAAGTTGACACCTACTGAAATATCTTTGCAAATGGCTGATAAATCAACTACTATACCTGTCGGTATTTGTGAGGATGTGCCCGTTGTGGTTGCAAACGTTACTATTTTAACGGACTTTGTTATTCTTGATATTCCCGAGGATGATAGTATGTCTATTATTCTTGGAAGACCCTTTTTGAATACTGCAGGGGCTATTATTGATTGCAATAAAGGCAATGTCACTTTTCATGTTAATGGTAATGAGCATACGGTACACTTTCCGAGGAAACAACCTCAAGTCCACAGTATCAATTCTATTGGAAAATTTTCAGGAGGTTTTGAATTTCCTCTTCCTACTGTCAAGAAGAAATATGATATTCTTATTGTTGGGATGCATATCCCCGTTGAGGTAACCTAGTGTTATTCGAAAATTCTCCGGTTTCATGTTATTCGAAATGAGTTTGTTAACAAGACCTGATCAACCTTATTAGTGATTCCTTTTGAATGAGACATGAGATGGATGAAGTTAGAACACACTCTTTGTACCCTCTTTTTAGTTTCTGTTATTTATATTAAATAAGTAAAATAGTATTTTCTGTCTGTTTTCCTGATTACCCGTTGCAATAAAAAAATTACCCCAAAATTAAAGTTCTCCATGCCCTGAAAATTAAATATGATTTTTTCTAGAATATTTTGAGAATATGCTGGCACTGAAGAACACAACAAGGGGAGCAGCCGTGTCCCACGAGGTGGAGGCGGCCCCCCCTGGGCGCGCCCCGCGCCCCCTGCCTCGTGGACCCCACGTGGGTCCTCTCCACTTATTCCAGCCACCACACACTCCTTCCTCCCAAAAAAATCACCAACCATCTCAAGCACGAGTTCTAGCTCATCTTGCTGCCATTTTCGATCTCCTAGCTTAAAGCTCCATTCACAAAACTGCTTTGGGGGATTGTTCTTTGGTATGTGACTCCTCCAATGGTCCAAATAGTTTTTGTTATAGTGCTTTATTCATTGCAAATTTTTGCTACCTAGGTGACCCTGTTCTTGAGCTTGCATATCAAATTTATATGGTCCCAAGTAGTTCTAATGCATGATATTGCCTCTAGGCACTTTTAGGAGTAGTTGCTATCAATTTTGTTGAGTTTGGTTCACTTTTATTTTGTTGTTACTAAAAATTTCAGAAATTTTTCAGAGGAAGAAATATGTTTAGGAAAATCTACCAAGGGGGGTCTTCAAGGAAGCAAGGACCCAGACCCGCAATACACGATGCGGACGATGAACCACCGAGGGACGCTCAAGTGCGGCCTTGTGAATGGCCGTCAGAGGATTTCATGGTCCAAGCAAGAATTAAAGAGGAATTTCATGCATATGTGCGTAAGGCTGAACTTGAGGGCTTCGTGTCAGATAAGTGCCACCCAATACCTCTATTTAACTGATTCATTTGTGCAAAGGTTTAAATTTTCATCCTCGCGCAATTCACAAACTGTCCTGTTTGATCTTTATGATAAATCTGATACCATGGATTTAGAGGATTTTAATACTACCTGCAAACTCCCACAATGGGGTAGTGCTAATGAACCTAGAAAATCTGAGCTTAGAGATTTTCTTGCTAGTATTACAGTGGGGGAATCTAGAGATGTAACACAAGCCACCATAGGGAGCATTCATTTTCCCGCTATACATTATTTTGCTCTCTTCATAGGAAGGTGCATAAATGGTAAAGATGAAGCATGTCACATGTGTGTACCTGATCTTAGCATTCTCAGGAGCGCTGTTTTAGGAGATAAACAATACAACTTGGGGGCTATTGTTGCACGTAGGTTGAATAATAATCGTATTCATGGAGATTTCTTTGGTGGAATTTATGCAACCAGTATAGCTAATTTTCTTGAGATACCCATACTTGGAGATGATATTGAGTTGCCCCCTTCTTATCTAGATTATGATGCTATGGTTCATCATCAGTTTGTTGAGAGGAACGACCAGTCCCTCCAGTACCAACTAATCTTTGACAGACGATGCACCTATCACGTTGCTCTCCCTGCTCCCGCTTTCTTTGACTTTCAGGCAAAGGGAGATATGTTATAACCAAGAAGGAGGCGAACGAGTATAACAGGGGACGGAAACAGCTCACCTCCAAGCGGCGGCTCATGAGGCAATAGCTGTTGCATCACATTACGACCCCAACTACAACTTTGGATATCCGCCAGGCCAGTCGTGGCCATAGACCAACTTAGGCCAAAAGCCTAAGCTTGGGGGAGTACGTATTTCTCACCGACATTACATTCCTGTTCACACAGTCATGCTAGTTGTCAGTGCTCATACTTTTTCATTGTAATATCCATGCTAGTTTATTTCCCTTTCTTATGCTTTCTTCTTGTGTGTTTGATAAACCTTAATAAAAACAAAAAAATTAGTTGTAGCTTTTAGTTAGTTTACTTTCTAGGCTTGTAGTAGTAGTAACTAAAAAGAAAACCCAAAAAGATTTCTCGTTCTTCTTTTTCTTGTTGGGAGCTTTCCCGTGTAAATAGTTTTGTTTCTTTTCTTGTTCTTTGAGGGTCGAGAGGAGAAGACCATAATGAAAATGTTGAGTGGCTCTCATATGCATTATTGTTGATCTAACAAAGAGCCCATATTACCTTGTCTTCTCTCTTGAATTGAATGCTTGCAGATTCCAGCTTAGTCCAATGCATGTGCACTATTATTATTACCCACACTATTCAGTCGTGCAAGTGAAAGGCAATAATGATGATTATATGATGAACTTATTGAGATGAGAAAGGCTGGTATGAACTCGACCTCTCTTGTTTTTGTAAATATGATTAGTTCATCGTTCCTGATTCAGCCTATTATGAAAGAAACATGTTTGCAATGACAATTAGATATTATAGTTGCTATGCCATGCTTAATTAGCTAGGAGCTTATAATTGTTTACCTTGCGTGCCAACATGCTATTAAAATGGTTGTGATGTGGTATGATTGGGTGGTATCCTCCTTTGAATGATTCGAGTGGCTTGACTTGGCACATGTTCACGCATGTAGTTGAAACAAAATCAACACAGCCTCTATGATATTTATGTTCATGGTACATTATATCCTACTCATGCTTGCATTCGGTGTTGATAAATTTTAATGCATGTTCATGACTGTTGTCCCTCTCTAGCTGGTCGCTTCCCAGTCTTTTTCTAGCCTTCACTTGTACTAAGCGGGAATATTGCTTGTGCATCCAACTCCATAAACCCCAAAGTTGTTCCATATGAGTCTACTATACCTACCTATATACGGTATCTACCTGCCGTTCCAAGTAAATTTGTATGTACCAAACTCCAAACCTTCAAATAAACATTCTGTTTTGTATGCTCGAATAGCTCATGTATCAACTAGGGTTGTCTATATCTTCCATGCTAGGCCTGTTATTCTCAAGAGGAGTGGACTCCGCTCCTCACTCACGAGAAAACGGCTGGTCACTGGGATGCCCAGTCCCATGCTTTATGAAAATCAAATCAAAATAACTGCAAAAACTCCCCCCGGGACTCTTGTTAGTTGGAGGCATTCGTTGTTTCGAGCAAGCCATGGATTGATGCTTCTTGGAACCGCCTATAATGTGTGTAGCATGGAAGATATCGAGATCTCTCGGTTGTTATGTTGAAAATCAAAGTATACCGGTCAAAATATTATTCACCTCTATTTCAAAACCGAGCTCTAACACCTCTACAAATCCCTGATTCCCTCTGCGAAGGGCCTATCCATTTACTTTTATGTTGAGTCATCATCCTCTTATTAAAAATCACCAGTTGGAGAGCACCTCTGTCATTTGCATCCATTACTGTTAGTTTACATTGATTATGACTTGACTGGATCTCTTTTACCATGAATTACAATGTCTAGTCAGTCCTTGATCTATAAAGGTGCTCTGCATTTATGTTTTGCGGTCTCAGATAGGGCTAGAAAGATACCATCTTGTTATATCATATTATGATTGTTTTGAGAAAGTGTTGTCATCCGAGATTTATTATCATTGCTCGCTAGTTAATTATGCCATTGATATGAGTAAACATGAGACCTAAATGTCATTCTGAATATGGTTAGTTCATAATCTTTGCTGAAAACTTGAATGCTGGCTTTACATATTTACAACAACAAGAGCAAACAGAGTTTGTAAATTTTTTCCTTTATCACTTTCAGTTTATCAACTGAATTGCTTGAGGACAAGAAAAGGTTTAAGCTTGGGAGAGTTGATACGTCTCCGTCGTATCTACTTTTCCAAACACTTTACCCTTGTTTTGGACTCTAACTTGCATGATTTGAATGGAACTAACCCGGACTGACGCTGTTTTCAGCAGAATTGCCATCGTGTTCTTTTGGTGCAGAAATAAAAGTTCTTGGAATGACTTGAAAATCAACGGAGGCTTGCTGGACGGTGATGGGTTGGATGAGATTTATCATGTAATCGAGTTAGTTTTGTTAGGGTTTGATCCCTAGTATCCACTATGTTCTGAGATTGATGTTGCTATGACTCTGCTATGCTTAATGCTTGTCACTAGGGCCCAAGTGCCATGATTTCAGATCTGAACCTATTATGTTTTCATGAATATATGTGAGTTCTTGATCCTATCTTGCAAGTCTATAGTCACCTATTATGTGTTATGATCCATTAACCCCGAAGTGACAATAATCGGGATACTTACCGGTGATGACCGTAGTTTGAGGAGTTCATGTATTCACTAGTGTTAATGCTTTGGTCTACTCTATTAAAAGGAGGCCTTAATATCCTTAGTTTCCAATAGGACCCCGCTGCCACGGGAGGGTAGGACAAAGATGTCATGCAAGTTCTTTTCCATAAGCACGTATGACTATATCGGAATACATGCCTACATTACATTGATGAATGGAGCTAGTTCTGTGTCACCTATGTTGAGTTACCATGATCGACGCATCCGACATAATTCCATCACCGATATTGCCTATGAGCTTTTCATATATTGTTTCGCTTCTTTACTTTTCCGCTGCTACTGTTACAATCACTAAAACAAAATTATTCTTTTGCTACGTTACCCCTACTATCATTTACTTTTGGCTACAATATTTCTGTGATATAGTTATACATTGTTGAAATTGATAATCATCCGACATATATTATCCATCACTGATCCATTGCCTACGAGCTTTTCACATATTGATCTTTGCTTAGTTACTTTTCCGTTGCCACTGTTACAATCACTACAAAACCTACTGTTTACTTTTGCCACCGTTACCGTTACTTCCATATTACTTTGCTACTAAATACTTTGCTGCAGATATTAAGTCTTTCGAGTGTGCGGTTGAATTGACAACTCAACTTAATACTTGAGAATATTCTTTGGCTCCCCTTGTGTCGAATCAATAAATTTGGGTTGAATACTCTACCCTCGAAAACTGTTATGCTATACTTGTGGGTTATCATAATACACTGTTGTGTATGCTAGTACTTGGTATTGTCATGTTCTTTATGCTATATTTTCACTTGAGAAGCTTGGTATTTTATTAAAGCATTTGTATGATGCATGCTCATGGTTGCATTCATGTTAAATATGTTCATGATGATGGAGAAGATAATTAAAATGACTTAATAATAACAAACCTCCTCCGTCATCGATGGGATCGAGTCATAGTGCCACCAAATCGAACTTTTTCAGTGCAGCCACATTTGCCTTTTTGGGAAGGCCCTAATGCGATCTATTGTCGTGCCTCTCGCCGGTGCCTCCAATGAGGGAAGGTTATGGGCGTGCGCTACCCTGATCAGGTAGGTGGACATAGCCTTGTGTGCCCGGGTTTGGTTTTGAGCGCATGTCCCCGTTTGGGACCATTTTTTTTTTGCCATGACAGTTGCCGTTGGTGCCTTTGGTAGGTACGGTGCCACCCAGGACTGAACCCAAAAGGGGTGTTGGTCGGAGTGGCCGGGAGAGTGTCATGGCAGTAGGTCGGTTTTGTCGGAACGCCGTTGGTCCACCCGAATGGGAGTGCGAGGCCATGGGTTCCGTGGTGTGGGTACAGTGTGCTACCTCTACAGAATGTTTATTAAGTCCATCGATAGCACCCGGTTCATAGTAGGTCACACTATCGGGTCTTGGTCGAAATGGAGGATAAACCTGAAATGATTAAGTTGATTAATGTGTAACAAATAATGTGGTGACTTGGACCATGAGATAGCCGTGAGAAGTCACGGCGATGTTTTGATATGATCACGAGACGAGGTCTCGGTGAGTGTTGAACCAAGTGTGGTTCCGTTTGTGATCCGTGAATGATCACCGTTTGGTTACAAGGTAACCCATTGAACCGAGTATGATTCCGTTTGTGATCCGTGAGTGATCACCGTTCGGTTGCAACGCAGCCTGTTGGTAAGAGAGTCTGAGGGACTCAGTGCAAGTTTGGTTGCATTGCATGAGTAATATGTTTGCATTTAAAGAACCATGGCAGAAGAGGAGATGGTTGCATAAAGTTAACATGCTATGTCTGCATTGGATCTGACCGGTAGTTTATATTCAGCATAGTTTCATGATGCATGCCATGCTTATTGATATGTTTATGCCATGATTGAGATGATATGCTATGTTTTTCTATTGCCATGTTAGAAGCATGTTTTGATATGCCATGTACTGCCATGTTAGTAGATGCTATGATGTTGTTCATGCTTAGTTGATCTATATATATGCCATGTTTAGTAATTGATATGAGATAGGTTGTTGCATGCGCTTGGTTCTTGCTTTGTCTTCTGCTTGTTTGGATGCTATGTATTTGGTTGTCTTGCAAGTACATTCAATGTACTGACCTGGAGTGTCATGCCAATTTGTAGTCGTGCCTGGATTGTTCGCTTGTCCGTCATGCTAGGCTGTAATCTTGCCAGTCCTGTGAGTTATGGAGCCCAGCCAGAGTTGTTGAGTCGCCCAACCAAGACTTCCGCTGCCATTTAAATAGCCTTAGGGCTATGCTAGATAATTTGTATTCATCAATGATGTAACCTTATACACATGTATTTGATGAATATTATTGTACATGGAATGTTGTATCATGGACTTGTCGTGCGCGGGTGTTATCCTAGGCTGACGTGCGATGGCCTCCTGCTCATGCGGATCGGGGTCATAGGAATGGTAGGTAGAGCAGGGCAGGCTGCATAGCTTATCCAGTCATCGAGTCAGCGTATAAAAATATGACCAAAGGATTGACCCATTTCCTTGGGAGTGGGGGAGTGTATATGGGTGTTAGGTTAATCAAGCAGGTGGCGCAGTCGGGATTGGACATGTCCTCACCCTGTGTCCCCTCCTAGTTATCCGTGGATCAAATAGCAACCCTATATTTTCTGTTCGGCCGCACCCCTTTCCCTTCGCCATTAAGGGAAAGGGGCCACACCATGCGGGCATGACCCGCATAGCTGCCTAATAAAATCCCCCTTTACGTTCGCCGTATCGCTCACCCCTCCATCAACCATGTCCCTGCAAAGAAGCCTAGCTAGTAACACCCCAGCCATGGCTAGCACTTTCAAAGCTCCCAAGTTTTACACCCGCACCTATGCCATCAACCATAGTGGCTTTCCACCCCTTCTTGCTGAGATGCTCACCAAAGCCTTTGGCGGAAATGCTAGCCCCGATTACCTGGTGTTCCAATCGATACCCGTCCCTCACCTTCACTGCTATGATGCTAGAGTGCACATCGGCCCAGGTTCCGCAGTAGGTGGCCAGTCGTTGGTTTTTCAGGGTAGATCCATGCCCACCACTGATTTAGCCATTTAGGCCACTGCTGTGGAGGCTATCCTATACCTCCGAACCAAGTTCCCGCAAGTGGCAGAGAGACGGGAGTTCTGCTTTTTCCCCGTGGTGACAGAAGCAGGAATTCAGCCTCCTATCACTGTTCCGGGAGATGAACCAACAATCGCTCGCCTGGTGCAATATATCACTGCCCAGGGGATGATGATTTCAAAGATGCTTGCCGAATTTAGAACCCTGGACAACGATGTGGTACGAGTTGTTAGGGAAGCTTATCGCGATGCTTGTAAATTCGCATCACAAGCCGTTTGCCCCATGCCATCCGAGCAGTGCTACCCTCTCAGCCCGTGTTGTGGCCTAGGCCAAACATCATCACCCTTGACAAAGCTCTTTACCTAATCCACTGGCAGCATTTGCTTGGATCAATTTTAGCCGCACCTCCAGCAGAAGAGCCCCAACCCATAGTGATGTCAGACGATGAAGATGGAGATTGGCTCAGTCTTCGTCCTCCCGGAGAACCCCAGCAAGGCCAGCCCCCAGCTTGACCTCAGCCACACAATCAGTTGTTTTGGCAAGTAGGTTGGACTGTTTGTTCATCCTCGATATGAGGATAGAACTATGTATCCCATAGTGAGTTGTTTCTTTTAGCACGTAGCACTTTCGTGCTTCGTTGTATGCTTGCACTGTTGTAACTCGTATGATGTGTTTCATGGATGCTTTCTTGCTTTTGGTTTTTGTTTTGTTTTTTCTTGTCTCTCTGTCAAGCAAAAATGTTTGACAGGGTTGGCAATGTGTGCTAACAAGATTTTAATCAGTAGATCACATACACTAAATAATATTGACTCGTCTCGGGTCAATAATAAAATGCGCGCTGGTGTAGGTATATGTATGTTAGGAGTACATATACCCACTAGCATTAAAACACTTTAGTATGATTTGTCTGATGTGTTTCTCTTTTACTTATTTGTTGCATTTGTCTGTTTATTAGTTTAGATCATACTGCATACTGCACGCATACCCAGTTCACCCACGAGTACATTCGGGCAGTACTCGGGAGAATGCAAAGTCACATATCCCTATCTATCTGTGCATACCCCGGGTGCCAGATTTTCAAATCTAGAACCTCGCGGAGGCATTTCCGTCTAGCAATTCCTCGTCTCTAATTCTTTCTCCTGATTTCATTTCCGGAGGAACACTGCCAACTTTATTTCACTTGATCCAGCATATCTACCACAATACATATTTCAACTCCGATTCTACCTCGACACCTACATTTTTGTGGAGCAATCCATGAAATTTTCCCTCGTACCTCGGTGTGATGCTGAGCTGGCGCAGCCACCTCACCTGCATCTGGACCCCCACCACCACCATCATCTCTGCCTTGTGTGGCGCAGGCAAGTCACCATACCACTCCACCACAGCACGCGATTACTCCGCCGGCGCAAAGCGACGGAGAAATCAAGCGTGGCGGAGGACCACGCAGTGCACCATCTTCTCCCGCATCTCGAGCCACCGCCCCTAGCCGCGCATTGTCCCGAGCTCGATCATTCCTGATGAGTATCAGCAGGAGGATTGACGATCCGATGAGCGTTCCCAGCAGTGCCGCGAGGAACAAGAACATTTCCTCGCCGAAGGAGCTCGGCTCAATCTCGTCCAAACCGAAGAGGTAGTAGAGCGGCATTGTGTTGGTATTGGAGGAGAGCCGTGCTGCCATCTTTTATAACCCAATCCCGGTGTACGGCGAGCAAGGTCCAGGAGAACAGCTCGTCGCTCGATCACCGGAGTCCAGGAGGCGAAGACGCGAGCAGTGCCGACAAGGTGCTGGCCCGCGACGTGAGTGCTCGCTACACCGGCGCCGTGCACGCCGCGCACTACGGCACTAGGGTCCTATCGCCCTAGGAGCTAGAGGCGCACTACGCCAAGCCGCACGCGGAGCAGCATCATAGGAGAAGCAGCAAGCCAGAGGTAGAAGAAGGAGGTTGCCAGTGGGCCCTGGACCCACGTGTCAGCAGGTGAAACCACTATTCATTGGGGTGCATCCAGCATTTCTTTCGGGAGCCTGATCTTGAGTGCCCCTAGCCGTGGAGGTAACCCTGTTTTGCTCATATCTCTCTCCGGGTGTACCAATTATCGGTACCCCAACTTGTTGAAATCTGACCGAAGGGTTAAAAAATTTACCACGAGTTTTCCCCGGAGTGGTTACCTTTCCATTATTGCTGTAACCCTAGCAATCTCGAGGACGAGATTCTTTTTTTAAGGGGGGGGAAGAGTTGTAACAGCCCTGAAATTGGGTTATCAATTTTTGTGCTGTTATTTCTTCCTGGCAATCATTTTTCAAGTTTTCTCCTAAGTTGCTGGATGACTCTAAGAATTCTTGCAATTTCCAACCTTCCAAAAACTTTGCTCATGCCTTTGTCAGTGTGCAAGACCTCATTGGCATCATCCCAAACCCTCTCAAACCCTAATTCCAAATTTTGGAATTTGAATGTGGCCTTTGTGGTTACAAATGAGTCATCATTTTCCTTGATCTGTTGATCATCCCATCTGCTCCCAGATACCCTCCTATCCTTCTAATCCTTGGATATGCAAAAATATTGCTAAGTCTTATGCAATATTTTTCCTTTGGGATTTATTCCTTTTCTTGTCTTTCTGAGGAATAAAATCCAAAGGCATAAATACCAATCTCCTAAATTCATGAAAATTGGTGGGGTTGGTACTTATGCCTAATCCAAGCTCTAGCAAAAATATTGGCCCTAATTAAATAAGGAAAATTGCCTTTTCATATTTAATGACAATATTGCATTTATGCCACTTTCTAAAGGAACTACCATTTTTATAGTAGAGAAAAATTCCACATAAATTGTGGAGCTTTTCCTTGCTATATAATCATTAGTTCCATCCTAATCTTATGATTCTATAGTTCAAGATTGGGCACATGATCCAATGCAAGTTTCTGCCTTCTCTGAAATTTTGCAAAGGAAGTTCTTTATTCCTAATTTCTATTGAGCTGCAATTTGGTAGGGTGATTAACATTGTTAAATAACCCATGGATACCAAATATGAGCTCAATCCCTTCCTCCTAGCTTCCTGTGCAATTTTTCAAAGTTCCTAACCAGATTGCAACTTTGTGAAGGAAGTACCTTCATAAAGTTTCTAAATGGGATGAAACTTTGCCATCTCCTAAAGTATCCTAAATTATTAGCCTCCACCTAAAGTCAGTTTATTTCATTGAACTATGTGAGCACAGGAGAAATTCTTGGTTTCTGTCAAAAATTTCAGTTTGTGAAGCAAGTATATTTTATCTTGCTCCATTATGGCTGAAAATTTTCCCAAGACTTCTACTACTCCTATGACCTAGATCTACCTAATTTTGGCTCATTTCAGTTAGCCATTTGCCCTGAGGATTTTTTTCAAGTTTCTGGGCAGAAATGATAGCTGTGAAGGAAGTACCATTTTGGCAAGTCCATTTGGTATGATATTTCTGCAGCATCTACATATGCACAAATCATCAAGTTTTGCCAAGTTTTAGCCCAATCCAACACTCCTAATGAGTGTTTCTTCCTGATTTAGCTTCTAGGCCAGATTTGGCAGTTGCACTGCAACTGTGTTAAACACTTGTCCAAATGACCTCATAATTCCTAGGACCGTAGTCCTTGCTACCCTAAACCTACCAGACATCAATTCTACCTTTTAACCTCTCTGGTTTTATGTCTAGAATGTGGTCCATTTGTCTCTGCTTAGTTTACTCAGCTCCATTTGTCTCTGCCCGTTTCTTTACCGTAGTAATCCTCTATCTTCGACGGACTACGCGGTAGACAGGAGCTGGCATCAGTAAAAACTTCAGAGCGTGCCTTGTCCGTGGTGACCATGAGTGTAGCCAGCCCAAAACGATGGTCTAGGCACTGTTCTCGTCGGCAGCGCTGCTCCGACCGGCTTTGGCCTCGCCATTAATACCCCGTAGTTCCCCCTGACGTCGTCTTTCGCCTGGACCTCTTGCCCCCTCTGTTTTCTTCTCTGGCGAGCCGTGCCAACGACCGAACAGTGTGCTCTTGTGCATCGTCGCCTTCCTCCCCGGTGTCCTCTTCCTCCTCTTGTACGCAAGCGCTGCTCGTCTCCGTGAGCCTCTGGCGCTCGTCTGCTTCCCCCTCGTCACCTTCCCGTGCGCCCCCGTGACTGCTGCATCCGGCAGAGCCGTGGCCGGACTCGCTTGGCGGCGGCCGGCTCGGGTGCCCTTGCCCCAGCTATAAATAGCCCACCCAAGACCGTTTGGAGATCACCAGCAGCCCCTCCGCCTCTCCCCACGCCTGCCCATGCTCCTCATCCCTCCCGGAGCCTCTCTCTGATCCCCATCGCCGCTGTGGCCGCCGCCTCTGTCCATCTCAAATCCGGTGACCTCGTGCTTTCCCCCTCAGCTCCTCCAGCACCAAAGCATCCTCCAAGGTCCGGCGAGCCTCCCAGTAGCCTCGGCCCTTCCCCTCCCCTACCATAGCCCCTACTCCACCGGTGGCCGAAGCTCCTCTCCGCCGCGGTCGCTGCAATCCCTTCTTTGGTGCTCCTCGGCGGTAGTGCATACCACCATTAGATGCGCCTCTTCCTCCTAAGAAGATTAGTAGGTCGCCCGTCTCCTATGGTGGCCGGATGCGCCGGCGGTCGCCGTCCGGGTGAGCCTGCTCCCTCGGCCAGGCGAGCACCGCGCGGGAGCAAGAAGAAGACTAATCGGGCGGGCCCCACCTCCATGCGGGCCCCGCAAGTCAGCCACTCAGGGGTTGACCTGGCTCGCTGAACTGGCGTAAGCGGAGACGCCCCGGGTCGGATGCGCTTTCGTCTTTCGAAAGCGTACTTAGCCGTGCCTTCAAACAGAAATGCGTTTTCGTTTTCTGAAAACGTACTCTGTGTCGCCTTCAGTCAGTAATACGCTTTTCTTTCTCTGAAAATGTATTCTCTTTAGTGCGCTTTCTGTTTTAACCAACAAGGGCCTATCTATAAATATTTATTTCAAAGATTAGTCCCTGTCATTCAACCGGCCGTATCTTTTCAACCACAACTCCGATTGTGGTGATTCCAGCGCTCACGTTCTCTGTTCGTCGAGCTGTTTTTGATGGGACTATTTTCTTGATGTTTTAAAATTCTAAAAATGCCTATTTTGCCCTTGCCCATAAACATCCCCCTCCGAGAGAGAACTGTTTCCAGCAAATCTTTCCGTGATCATTTCACACTTCTTCTCGGAGCATTTATCGACCCCAGACAAGCCAACCTCTTATCATGAACCCCGAAGTTGCATGTTGACTTTGCTTTCACCTTGTGTGTGTGTAGTTGCAGTTATTTCTTATCGTTTTTGTCTGCAGTTATTCAGTTATGCTTCTCATGCATGTTTGTATTCTCATGATATCCATTGCCATGCTAATTAGAATGTTGCTATTGATAATGCCATGCCACTACTCTAATTTATTTTCATGTCACCATTATAAAATGTTATGATGATTGTAATACACTGTTAGTATGCTAGTACTTGGTATTCTCACATTCTTTATGCTATAGTCGTTCACTTGAGAAGCTTGGTATTTTATTAAAGCATTTGTATGATGCATGCTCATGGTTGCATTCATGTTAAATATGTTCATGATGATGGAGAAGATAATAAAATGACTTAATAATAACAAACCTCCTCCATCATCGATGGGATAGAGTCATAGTGCCACCAAATCGAACTTTTTCAGTGCAGCCACATTTGCCTTTTTGGGAAGGCCCTAATGCAATCTATTGTCATGCCTCTCGCCGGTGCCTCCTACGAGGGAAGGTTATGGGCATGCGCTACCCTGATCAGGTAGGCGGACATAAGCCTTGTGTGCCCGGGTTTGGTTTTGAGCTCATGTCCCCGTTTGGGACCGTTTTTTTTGCCATGACAGTTGCCGTTGGTGCCTTTGGTAGGTACGGTGCCACCCAGGACTGAACCCAAAAGGGGTGTTGGTCGGAGTGGCCGGGAGAGTGTCATGGCAGTAGGTCGGTTTTGTCGGAACGCCGTTGGTCCACCCGAATGGGAGTGCGAGGCCATGGGTTCCGTGGTGTGGGTACAGTGTGCTACCTCTACAGAATGTTTATTAAGTCCATCGATAGCACCCGGTTCATAGTAGGTCACACTATCGGGTCTTGGTCGAAATGGAGGATAAACCTGAAATGATTAAGTTGATTAATGTGTAACAAATAATGTGGTGACTTGGACCATGAGATAGCCGTGAGAAGTCACGGCGATGTTTTGATATGATCACGAGACGAGGTCTCGGTGAGTGTTGAACCAAGTGTGGTTCCGTTTGTGATCCGTGAATGATCACCGTTTGGTTACAAGGTAACCCATTGAACCGAGTATGATTCCGTTTGTGATCCGTGAGTGATCACCGTTCGGTTGCAACGCAGCCTGTTGGTAAGAGAGTCTGAGGGACTCAGTGCAAGTGTAGGCTGCATTGCATGAGTAATATGTTTGCATTTAAAGAACCATGGCAGAAGAGGAGATGGTTGCATAAAGTTAACATGCTATGTCTGCATTGGATCTGACCGGTAGTTTATATTCAGCATAGTTTCATGATGTCATGCCATGCTTTGATTGATATGTTAAATTATGCCATGATTGAGATGATATGCTATGTTTTTCTATTGCCATGTTAGAAGCATGTTTTGATATGCCATGTACTGCCATGTTAGTAGATGCTATGATGTTGTTCATGCTTAGTTGATCTATATCATACCATGATTAGTAATTGATATGAGATAGGTTGTTGCATGCGCTTGGTTCTTGCTTTGTCTTCTGCTTGTTTGGATGCTATGTATTTGGTTGTCTTGCAAGTACATTCAATGTACTGACCTGGAGTGTCATGCCAATTTGTAGATCGTGCCTGGATTGTTCGCTTGTCCGTCATGCTAGGCTGTAATCTTGCCAGTCCTGTGAGTTATGGAGCCCAGCCAGAGTTGTTGAGTCGCCCAACCAAGACTTCCGCTGCCATTTAAATAGCCTTAGGGCTATGCTAGATAATTGTATTCATCAATGATGTAACCTTATACACATGTATTTGATGAATATTATTGTACATGGAATGTTGTATCATGGACTTGTCGTGCGTCGGGTGTTATCCTAGGCTGACGTGCGATGGCCTCCTGCTCCATGCGGATCGGGTGTGCCACAAGAAGCCTCCCCCAAGCTTGTGGGAGACTCTCTTCTTCAATTTGCACAAAATTATATACTTCCCTTAAAGTAGCTTGTTTCTTATGAGCGGGGAAATATTTAGTAGAGAAGTAATAAAATCATATCCTGGGGACTACGCACACAACCAGGATCAAGAGAATTAAACCATGTTTTAGCATCACCCTTTAATGAGAGCGGAAATAACTTAAGGATATAGCAGTAATGAATTTTTTCCTCATTAGTGAACAAGGTGGCTATATCATTTAATTTAGTAAGATGTGCCACAACAGTTTTAGATTCATAGCCATAAAAAGGATCAGATTCAACTAAAGTGATTAACTCAGATCGATAGAGAAATCATAATCCTTATTGAAAATACAGATAGGTGAAGTAGCAAAAGCAGGGTCATATTTCATTCTAGCATTCAAAGATTTTTCTTTCAGCTTAGCTAAAAGTTTCTCAAGATCATATCTATCATTGCAAGCTAAAAAGTCTCTAGCAGTTTCTTCATCCATAACATAGCCCTCAGGCACAACAGGCAATTCATATCTAGGGGGAGAATCTTCATCATCACTTTCATCAATATTATCAGTTTCAATAATTTCATTCTCTCTAACCCTAGCAAGTTGTTCATCAAGAAACTCACCTAATGGCACATTATTATCAAGCATAGAAGTAGTTTCATCATAAGTATCATGCAAAGTAGAGGTGGCATCATCAATAACATGTGGCATATCAGAATGAATAGCAGGAGTTGGTGTCGCAAGTTTACTCAAAACATAAGGTGAATCAAGTGCAGAGCTAGATGGCAGTTCCTTACCTCCCCTCGTAGTTGACGAAAAAATCTTGGTTCTTTTATCTTTCAAGTTCTTCATAGTGATCAGAAGAGATAAATCCCAAGTGCCTCAAAGAATAGAGCTATGCTCCCCAGCAACGGTGCCAGAAAATAGTCTTGATAACCCACAAGTATTGGGGATCGCAACAGTTTTCGAGGGTAGAGTATTCATCCCAAATTTATTGATTCGACAAAAGGGGAGCCAAAGAATATTCTCAAGTATTAGCAGCTGAGTTGTCAATTCAACCACACCTGGAAAGTTAATATCTGCAGCAAAGTATTTAGTAGCAAAGTAATATGATAGTAGCGGTAACGGTAGCAAAAGTAATAGTTTTGGTTTTATAGTGATTGTAACAGTAGCAATGGAAAAGTAAATAAGTGAAGAACAATATGTGAAAAGCTCGTAGGCAACGGATCAGTGATGGATAATTATGTTGGATGCGATTTCTCATGCAATAGTTATAACATAGGGTGACACAGAACTAGCTCCAGTTCATCAATGTAATGTAGGCATGTATTCTGAATATAGTCATATGTGCTTATGGCAAAGAACTTGCATGACATCTTTCGTCCTACCCTCCCGTGGCAGCGGAGTCCTATTGGAAACTAAGGGATATTAAGGCCTCCTTTTAATAGAGTACCGGACCAAAGCATTAACACTTAGTGAATACATGAACTCCTCAAACTACGGTCATCACCGGTAAGTATCCCGATTATTGTCACTTCGGGGTTAATGGATCATAACACATAATAGGTGACTATAGACTTGCAATATAGGATCAAGAACTCACATATATTCATGAAAACATAATAGGTTCAGATCTGAAATCATGGCACTTGGGCCCTAGTGACAAGCATTAAGCATAGCAGAGTCATAGCAACATCAATCTCAGAACATAGTGGATACTAGGGATCAAACCCTAACAAAACTAACTCGATTACATGATAAATCTCATCCAACCCATCACCGTCCAGCAAGCTTCCGATGGAATTACTCACGCACGCGGTGAGCATCATTAAATTGGTGATGGAGGAAGGTTGATGATGATGATGGCGACGGATTCCCCTCTCCGGAGCCCCGAATGGACTCCAAATCAGCCCTCCCGAGAGAGATTAGGGCTTGGCGGCGGCTCCGTATCGTAAAACGTGATGAATCATTCTCTCCTATTTTTTTCTCCCCGAACACGAATATATAGAGTTGGAGTTGAGGTCGGAGGAGCACGAGGGGCCCACAAGGCAGGGGCGTGCCCAGGGGGTAGGTGCGCCCCCACCCTCATGGACAGGGTGTGGGCCCCCTGGCCTTGATTCTTTCGCCAGTATTTTTTATATATTCCAAAAATACTCTCCGTTGATTTTCAGGTCATTCCAAGAACTTTTATTTTTACACAAAAATAACACCATGGCAATTCTGCTGAAAACAACGTCAGTCCGGGTTAGTTCCATTCAAATCATGAAATTTAGAGTCCAAAACAAGGGCAAAAGTGTTTGGAAAAGTAGATACGTTGGAGACGTATCAAGCACCTAGAAGAGCATGAAAGGGGGAACCTGGCGCGGATCTAACCTAGCAGTACCACCATCGTTGACGCAAAATCGGGCGCTGCGCAAGGAATCGCTTCAGGCTCGCTAAGATAGGTCATGCATTCAAGTTGGCCCGACACTGCGGCTCAGGATTTTCGACTCTTGCATCCTTGCTCCGGCAATGTCGCCTTCCTTTTCTGCCTTTAGGAAGCTGCTTGCATGCCAAGGGGGACCTCCTGAGCATCGCGCCTCAGGACCTCTTACTGGACCTTGGGCCGCTCACCTCCTGGCCTTGACCACGGCATCGCGACCTGGCATACCAGCGATGGCTGAAGCCTGCCTGGGGACTGGGACCTGTCGGCGTAGAGCACTAAGCTACCGCGAGGACGGAAAGGGGGGACAATGCCAAAGCAAGATGCGCAATCACGAATTTCATAATACGAATAACATTGATGCAAAAGCACTACAGATTCTTTACACACCCCCACGGGGTTCATCTCGATTCCTTGCAGGGAACAAAAGGAGGATGTTTCCAGGAGTCATATCTAGAGATGTCACCGCCGACGTCATCATCAATAGTGGGCCACGAGGGGTCGACGCCGACCCCATCCAGATCAATGACGACGACGAGCGGACACCGCTGCTGCGCTCCGGGCACGGCAAGAGCTCAGGGGCACATAGCTGTCATCGCTCGTCTCCGGAGTCTCGTCAGGATCAGGAGAGTCGTTGGACTCCCAGGCACCGTCGATGCTGCTAGAGGAGTTGTCCTGGCGACCCCCTCCAGGGCAGCACTCCAGGCGGCGGCCTTCCTCGTCGAAGACGTTGAAGAACAGCGTGGAGGCATCGTCGTACTCGAAATGGATGGTGAGGGCCCCCTCCGTGCGGTAGGCGCGGGCGAGCTCGCCCCATCCACGGGTCATGAAGATCTTGCCCGGGGAGACGACCTCGACCTTCGCTCCCGTTCTGGGGTGCCACACTCGGCGTGTTGCAACCACAGCTCGAGCGCCCCCCTCGGCGGCTTCTGTTCGGCAAAGAACTGCGGGAATCTAATCCATGAGCGCGATAGCATCACCGCCCACACCACGAGCTCGCGCAAGGAGTCGTTGGTGTGAGTTTGTGGGCCAACGGCACGTGCCACCACGGCCGTGGCGTGAGCGGCGCGGGCCGCTGCCTACCCCTCCAGAGCCTTGTGCCTGGGTGTACAAGGGCAGCGGGTAGCTAGGGGGAGGCCGCTCGTACTAAGGCCTTGTCACCTCCTGCCTCGCGACGACATCGCGGCAGCGGGCCAACCTCTTCTTCGGCGGAAGTGGCCCCTGCTCTTCACGGGGGGGTTTTCCTTTTTCAGCGATGGAGAATCTCCTTATCGGCACCATGAGTGTCGCGACAAGACGGCGGAGTGATACATCTCCAGCGTATCTACTTTTCCAAACACTTTTGCCATTGTTTTGGACTCTAACTTGCATTATTTGAATGGAACTAACCCGGACTGACGTTGTTTTCAGCATAATTGCTAAGGTGTTATTTTTGTGTAGAAATAAAAGTTCTCGGAAAGACCTGAAACTTCACGGAGAATATTTTTGGAATTTATAAAAAATACTGGCGAAAGAATCAACACCATGGGGCCCACACCCTGTCCACGAGGGTGGGGGCGCGCCCACCCCCTGGGGCGCTCCCCCTGTCTCGTGGGCCCCCCGAGGCTCCACCCGACCTCAACTCCGACAATATATATTCATGTTCAGGGACAAAAAAATAGAGAGAAGGATTCATCACGTTTTACAATATGGAGCCGCCGCCAAGCCGTAATCTCTCTCGGGGGGGCTGATCTGGAGTCCGTTCAGGGCTCCGGAGAGGGGAGTCCGTCGCCATCATCATCATCAACCTTCCTCCATCACCAATTTCATGATGCTCACCGCCGTGCGTGAGTAATTCCATTGTAGGCTTGCTGAACGGTGATGGGTTGGATGAGATTTATCATGTAATCGAGTTAGTTCTGTTAGGGTTTGATCCCTAGTATCCATTATGTTTTGATATTGATGTTGCTATGACTTTGCTATGCTTAATGCTTGTCACTAGGGACTGAGTGCCATGATTTCAGATCTAAACCTATTATGTTTTCATGAATATGATCATATCTTGCAAGTCAATAGTCACCTACTATGTGTTATGATCCGGTAACCCCGGAGTGACAATAATCGGGACCACTCCCGGTGATGACTATAGTTTGAGGAGTTCATGTATTCACTAAGTGTTAATGCTTTGATCCAGTACTCTATTAAAAGTAGGCCTTAATATCCCTTAGTTTCCAATAGGACCCTGCTGCCACGGGAGGGTAGGACAAAAGATGGCATGCAAGTTCTTTTCCATAAGCACGTATGACTATATTCAGAATGCATGCCTACATTACATTGATGAACTGGAGCTAGTTCTGTGTCACCCTATGTTATAACTGTTGCATGAGGAATTGCATCCGACATAATTATCCATCACTGATCCATTGCCTACGAGCTTTTCACATATTGATCTCTGCTTAATTACTTTACCATTGCCACTGTTACAATCACTACAAAACCAATACTATTACTTTTGCCACTGTTACTGTTACTTCCATATTACTTTGCTTCTAAATACTTTGCTGCAGACATTAAGTCTTTCAGGTGCGGTTGAATTAACAACTCAACTGTTAATACTTGAGAATATTCTTTGGATCCCCTTGTGTCGAATCAATAAATTTGGGTTGAATACACTACCCTTAGGGCTCAGCATATAACCCGAAAACCGATGTCCCGAACCGAACTAACCGGCACCGAATCCGAATACACCGAAACCGAAAACTTCGGTAGTACATCTGGTTTGCATTTGGTGAAACCAAACTTAGTCCGGTTAATTCGGGTCTATACCTCGGGTAACCGAGTGGACCGAAAACCGAAAAATATAGATGTCCGACCTGCACGCCTGTTGCTATCAAGCGCTATGTGCCCAAGTGCACAGAGTACCATGGTTGTATCGGGAAGAGGTGACCTTGACTCACTGGGCTCAGCGTCGCTTTAAATTTTGTGTAAAAGAGCAGGTACTAGTAGGTAGTACTAGTACTTTACCTAATGAGCCGTCACCGCTAATTTTTACTCTGGAGAATCAATAGGAGGAAACAGCCAAGGAGGCTAGCCTTTATTACTAGCTAGTAGGCAGAGGTACAAGCACTGTACATGAATAGACGCAGGCTGCGGTTGTTATTAGATACGTATATCTCGGTGCTGTTTCGGTAGAACTGACGACCAAACCGACATTTCGGTGCAAAGAATCTTCGGTCAGCTAAATTTTAATTCACCGATCAGACAGTGTTTTGACAGAACCTAAGTGTTAAATATACCGAGGAACCGAACCGATCGGTTCGGGGGAACCGAACGCCCAGTGTCTACCCTCGAAAGCTGTTGCAATCCCCTATACTTGTGGGTTATGAAGACTATTTTCTGGCACTGTTGCCGGGAAGCATAGCTCTATTCTTTGAGTCACTTGGGATTTATATCTACTGATCACTATGAAGAACTTGAAAGATGAAATTACCAAGATTTTTCCCTCAACTACGAGGGGAGGTAAGGAACTGCCATCTAGCTCTGCACTTGATTCACCTTCTGTTTTGAGTAAACTTGCGACACCTACTCCTGCTATTTATTCTAATATGTTGCATGTTATTGATGAGGCCAATTTTGCTTTGCATGATACTTATGATGAAACTACTTTTATGCTTGATAATATTGTGCCATTAGGTGAATTTCTTGATGAACAACTTGCTAGGGTTAGAGAGAATGAAATTATTGAAACTGATAATATTGATGGAACTGATGATGATGATTCTCCCCCTAGATATGAATTGCTTGTTGTGCCTGAGGGTTATGTTATGGATGAAGAAACTGCTAGAGACTTTTTAGCTTGCAATGATAGATATGATCTTGAGAAACTTTTAGCTAAGCTGAAAGAAAAATCTTTGAATGCTAGAATGAAATATGACCCTGCTTTTGCTACTTCACCTATCTGTATTTTCAATAAGGATTATGATTTCTCTATCGATCCTGAGTTAATTACTTTAGTTGAATCTGATCCTTTTTATGGCTATGAATCTAAAACTGTTGTGGCACATCTTACTAAATTAAATGATATAGCCACCTTGTTCACTAATGAGGAAAAAATTCATTACTGCTATATCCTTAAGTTATTTCCGCTCTCATTAAAGGGTGATGCTAAAACATGGTTTAATTCTCTTGATCCTGGTTGTGTGCGTAGTCCCCAGGATATGATTAATTATTTCTTTGTTAAATATTTCCCCGCTCATAAGAAACAAGCTGCCTTAAGGGAAATATATAATTTTGTGCAAATTGATGAAGAGAGTCTCCCACAAGCTTGGGGGAGGCTTCTTCGATTACATAATGCTTTGCCTGATCATCCTCTCAAGAAAAATGAAATACTTGATATCTTCTATAATGGACTAACTGATGCTTCCAGAGACCACCTGGATAGTTGTGCTGGTTGTGTTTTCTAGGAAAGAACTGTTGAACAAGCTGAATTGCTATTGAATAATATGTGGAGTAATGAAAATGATTGGACACTTCCTGAACCAACTCCTAAGCCAACTCCGAAGAAAAGGGGTATTCTATTTCTCAGTCCTGAAGATATGCAGGAGGCAAAGAAATCTATGAAAGAAAATGGTATTAAAGCTGAAGATGTTAAGAATTTACCACCTATTGAAGAAATACATGGTCTTGATAACCCGACACAGGTAGTAAAGGTAAATTTCCTCTATAGATTTGATGAAGGTGATATTCCTCGTAATAAGTCTGCTAGCCAATGCTTGGATGAGTTTGATAATTTTATTGTTAAACAAGAGAACTTCAATGCTTATGTTAGTAGACAATTGAAACATAATGCTTATATGATTGAACACTTGAGTGATTATATGTCCAGAGTTAAAGGTGAACTTAAACTTATTAGTAAACATGCTTCTATGGTTACCCCTCAAGTATAACAAGTCCTTAAAGCTCAGTATGATTTGCTCAATGAATTAGATAAGAAGAAAAATGATAATGTTGTTAGAGTTGTGACTAGAGGGGGTAAAATTATTCAGGAACCTTTGTATCCTGAAGGCCACCCTAATTGAATTGAGCAAGATTCTCAGAGAATTAATGTTGATGCACCTAGTTCTTCTAAGAAGAAGAAAAAGAAAAATGATAGGACTTTGCATGCTTCTAGTGAACCTGTTGCTGACACACCTGAGAATCCCAATGATATTTTTATTACTGATGCTGAAACACAATCTGGTAATGAACATGAACCTAGTGATAATGTTAATGATGATGTTCTTGTTGATGCTCAACCTAGCAATAATAATGATGTATAGATTGAACCTGTTGTTGATCTTGATAACCCACAATCAAAGAATCAACATTATGATTTCGTTGCTAGGAAGCACGGTAAAGAAAGAGAACCATGGGTTCAGAAACCCATGCCTTTTCCTCCTAAACCATCCAAGAAAAAGGATGATGAGGATTTTGAGCGCTTTGTTGAAATGATTAGACCTATCTTTTAGCGTATGCGTTTGACTGATATGCCTAAAATGAATCCTTATGATAAGTACATGAAAGATATTGTTACAAATAAAAGAAAGATACTGAAAGCTGGAATTTCCACCATGCTTGCTAATTATACTTTTAAAGGTGGAATACCAAAGAAACTAGGAGATCCAGGAGTACCAACTATACCTTGCTCCATTAAAAGAAACTATGTTAAAACTGCTTTATGTGATCTTGGAGCCGGTGTTAGTGTTATGCATCTCTCTTTATATCATAGACTTGATTTGAAAAAGTTGACACCTACTGAAATATCTTTGCAAATGGCCGATAAATCAACTGCTATACCTATCGGTATTTGTGAGGATGTGCCTGTTGTGGTTGCAAACGTTACTATTTTAACAGACTTTGTTATTCTTGTTATTCCCGAGGACGATAGTATGTCTATTATTCTTGGTAGACCCTTTTTGAATACTGCAGGGGCTGTTATTGATTGCAACAACGGCAATGTCACTTTTCATGTTAATGGTAATGAGCATATAGTACACTTTTCGAGGAAACAACCTCAAGTCCACAGTATCAATTCTATTGAATTCCCTCTTCCTACTGTCAAGAAGAAATATGATATTCTTATTGTTGAGAACATGTATATCCCCATTGAGGTAACCTAGTGTTATTCGAAAATTCTCCGGTTTCATGTTATTCGAAAAGAGTTTGTTAACAAGACTTGATCAACCTTGTTAGTGGATTCCTTTTGATGAGCATGAGATGGATGAAGTTAGAAAGCACAACTCTTTGTACCCTCTTTTTACTTTTTGTTATTTAGATTAAATAAAGCAAACATAGTATTTTCTGTCTGTTTTCTGAATTATCCTTGCAATAAAAAAATACCACAAAAATAAAAGTTCTTCAAATGTTCTGGAAATTTTATATGATTTTTTCTAGAATATTTAAGAATTATTGGCACTGAGAACACACTAGGGGGCCTCACCACCTGGCCACGAGGGTCCAGGGCGCGCCCCCTGCCTCGTGGACCCCCTCCACTTATTCTTGCACCCACACACTTCGTCTTCCTCCAGAAAAAAATCATCCACCAGCTCAAACCCGAGTTCTAGATCATCTTGCTGCCATTTTCAATCTCCTTGCTCAAAGCTCCATTCACAAAACTACTTTGGGGGATTGTCCTTCGGTATGTGACTCCTCCAATGGTCCAATTAGTTTTTGTTCTAGTTCTTTATTTATTGCAAATTTTTGCTGCTTAGGTGACCCTGTTCTTCAGCTTGCATGTCAAATTTATGTGGTCAAAAGTAGTTTTAATGCATGATATGGCCTCTAGGCACTTGTGGGAGTAGTTGCTATCAATCTTGTTGAGTTTGGTTCACTTTTATTTTGAGTCACTGAAAAATTCAGAAATTTTTCAGAGAAAGAAAATGATGAAGAGATTGTTGAGGGGCTCTTCGAGCCGAAGCTCGAAGGATAAGCAAAGTGAAGAGAATAAGAAGCCCAAATATAATCTCCCTCACACTACGGAGGTTCGGCCGTGCGAATGGCCTTGTGATGAGTTCTTGAGAGCATCCGGGATATATGAGGACTTTTATTATTTAGCTGAGAATGTAGGCCTCATCGACTTCCTCCGCGACCAGCGTGAACAATATCTCCCCCTCACTAATATTTTCGTGCAAAATTTCTAGTTTCATGCTAAGAAATCACCACCTTCAATGGAATTTCACTTATATGATGAGGTTAAGGAGATGTCACTATATGATTTTTGTCAGGTCTGTAAGATACCCTTTGTGGGCAGCATAGAAGAACCACATCGCAATGATGTGGAGGGGTTTATTGATATGATTGCTGTAGGGGAAACGAGGAAAGTTTCCGATGCAAGAATTACTAGCATAAATTTTCCTGTTCTACGTTACTTTGCAATATTTTCTAGTAGATGCTTAATTGGTTACGGGAATAGTGGAAATCCCAGTGTTCCTGGCATTATTATTTTGCGCCATGCTTTGTTTCGTGATACCACTTCCAGTTTAGGCGCTATTATTGCTAAACGATTAAATCTGAACCGTACAAAGGGCCCCATCTTCAGAGGCATCTTTGCTTCGCGCCTCGCTGCACACTTTAGGATACCTATTAGGCATTATGAGAAAGAGGAAAAGTTGTTGCCCCCTATTTTTCTAGATTATAAGAGTATGGTAGCACATGATTTCATTGTTAAAAATAAGAAGAAGATGCTTAAGTATAAATTGATATTTGATTAAAACTACTGTGAGATTATTACATTGCCTGCGCCCTCTTTGTTTAACATATTTTCAAGCACGTACCTCGTTTTGCCGGAGGCCGTTTATGCATACTGGAGCCTGACACCAGCTCCAGAGCCTGAGCCGGAGCCACCCCTTGACCCTTATCGACAGTTTGTTTATCAGTGGGATCCGGAGGAGATCGCCAACCAGTGGCACCCAAAGGACACTCCTCCGTACACTGGAGATGGCAGCTTTGAACCATGGCCATAGACCAACTTAGGCCAAAAGCCTAAGCTTGGGGGAGTTCGTATTTGTCATCGACATTACATTCATGTTAACACACTCATGCCAGTTGTCGGTGCTCATACTTTTTCATTGTACTATCCATGCTAGTTTATTTTCTTTTCCAGCATTCTTCTTGTGTGTTTGAAAAACCTTAATAAAAACAAAAAAAATTAGTTGTAGCTTTTAGCTAATTTACTTTCCATGCTTGTAGTAGTAGTAATTAAAAGAAAACCCAAAAATATTCCTCGTTCTTCTTTTGCTTGTTGGGAGCTTTCCCATGTAAATAGTTTTGTTTCTTTTCTTTTCTTTGGGGGTCGAGAGGAGAAGACCATGATGAAAATGTTGAGTGGCTCTCATATGCATTATTGTTGATCTAACAAAGAACCCATATTACCTTGTCTTCTCCCTTGTATTGAATGCTTGCAGATTATAGCTTAGTCCCATGCACATGCACTATTATTATTATCCACACCATTCAGTCGTGCAAGTGAAAGGCAATAATGACGATACATGATGAACTGACTGAGATGAGAAAAGCTTGTATGAACTCAACCTATCTTGTTTTTGTTAATATGATTAGTTCATCGTTCCTGATTCAGCCTATTATGAATTAAACATGTTTGCAATGACAATTAGAGATTATAGTTGCTCATGCCATGCTTAATTAGCTAGGAGTTTATAATGGTTTACCTTGCGTGCCGACATGCTATTAAAATGGTTGTGATGTGGTATGATAGGGTGGTATCTTCCTTTGAATGATTCAAGTGGCTTGACTTGGCACATGTTCATGCATGTAGTTGAAATAAAATCAACATAGCCTCCACGATATTTATGTTCATGGTGAATTATATCCTACTCAT
Source organism: Triticum urartu (assembly GCF_003073215.2). NCBI lineage: Eukaryota > Viridiplantae > Streptophyta > Magnoliopsida > Poales > Poaceae > Triticum > Triticum urartu. The sequence goes on along the minus strand of NC_053023.1, from coordinate 494,035,332 downwards.
GCTTGCACTCAGTGTTGATTAATTTTAATGCATGTTCATGACTATTGTCGCTCTCTAGCTGGTCGCTTCCCAGTCTCTTTCTAGCCTTCACTTGTACTAAGCGGGAATACTACTTGTGCATCCACTTCCATAAACCCCAAAAGTTATTCCATATGAGTCCACCATACCTTCCTATATGCGGTATCTACCTGCCGTTCCAAGTAAATTAATTTGTATGTGCCAAACTCTAAACCTTCAAATGGAATTCTGTTTTGTATGCTCGAATAGCTCATGTATCAACTAGGGTTGTATATATCTTCCATGCTAGCTGGGTTATTCTCACGAGGAGTGGACTCCGCTCCTCATTCACGAGAAAATGGCTGGTAACCGGGATGCCCAGTCCCATGCTTAAATTACATAATTGCAAAAAAACTGCCCCAAGATTGTTGTTAGTTAGAGGCACCCGTTGTTTCGGACAAGTCATGGATTGATGTTTGTTGGTGGGAGGGGGAGTATAAACTTTACCATTCTGCTTAGGAACCGCCTATAATGTGTGTAGCATGGAATATAGCGAGATCTCTCGGTTGTTATGTTGACAATGAAAGTATGCCACTCAAAATATTATTTATCTCTATTTAAAAAATCAAGCTCTGGCACCTCTACAAATCCCTGCTTCCCTCTGAGAAGGGCCTATCTATTTACTTTTATGTTGAGTCATCATCCTCTTATTAAAAGCATCAGTTGGAGAGCACTGCTGTCATTTGCATGCATTACTATTAGTTTACATTGAGTATGACTGTGACTGAATCTCTTTTACCATGAATTACAATGTTTAGTCAGTCCTTGAACTTCAGAGGTGCTCTGCATGTATGTTTTGCGGTCTCAGAAAGGGCTAGCGAGATACCATCTTGTTATATCATATTATCATTGTTTTCAGAAAGTGTTGTCATCTGAGATTTACTATTATTGCTCGCTAGTTGATTATGCCATTGATATGAGTAAACATGAGACCTAAGTCCTATTGCGAATATGGTTAGTTCATAATCTTTGCTGAAAATTTGAATGCTAGCTTTACATATTTACAACAACAAGAGCAAATAGGGTTTGTAAAAGTTTTTCTTTACCACTTTCAGTTTGTCAACTGGATTGCTTGAGGACAAGCAAATGTTTAAGCTTGGGGAGTTGATACGTCTCCAATGTATCTACTTTTCCAAACACTTTTCCCTTGTTTTGGACTCTAACCTGCATGATTTGAATGGAACTAACCCGGACTGACGCTATTTTCAGTAGAGTTGCTATGGTGTTATTTTTGTGCAGAAATAAAAGTTCTCGAAATGACCTGAAACTTCACGGAGAATATTTTTGGAATTTATAAAAATTACTAGCGAAAAAATCAACACCTGGGGGGCCACACCCTGTCCACGAGGGGCACGCCCCCTGACTTGTGGGCCCCCTGAGGCTCCACCGACCTCAACTCCAATTCTATATATTCACGTTCGGGGAGAAAAATCAGAGAGAAGGATTCATCATCTTTTACGATACGGATCCGCCACCAAGCCCTAATCTCTCTCAGGAGGGCTGATCTGGAGTCCATTCGGGGCTCCGGAGAGGGGAATCCGTCGCCATCATCATCATCAACCTTCCTCCATCACCAATTTCATGATGATCACCGACGTGCGTGATTAATTCCATCATAGGCTAGCTGGATGGTGATGGGTTGGATGAGATTTATCATGTAATAGAATTAGTTTTCTTAGGGTTTGATCCCTAGTATCCATTATATTCCGAGGTTGGTGTTGCTATGACTTTGCTATGCTTAATGCTTGTCACTAGGGCCCGAGTGCCATGATTTCAGATCTGAACTTATTATGTTTTCATGAATATATGTGAGTTCTTGATCCTATATTGCAAGTCAATAGTCACCTACTATGTGTTATGATCCGGTAACCCCGAAGTGACAATAATCGGGACCACTCCTGCTGATGACTATAGTTTGAGGTGTTCATGTATTCACTAAGGGCGTGTTCGGTAGTTGCCCATGGCTGCAAAATCCTCAAATCCATGGCCCAGATCCAGCCGCCGGCTTCTCACGTAAACTCTTGGAGCTACCGATCTGTTCGGTGCGGCAGCTTCTCGCAGCCAGCGATCGATGAGGCCAAAAGGCCAGAAAGTGCTTATTCGGCCCATTTTAGCAGGCCTCCTTTCTCTTCGGCCTGGGCATACATAGGATACTGTGACATGAATTCGATTTTTTTCTTCACGGACACGGACGAGGTACTCGAGGAGGCGGAGAAGGAGGTCGGGGACAAGCTCGTCGACGCAGCCTGCATGCTCCGGTGGTTGGGGATGGCGGGGCCGATCTCCGGTCGGGGCGGCGAGGAAGAGCTCCTGTCGGGGACGGCGGGGAAGAGCTCCGGTCGGGGACGGCGGGGAAGAGCTCCGGTCGGGGATGACGGGGTCAAGTTGCAGTCAGAAGGGAGGCGGAGGAGGGCGAACGCGGCGGTGGGGAGGGCGGTTGCTGGTTCTCGCGCCGGTTGGATGGTCGTGGCAGCGCGCTAGGGTTCGTCGCGGGCGTGGAGGGGAACGGGGGAGCAGTGGATCGACTCAAGGGAGGAGATGAGCGCTGCCTCGAAGCGGTACCTACGGTCACTTCGCGGTGGCAATCAGTTGTAAATTGAGCCAGCTCTCGCTTCCCAGTTTTCGTGGAGCCAGCTTTTCCCAGCTCCGCCACTCTGTCAATTTTGCATGTAGTCCAGAGCCAGCTTCTCGGCCCAATAACCAGGATTGGAACCATTCGGCTGGACTCCGAGGCTGGATACCAGGATTTCAGAAGCCAGAGGGCTTCCGAACACGCCCTAAGTGTTAATGCTTTGTTCCGGTACTCTATTAAAAGGAGGCCTGAATATCCCTTAGTTTCCAATAGGACCCCACTGCCACGGGAGGGTAGGACAAAAGATGTCATGCAAGTTCTTTTCCATAAGCACGTAGGACTACGTTTGGAATACATGCCTACATTACATTGATGAACTGGAGCTAGTTCTGTGTCACCCTATGTTATAACTGTTGCATGAGGAATCGCATCCGACATAATTATCCATGACTGATCCATTGCCTACGAGCTTTTCACATATTGATCTCTACTTAGTTACTTTACCATTGCCACTGTTAGAATCACTACAAAACCAATATTGTTACTTTTGCCACTGTTACCATTACTTCCATATTACTTTGCTGCAGATATTAAGTCTTTCAGGTGCGGTTGAATTGACAACTCAACTATTAATACTTGAGAATATTCTTTGGCTCCCCTTGTGTCGAATCAATAAATTTGGGTTGAATACTCTACCCTCGAAAACTGTTGTGATCCCCTATACTTGTGGGTTATCGCAGAGCAAAGAGGAAGAAGGAGAAGCAGACGGAGCGGAGGAGGAGATGAGCAATGGGGTCTCTGCCCCTCTCCTCATTTATAGTCAGAGTGTAACACCCCGGATGTAACTTTCCGTATTTGTACTCCAACTCTTGCCATTTCCGGCGTTAAGTTATAGTTATTTTCTCGAGTTCGGGTCTTTGTCTCCGTGTGTTGTTATCGTTGTCATGCATCTCATATCATGTCATCATGTGCATTGCATTTGCATACGTGTTTGTCTCATGCAGTCGAGCATTTTCCCCGTTGTCCATTTTGCATTCCGGCGCTACGTTCTCCTCCGGTGGTCATTTCTACCTTTCTTTTGTGTGTGGGGATTAAAAATTTCCGGATTGGACCGAGACTTGCCAAGCGGCCTTGGTTTACTACCAGTAGACCGCCTGTCAAGTTTCGTATCATTTGGACTTCGTTTGATACCCCAACAGTTAACCGAGGGACCGAAAAGGCCTCGTGTGTGTTGCAGCCCAACACCCCTCCAATTTGGCCCAAAACCCACCTAAATCTGCTCCATCATCTAGAGCGTTCAATCACGATCGCGTGGCCGAAAACCGCACCTCATTTGGACTCTCCTAGCTCCCTCTATGCCTATTTAAAGACCCCTTCCCCGAAATCCGGATCTCCCTCTCCGAAACCCTAAAATTCCCTCGCGCTGTCGCCGAACACGTCCGCCTTGGGCGGACAAAGACGTCGCCGCCGTCCGCGCCAACCACATCCTGCCATGTGGCGCCACCGTTCCACCCCGCCGCCGCGGCCCGGGAGGCCCGTCCCCGGCCCCCGAGGCCCAGACCTAGCGCCGCCCGCGCCTCTCCCTCGCCTCCACGCCGCGCCGCCCGCACCGGCGAGGTCCTCCACCGCCGCCGCCCCGCTCCAACTCCGGCGGCCGAGCTCGCCTCCGCCCACCGACGAGCCGCCGCCGCCGCCTCGGCCGTCGCGGGCCGCCCGCCTCCTCCGCCCGCCGCGAGCCGCCCCAGCCATCGCCGGCCCCAGGCCGCGCCGCTCCGGCCTCCTCCCGCCAGGCCGCGCCGGCCGCCGCCTCCTCCGTCCTTGCCGACCTCGGATCCGCCGCCGTGAACAGTGCGTGCGCGAGATCTAGATCGGGATGAACAGTGAACCCTAATCCGGAAGTTGAATTTTCTCTAAGTCCTAAAATTGCAGATCCAAGTGCTCATGTTCATGGCGCCGTAACTTTGCATCCGTAGCTCCGATTCATGCATATAGCATATCAAAATGTTCATCTCAGAGAGTACATCATTTCATTCCATTGCATCATTTTCATTTAAGTTCATCTTGATGCCCGAAATGCTGTTAGAAGAGGGCTACTTGAGATAATTGTCAGATCTGCTACCCCATTTAGGTTTTTGTCATTTTTGCCATGATCAATCCGTGCATGTTATGCCCTGATGCTCTACATATGTTTGTTAAGGGTTTTGTCATCTTTCCAGAGGTGCAACCCATGTATTTTTGTGATGTGTGTGGTGACTAGTGCAAGCTTGCAAAGTGGTGCACTTGCTAATTCTGTTTTCAGGGACTTAGCAATTCCACTATGTCCTTGATCTGTTTATCTCTTATGGCCTTATGTTCATGTTGTTTCCTAGTGATCTGTGCCTCTTTTGAGGATGATCAGTAAGGATGTTTTGTTAATATTGTAGTTCTCTATCCATCCATGTCTTTGTTTGCAATTATGGAGCACCCTAGCTTGAGCCAATCGAGCTCTACTTTTGCTACTTTGTGAATCTGGGCAGATTGTCAACTTGTTTGCAATTTTGCCGATGTTGTTATAGTTGATCCCTGCATGCTATGCTATTGTTCTTGCCATGTCTAGTTTGCATTTTGTGTGTTATTGATAGATGTGTGCTTAGCTTATCATGAATTGCACTGTAGTGAGTGCATCGATCTCGTAAACATGCCTACTTGATATCTGTTTTCAGCATGCCCCAGTTTTCACCAAGTCTGAAAACTGATTATGCTTTTGCTATGTTCAAATGCTTGTTATTATATTTTCTGATCCCTTTTGGCTCAAGGTCACTAAGGGACTTTTGTTAAGCTCTTTGAGTAGCTCCATTCCATGCTTTACTTTGCCATGTTCAGGTCCTATAGCATGTAGTTTTGTTGCTCCGAAGAGTGCTACTTGGTCTGAAATTCCAGACAAGTGTTAATTTCACCAAGTCTGAGATTTGTTTGTCATATGCATTTTTGCCATGCTTGTTTGAACCTGTTAATGGATGAATTGGCCGTAGCTCAGTGCTAGACTTTTGTTAAGCATCTTGAATGCATCCCTGCCATGTATTCTGATGCCATGTTTGAGTGCTGTAGCATGTTCATTTCGTTGCATTTAGATGGCTACTTGCTATAAATCGCAGACCGGTGTCATATTTGAATCGCTTGCCATTTCCAAACCGTAACTCCGATTCCGGCGTTCTTTATATCGTTTTCAAGCGATTTCATCTCATCTTTCCAGTGGCACACTTGGATTCCCAAGTTGAGGCCAGGTTCATTGCATCCCTTGTCAATTCTTGCATATGCATCCCGCATCGCATCCCGCATAGCATACCATCCTTGCATCATATTGGTTGATCCTTGCACGTGGTTGATTGTGTTCCGTTTGCTTGTTTGTCTTGTTTGGGTAGAGCCGGGAGACGAGTTCGCTAACGAGGAGCCCGTTGAGTTTGCTTTCGAGGATCCAGTCAACTCTGACAACTTTGCAGGCAAGATGATCATACCCTCGAAATCACTACTATCTTTGCTATGCTAGATTGCTCGCTCTTTTGCTATGCCAATGCTACGATGCCTATCACTTGATTTCAAGCCACCCAAATTGCCATGTCAAACCTCTAACCCACCTTGTCCTAGCAAACCATTGATTGGCTATGTTACCGCTTTGCTCAGCCCCTCTTATAGCGTTGCTAGTTGCAGGTGAAGATTGGAGGCCGTTCCTTGTTGGAACATTTATTTACTTGTTGGGATATCATTATATTGCTATGTTATCTTAATGCATCTATATACTTGGTAAAGGGTGGAAGGCTCGGCCTCTCGCCTAGTGTTATGTTCCACTCTTGCCGCCCTAGTTTCCGTCATATCGGTGTTATGTTCCCGGATTTTGCGTTCCAGATGCGGTTGGGTTATAATGGGAACCCCTTGATAGTTCGCCTTGATTAAAGCTTTTCCAGCAATGCCCAACCTTGGTTTTACCATTTGCCACCTAGCCTCTTTTCCCTTGGGTTTCCGGAGCCCGAGGGTCATCTTATTTTAGCCCCCCGGGGCCAGTGCTCCTCTGAGTGTTGGTCCAACTGAGCGATGTCCGGGGCTACCAGGGGCAACTCTGGGCTGGCCTACCCGACGTCTTGCTCATCTGAGTGTGCCCTGAGAAAGAGATATGTGCAGCTCCTATCGGGATTTGTCGACACATTCGGGCGGTGTTGCTGGTCTTGTTTTAACCTGTCGAAGTGTCTTGAAGAACCGAGATACCGAGTCTGATCGGAACGTCTTGGGAGGAGGTCTATTCCTTCGTTGACCGTGAGAGCTTGTCATGGGCTAAGTTGGGACTCCCCTGCAGGGATTTGAACTTCCGAAAGCCGTGCCCGCGGTTATGGGCAGATGGGAATTTGTTAATGTCCGGTTGTAGATAACTTGAACCTTAACTTAAATTAAAATGAATCAACCATGTGAGTTACTGTGATGGCCTCTTCTCGGCGGAGTCCGGGAAGTGGACACGGTGTTGGAGTAATGCTTGCGCAGGTTGTCCTCTAGATTCTCGCCCGCGCTTTGCCTCCTCTTCTCGCTCTCTTTTGCGAATAAGTTAGCCACCATATATGCTAGTCGCCTGCTGCAGCTCCACTTATATTTACCTTGCCTAACCTATAAGCTTAAATAGTCTTGATCGCGAGGGTACGAGATTGCTGAGTCCCTGTGGCTCACAGATTACTATTACACCAGATGCAGGGCCTGATGATTCCGCTCCAGGAGACGCGCTTGAGCTCAAGTGGGAGTTTGACGAGGACTCTCAACGTTATTATGTTTCCTTTCCCGATGATCAGTAGTGGTGCCCAGTTGGGGGTGATTGGGACCGTGTCGCATGTTGGGTTATCTTCTATTTTGGCGCCGTAGTCGGGCCATGAGTGTTTGGATGATGTAATGTTATTTATGTACCTTGATTGATGTGGCGAGTGTAAGCCAACTATGTTATCCCTTTTATTATCTATATTACATGGGATGTTTGTGATGATTACCTGACTTGCGACATATGCCTTCCATGCGATTATGCCTCTAAGTCGTGCCTCGACACGTGGGAGATATAGTCGCATCGAGGGTGTTACAGGTACCACGTGGAGCGTTTAACTGGTCAACTAGTCATGTCATGAGCAAATACAGAGTTGTATGGTGAGCCCGTGACTGCATAATAACCACTAAACGTAAATGGTGACCGTAATGAGTGGATTCTGAAGTCCAATTTACGTATCATGCTTTCGCTTCAAATACAATGATCATCATTGCATATATCGCGAGAGAAGATGAAACATGCGTGAATTTTCTGGGGGCTTACTTTTAGAGGACCTGGAGATAGTTTTGTGTGCATACGTGAAAGGGGCATACAGGGGGGTATGCAATGGGGAGAGAGATGCTCTTCGTTTCTCTTTATTATCACTAACTTTGTATATAGTATAAAAATATACAAATTCATAGTGTGGAATAAATATCATTGTGGGCACCATGCAATGCAAATTAGCGTTCGTACTCCTCCATATAAGTTTGTAATGTTGTATATATGTAGAAACTCTAAAATAATTTTTTGGCCACACTTTATTCAAAAGGAATGTTGTATGCGAAATAAACGTGAAGAGAGGGCTTTTTAGATCAATGGGGTACGTGATGTAACATGTGTGAATGTGTGGTTGATGCATTTGACGGGGCCTAGAGAGGTATGTGTGTGTATCACATATTCTAGAGAGGCATGGATAGAGGGGCCGACAGAGGGGGGCGTGGGAGAGATAGCACGAGAAATGAGAGTGGTCTAGAGAGAGAGACGAATATGACGTCACGACAAGAGATTCCATTCCCTTGAGTGTGTATATGCAAGGGGGAGGGAATAGAGGCACCAGGAGAAATTTTTGTGTGTGTGGTGTTTGTGTTGGTATGTGTGGGTGTGAGAAGATAATGAGACGTGGGGGAAGAGGGTGTGTCACTGCGTGAGGTTCGGTGGGTCAAGGTGAGGCCCTTCGTTCTGTTCCGTCCTGCGCCACATTGGTCGGCCCGTGATGCATTTAGGAAGACCCATGGATGACTAGTCGTACAAGACAAAGATAGCAGAATTGTGAAGGACTCTGTGTCCACTGACAAAGCCGGCTAGGATTTGTAACACTAGGTTCTCGGACTAAGGTAACCCCTTTATCTCTGATATTACTATTCATCCAACCTAACTTTAAGGGGCATCCTACAGAATGCTCTGCTAGAATCATACTCGTCGATTAGGAAGAGAGGTGTGAGACAATGCGTGAGAGACAGGCGTAAAGATAATGTGCGTACATGAGACACGTAGGCGGGTCCATGTATATAGAAAGGGTCGATGAGGATTGTGCGTGTGTATGTTTGCGAGAGGAAGAGTGCTTGTGATAAAGGTTAGTGCAAATAGTTGTAAATGGTTACGAGAGGGAGGGAGGGTTATATCTAGAGCATGTGTGCAAGAAAGACACCTCGGGAGAGAGTGTATGAGCATGTCTGAGAGACCACCGATGGAGAGTGAAACTACACGTAAAAGACTGCTCTACACATTGATTAAAGATATAAATTGTATCCAAATATTAGGATGGGATCATGATATTTGCAATTCGCGTAAGGAGCGGTCATTGATCCATCAGACATCTAGATTCTATCGAATTTGAGCATGTCTATGTTATTATTCGACACAATTGATCCACATAGTTAGTATTTTGAACTCCAGAAAATGCATCACTTTAGCAATCGAATATAAACATGAGTATAGTTCATGTTGTGTGTGTAAAGCACATTATACATACGAAAGTTACACAATGGACATTATAAATAGCTACTACCTATGAACTAGCATACATTTGAATTCAACTTAAGGTGGTTTAAAAAAAATCGAATTCAACATGAAGTCCATTCAATTATTTGAATTTGATATCATGGCATTTGTAAACCATACCTAAATTATGGGGGCACCAATCTTTGCTCTGATTTTGTACATAATAGCATATGTAGTCATGTACAAAATAGATTCAAATTTAGCTCCTCCATTCCAAAATAATCGTTGTTATAGGATTTTCAAGTGTCAAAATTTCAAAAAGAAGCGGATAATTTAATGAGGTTTTAAAACATACAAGGTCAAATATAACGTTGTATATTTAGGTCAATCCTCATAGTTCAAGAGTACTCTAAACGTGAATGCTTGTGTTTCAAAATTTCGAACGAAGCGCCAAAAGAGCCTCTACTCGCCCGAAACCGTGTGAGACCAATGTTTGGTAGTACAAGGATATTACTTTTCTAATAACTCCGACCCGTGAAACCTACCGGCCCGACGTCCAAAGGTCTAAACCGAGGTAGGTTTGTAGCTTCATCTAGACGCCACGTGACCGCATCCGAAAAACATTCATACACAATGGCCGCCTAAGCACACATGCGCGCGGCCGAAATCGCTCCGGCCCACTATTTCGGACACCTGGGATTACCATCCTACCCCCGACCCGCAGTAGGTCCGTAATTTAAGAGGGGGGGCAAAGTTTGTACTTTCCCCAAATTTCAAACAAGCATGTCCCATCTTCTGTTCAAAAAAGCCAAAACAAGCGCGTCCCAGACCGAAACATGGTTCCCCCCCCCCACCCGTCCGATTCCCCATTCGTACTCCGTGGGCGCCAAAACTACCTCTCCACCAGCCGCGAAACCCCGGCGTCCTCCGTCCTCCACCCCATCCCACCCATCAACCGCCGCCCTCCTCCATCACGCCGGAGCCGATACCCTGACGTCGTCGTCCACCGCAACGCCCTCCATGGCTAGTAGTTGAAGCCGAGGCCAAGCCGTCCGTACCCGAGCCAGTTCAACCACGCCGTCCTGCTCCTCACCGCTGCCGCTCCAACTTTGCCACCCTCCACCGCACCGGAGTTGTTCCTGCTACGCCGTCCTTCGCCGCCTCGGATCTCCTTCCCCTCCGCCGACATACGGCCACGACAACATAGTCAACAATTTGGCCATGGGTTCGTCCAAGCCTGCACCCTCCAGAACATCGGTTTCCCCAGTAAAAAGAAGAAAAACAGCGTGACTTGTGGAGGTGACCACATGGGAAACCGAAAAAGGTACTCCTCCTCCCTTATTCGTGCAAATCTTACGTCTCTGCTTGCACGGTATTCATCCCACAGAAGACACTAGTTGACCGCTTCTTCTTGATACTAGATGTTCCTAGTAACTCGCGATGCACAAGGTTTCTCCTCATATACTATTTCACCTTAGCTAGAGGTCCGTCACCCCCTGAATTTCAATTTCTGGCCACTTGATTCCCAATTAACGGAAGCATTCCCCGGCGTAACAGGCGCTAGTACGCCTATTACGCCGGGGAAGCAGCGCCTTGGTGTTTATCTTAGGGGCATGTGTGGCCTAGAGCTACTGGCGCCCGATCTGGAGGTCGGCCGGGATTAAAGGGATGGCCTGGGGGCGCTGCCAAGCACGGCGGTGGTGTGAGGTCGATGGGAGGGCGGGGCGGCGGAGGCAGGGGTCTGGGCCGGTGGTCGCTGGCGGTTCGAGAAAGATCGTCAACAGTGACTGGCGGGTGGTAGACAAAGGCCATCTGCCCGTTCCTTATAGATCGGAGGGTTCATTAAAAAAATCGAATGACCTATTTATTTTCAGTTGACTGTTATTTTAGATATGACCACATGTGGTGGTGTGCTGGAGGAGTACCTGCATTTCCTGTGCTCATATATTACAAAATCATACAGAGTAGAATCTAATTTTGTTTGCCATGCAATGTTGTAGAGCTATCATATGTCTCCTGTCATTTATTTTCACCCACCTGCTATCTGCTACTTTTACAGTGCACTAGTTCTGCACACACTTCACCCTTACTCTCACTGTTGTGTTTTTATGCAAGGGTATTTCAGACTCTGCTGCCATGAGAGAAGCCAAAAAGAAAAGAGAGAAGTCGCTCCAGTTTGGTGTGCGGCTAGGCAAGACACGTTTCAACGCTTTAAAGGGTGTAGTGTCAGCAAATGGAGACGGGGAACGTAGCTCTGGAGTTGATGACCTCGCTCGCAATGAACCACCATCCCAGGTGCTTGCTTTAACTTCGCGGTGTCATATGTGGTTGCATGTTCCATATGGTGTCTAGCTTGTATTCGAAAGGCCGAAGTCGGTAAGATAAGGAAATATTTTTTTTACATGAACCACCGCCCCGCGAGCACCAGAAGACAAATAGCTAGTCAGGGCACTGGCTGAGCTAGTGACAAGCCAGCAAAGATAGGCATCACTTGGAAGCCAACTAAAAAGTTGCGATGGTGGCGAAGCAGCCCGCCTCCCACCAGGCTCTCAGGTCCTAGATGATCATGCTCACCACTCCAGCCGGATGTCTAGCTTGTATTGCTTCCAATTTGGTTAAATTGCATCTGCTTAGCTTACACATTATACCTTTGAATATGACATGCCTTTCTGTTTTTGGTACATACTAGTACATCTGTGTATTAACCATGTTCTTACATCAAACTAATGTTCTTGTGTATCCCTCATCAATCACTTATGATGAGGCAGGCAGGCAAGGGGACTACTCCTCATTTAAAGAATGCAGTGTCAGCCTCCTGACATGATTCTCAAGAAACAGAAATGCTAGATGAAGATAGTGAACATTGTCGGATTTCGGGTTCGGCAGACTCTTGAGGTTCGAACACTGGGGTGCGTGCGAAGATCTCTCCCCTACCGATCTACGTCCAATCTCCTCGTGTGATTTGGGCTGGAAACAACGAGCAACACAAGGGACACAAGGTTTATACTGGTTCAGGCCACTGTTGTGGTGTAATACCCTACTCCAGTGTGTGGTGTGGTGGATTGCCTCAGGGGCTGATGATGAACAGTACAAGGAAAGAACAGCCTCGCGAGAGGTGTTCTTGAGCTGGTGCGATGAACTACTGGGGTGAGTTCAGTCACCTCTCTTTCTCTCTACTAGGGTTCTACCAGATCTCTAGGTGTCCGATCCCCTCTCTCTCGATGTCCCCTACTCTGTGGTGGCTAGCTCTATTTATGGAGGCCCTGGGCCTCTCCCCGAAATAATGAGCGGGAAGGGCGCCAACAATTGGCCATTTTGAAGGGGAACATCTAGTACAAGTTATCCTGACCAAAGGTGGTCTTCGGCTGCCAAAAGTACTGGTGATGACGCCGTCTTGGGCTGCACGGTGACCTCCGTCCTGCCGCTCTGCTGGTCTTGGTCTCGTTGCACCGGAATGGTAACCTTTGCCCGATGCCTTGGCCTGTGCTTGCCCCCTTTGCCATGTCTAGCTTGAATTTTGTGCCTTCTTGATGGAGGTATGCTTGTCTTGTCTTGACTTGCACCGTAGTGAGTGCATCGAGCTCGTAAACATGCCTACTTGAGTTATGTTTCAGCATGTGCCAGTTTTCACTAAGTCTGAAAACTGATTATGTTTTTGCTATGTTCACGTGCTTGCAATTGTATTTTCTGACCCCTTTTGGCTCAACGTCACTAAGGGACTTTTGTTAAGATCTTTGAGTAGCTCCATGGCATGCTTTACTTTGCCATGTTCAGGTCCTGTAGCATGTAGTTTTTTTGCTCCGAAGAGTGCTACCTGATCTGAAATTCCAGACAAGTGTTAATTTCACTAAGTCTGAAATCTGCTTGTCATATGCATTTTTGCCATGCTTGTTTGAACCTGTTAATGGATGAATTGGCCGTAGCTCAGTGCTAGACTTTTGTTAAGCATCTTGTATGCATCCCTGCCATGTATTTTGTTGTCATATTTGTGTGCTGTAGCTTGTTCATCTCATTGCATTTAGATGACTACTTGCTGTAAATCGCAGACCAGTGTCATTTTTGAATCGCTTGCCATTTCCAAACCGTAACTCCGATTCCGGCGTTCTTTATATCGTTTTCAAGAGATTTCATCTCATCTTTCCAGTGGCACACTTGGAATTCCAAGTTGAGTCCAAGTTAATGCATTTCCTGTCATATCTTGCATTTTTGCATCCCGCATCGCATCCCGCATAGCATATCATCTTTGCATCGTGTTGTTTGAGTTTGCACGTGGTTGATTGTGTCCTTGTTGCTTGTTTGTCTTGTTTGGGTAGAGCCGGGAGACGAGTTCGCTAACGAGGAGCCCGTTGAGTTTGCTTTCGAGGATCCAATCAACTCTGACAACTGTGCAGGCAAGATGATCATACCCTCGAAATCACTACTATCTTTGCTATGCTAGATTTGCTCGCTCTTTTGCTATGCCAATGCTACGATGCCTACCACTTGCTTGCAAGCCTCCTAAATTGCCATGTCAAACCTCTAACCCACCATGTCCTAGCAAACCGTTGTTTGGCTATGTTACCGCTTTGCTCAGCCCCTCTTATAGCGTTGCTAGTTGCAGGTGAAGCTTGGAGGCTGTTCCTTGTTGGAACATTTATTTACTTTTTGGGATATCATTATATTATCTTGTTATCTTAATGCATCTATATACTTGGTAAAGGGTGGAAGGCTCGGCCTCTCGCCTAGTGTTTTGTTCCACTCTTGCCGCCCTAGTTTCCGTCATATCGGTGTTATGTTCCCGGATTTTACGTTCCTTACGCGGTTGGGTTATAATGGGAACCCCTTGATAGTTCGCCTTGATTAAAGTTTTTCCAGCAATGCCCAACCTTGGTTTTACCATTTGCCACCTAGCCTTTTCTTTCCCTTGGGTTCTGCAGACTCAAGGGTCATCATTATTTTAACCCCCCCCCCGGGCCAGTGCTCCTCTGAGTGTTGGTCCAAACCGTCAGCCGCCGGTGGCTACCAGGGGCAACTCTGAGCTGGCCTACCGGAAGTTTGGACAATCTGAGTGTGCCCTCAGAAAGAGATATGTGCAGCTCCTATCGGGATTTGTCGGCACATTCGGGCGGTGTTGCTGGTCTTGTTTTAACCTGTCGAAGTGTCTTGAATTACCGAGATACCGAGTCTGATCGGAACGTCTTGGGAGGAGGTCTATTCCTTCGTTGACCATGAGAGCTTGTCATGGGCTAAGTTGGGACTCCCCTGCAGGGAATTGAACTTTCGAAAGCCGTGCCCGCGGTTATGGGCAGATGGGAATTTGTTAATGTCTGGTTGTAGATAACTTGAACCTTAACTTAATTAAAATGAATCAACTGAGTGTGTTACCGTGATGGCCTCTTCTCGGCAGAGTCTGGGAAGTGGACACGGTGTTGGAGTAATGTTTGCGCAGATTGCTCTCTAGTTTCTCGCTCGTGCTTTGCCTCCTCTTCTCGCTCTCTTTTGCGAATAAGTTAGCCACAATATATGCTAGTCGCTTGTTGCAGCTCCACATATATTTACCTTGCCTTACCTATAAGCTTAAATAGTCTTGATCGCGAGGGTGCGAGATTGCTGAGTCCCTGTGGCTCACAGATCACTATTACACCAGATGCAGGGCCTGATGATTCCGCTCCAGGAGACGCGTATGAGCTCAAGTGGGAGTTCGACGAAGACTCTCAACGTTACTATGTTTCCTTTCCTGATGATCAGTAGTGGTGCCCAGTTGGGGGTGATTGGGACCGTGTCGCTTGTTGGGTTATCTTTTATTTTGGCGCCGTAGTCGGGCCATGAGTGTTTGGATGATGTAATGTTATTTATGTACTTGATTGACGTGGCGAGTGTAAGCCAACTATGTTATCTCCCCTTTATTATTTATATTACATGGGATGTTGTAAAGATTGCCTAACTTGCGACATATGCCTTCAATGCGATTATGCCTCTAAGTCGTGCCTCGACATGTGGGAGATATAGTCGCATCAAGGGTGTTACACAGAGGGAGGCCAACCACAAGCCTCCATGTGAAGGAAATATGCCCTAGAGGCAATAATAAAGTTATTATTTATTTCCTTATATCATTATAAATGTTTATTATTCATGCTAGAATTGTATTAACCAGAAACATGATACATGTGTGAATACATAGACAAACAGAGTGTCACTAGTATGCCTCTACTTGACTAGCTCGTTAAACAAAGATGGTTATGTTTCCTAGCCATAGACAAAGAGTTTTCATTTGATTAACGGGATCACATCATTAGGAGAATGATGTGATTGACTTGACCCATTCCGTTAGCTTAGCACTTGATCATTTAGTATGTTGCTATTGCTTTCTTCATGACTTATACAAGTTCATATAACTATGAGATTATGCAACTCCCGTTTACCGGAGGAACACTTTGTGTGCTACCAAATGTCACAACGTAACTGGGTGATCATAAAGGTGCTCTACAGGTGTCTCCAAAGGTACTCGTTGGGTTGGCGTATTTCGAGATTAGGATTTGTCACTCCGATTGTCAGAGAGGTATCTCTGGGCCCACTCGGTAATGCACATCACTATAAGCCTTGCAAGCATTGCAACTAATGAGTTAGTTGCAGGATGATGTATTACGAAACGAGTAAAGAGACTTGCCGATAACGAGATTGAACTAGGTATTGAGATACCGACGATCGAATCTCGGGCAAGTAACATACTGATGACAAAGGGAACAACGTATGTTGTTATGCGGTTTGACCGATAAATATCTTCATAGAATATGTGGGAACCAATATGAGCATCCAGGTTCCGCTATTTGTTATTGACTGGAGACGTGTCTCAGTCATGTCAACATAGTTCTCGAACCCGTTGGGTCCGCATGCTTAAAGTTCGATGACGGTTATATTATGAGTTTATGTGTTTTGATGTACCGAAGGTAGTTCGGAGTCCCGGATGTGATCACGGACATGACGATAAGTCTCGAAATGGTCGAGACATAAAGATCGATATATTGGATGACTATGTCCGGACACCGGAATGGTTTCGGGGAGTTTCGGGCATATACCGGAGTACCGGGGGGTTACCGGAACCCCCTGGGGAGACTAATGGGCCTATTGGGCCCTAGTGGAGAATAGGAGGTGCGGCCAAGGGCAGCCGCGCCCCCCTCCCCCCCAGTCCGAATTGGATAAGGAGGGGGCGGCGCCCCCCTTTCCTTTCCCCCTCTCTCTCCTTCCCTCTCCTCTCCTACTCCCACGTGGAAGGGGGAGTCCTACTCCCTGTGGAAGTAGGACTCCTCATGGGGCGCGCCAAGGGTGGTCGGCCTCCTCCCCCTCCTCTACTCCTTTATATACGGGGAGGGAGGCACCCCTTGGAGACACAACAATTGATCTCTTGGATCTCTTAGTCGTGTGCGGTGCCCCCTTCCACCATAATCCACCTCGATAATATCGTAGCGGTGCTTAGGCGAAGCCCTGCGTTGGTAGAGCATCATCGTCGTCACCACGCCGTCGTGTTGACGGAACTCTCCCTCAAAGCTCGGCTGGATCGGAGTTCGAGGGACGTCATCGAGTTGAACATGTGCAGAACTCGGAGGTGCCGTGCGTTCGGTACTTGATCGGTCGGATCATGAAGACGTACGACTACATCAACCGCGTTGTGCTAACACTTCCGCTTTCGGTCTAGGAGGGTACGTGGACACACTCTCCCCTCTTGTTGCTATGCATCACCATGATCTTGCGTGTGCGTAAGATTTTTTTTTGAAATTACTACGTTCCCCAACAGTGGCATCCGAGCCTGGTTTTATGCGTTGATGTTATATGCACGAGTAGAACACAAGTGAGTTGTGAGCGATACAAGTCATACTGCTTACCAGCATGTCACACTTTGGTTCGGCGGTATTGTTGGATGAAGCGGCCCGGACCGACATTATGCGTACGCTTACGCGAGACTGGTTCTACCAGCGTGCTTTGCACACAGGTGGGTGGCGGGTGTCAGTTTCTCCAACTTTAGTTGAACCGAGTGTGGCTACGCCCAGTCCTTGAGAAGGTTAAAACAACACTAACTTGACGAACTATCGTTGTGGTTTTGATGGGTAGGTAAGAACGGTTCTTGCTCAGCCCGTAGCAGCCACGTAAAACTTGCAACGACAAAGTAGAGGATGTCTAACTTGTTTTTGCAGGGCATGTTGTGATGTGATATGGTCAAGACATGGTACTATATTTTATTGTATGAGAAGATCATGTTTTGTAACCGAGTTATCGGCAACTGGCAGGAGCCATATGGTTGTCACTTTATTGTATGCAATGCAATCGCCCTGTAATGCTTTACTTTATCACTAAGCGGTAGCGATAGTCGTAGAAGCAATAGTTGGCGAGACGACAACGCTGCTACAATGGAGATCAAGGTGTCGCACCGGTGACGATGGTGATCATGACGGTGCTTCGGAGATGGAGATCATAAGCACAAGATGATGATGGCCATATCATATCACTTATATTGATTGCATATGATGTTTATCTTTTATACATCTTATTTTGCTTTGATTTACGGTAGCATTATAAGATGATCTCTCACTAAATTTCAAGATAAAATTGTTCTCCCTGAGTATGCACCGTTGCCAAAGTTCGTCGTGCCGAGACACCACGTGATAATCGGGTGTGATAAGCTCTACGTCCATCTACAACGGGTGCAAGCCATTTTTGCACACGTGGAATACTTGGGTTAAACTTGACGAGCCTAGCATATGCAGATATGGCCTCGGAACACTGAGACCGAAAGGTCGAGCATGAATCATATAGTAGATATGATCAACATAGTGATGTTCACCATTGAAAACTACTTCATTTCACGTGATGATCGGTTATGGTTTAGTTGATTTGGATCACGTGATCACTTAGATGATTAGAGGGATGTCTATCTAAGTGGGAGTTCTTTAGTAATATGATTAATTTGAACTTAAATTTATCATGAACTTAGTACCTGATAGTATTTTGCATGTCTATGTTGTTGTAGATAGATGGCTCGTGTTGTTGTTCCGTTGAATTTTAATGTGTTCCTTGAGAAAGCAAAGTTGAAAGATGATGGTAGCAATTACACGGACTAGGTCTCTGACTTGAGGATTATCCTCATTGCTGCACAGAAGAATTACGTCCTGGAAGCACCGTTAGGTGCCAAACCTGCTGCAGGAGCAACACCAGATGTTATGAACGTCTGGCAGAGCAAAGCTGATGACTACTTGATAGTTCAGTGTGCCATGCTTTATGGCTTAGAACCGGGACTTCAACGACGTTTTGAACATCATGGAGAATATGAGATATCCCGGGAGTTGAAGTTAATATTTCAGGAAAAATGATCGGATTGAGAGATATGAAGTCTCCAATAAGTTCTACAGCTGCAAGAGGGAGGAGAATAGTTCTGTCAGTGAGCATATACTCGGAATGTCTGGGTATAACAATCACCTGATTCAACTGGGAGTTAATCTTCTGGATGATAGCGTCATTGACAAAATTCTTCAATCACTGCCACCAAGCTACAAGAGCTTCGTGATGAACTATAACATGCAAGGGATGGATAAGACAATTCCCGAGCTCTTCACAATGCTAAAGGCTGCGGAGGTAGAAATCAAGAAGGAGCATCAAGTGTTGATGGTCAATAAGACCACCAGTTTCAAGAAAAGGGCAAAGGGAAGAAGAATGGGAACTTCAAAAAGAATAGCAAACAAGTTGCTGCTCAAGAGAAGAAACCCAAGTCTGGACCTAAGCCTGAGACTGAGTGCTTCTACTACAAGAAGACTAGTCACTGGAAGCGGAACTGCCCCAAGTATTTGGCGGATAAGAAGGATGGCAAGGTGAACAAAGGTATATGTGATATACATGTTATTGATGTGTACCTTACCAGAGCTCACAGTAGCACCTGGGTATTTGATACTGGTTCTGTTGCTAATATTTGCAACTCAAAACAGGGACTACGGATTAAGCAAAGACTGGCTAAGGACGAGGTGACGATGCGCGTGGGAAATGGTTCCAAAGTCGATGTGATCGACGTCGGCACGCTACCTCTACATCTACCTTCGGGATTAGTTTTAGACCTAAATAATTGTTATTTGGTGCCAGCGTTGAGCATGAACATTATAACTGGATCTTGTTTGATGCGAGATGGTTATCCATTTAAATCTGAGAATAATGGTTGTTCTATTTATATGAGTAATATGTTTTATGGTCATGCACCCTTGAAGAGTGGTCTATTTTTGTTGAATCTCGATAGTAGTGATACACATATTCATAATGTTGAAGCCAAAAGATGCAGAGTTGATAATGATAGTGCAACTTATTTGTGGCACTGCCGTTTGGGTCATATTGGTGTAAAGCGCATGAAGAAATTCCATACTGATGTACTTTTGGAATCACTTGATTATGAATCACTTGGTACTTGCGAACCATGCCTCATGGGCAAGATGACTAAAATGCCATTCTCCGGAACTATGGAGCGAGCAACTGATTTGTTGGAAATCATACATACTGATGTATGTGGTCCAATGAATGTTGAGGCTCGCGGGGGTATCGTTATTTTCTCACCTTCACAGATGATTTAAGCAGATATGGGTATATCTACTTAATGAAACATAAGTCTGAAACTTTTGAAAAGTTCAAAGAATTTCAGAGTGAAGTTGAAAATCATCGTAACAAGAAAATAAAGTTTCTACGATCTGATCGTGGAGGAGAATATTTGAGTTACGAGTTTGGTCTACATTTGAAACAATGCGGAATAGTTTCTCAACTCATGCCACCCGGAACACCATAGCATAATGGTGTGTCCGAACGTCGTAATCGTACTTTACTAGATATGGTGTGATCTATAATGTCTCTTACTTATTTACCGCTATCGTTTTGGGGTTATTCTTTACAGACGGCTGCATTCACGTAAAATAGGGCACCATCAAAATCCGTTGAGACGACACCTTATGAACTGTGGTTTGGCAAGAAACCAAAGTTGTCATTTCTTAAAGTTTGGGGCTGTGATGCTTATGTGAAAAAGCTTCAACCTGATAAGCTCGAACCCAAATCGAAGAAATGTGTCTTCATAGGATACCCAAAGGAAACTGTTGGGTACACCTTCTATCACAGATCCGAAGGCAAAACATTTGTTGCTAAGAATGGATCCTTTCTAGAGAAGGAGTTTCTCTCGAAAGAAGTGAGTGGGAGGAAAGTAGAACTTGATGAGGTAAATGTACCTACTCCCTCATTGGAAAGTAGTTCATCACAGAAACCGATTCCTGTGACGTCTACACCAATTAGCGAGGAAGTTAATGATGATGATCATGAAACTTCAGATCAAGTTGTTACTGAACCTCATAGGTCAACCAGAGTAAGATCCGCACCAGAGTGGTACGGTAATCCTGTTCTGGAGGTTATGTTACTAGACCATGACGAACCTATGAACTATGAAGAAGCGATGGTGAGCCCAGATTCCGCAAAATGGCTTGAGGCCATGAAATCTGAGATGGGATCCATGTATGAGAACAAAGTATGGACTTTGGTTAACTTGCCCGATGATCGGCAAGCCATCGAGAATAAATGGATCTTCAAGAAGAAGACTGGCGTTGATGGTAATGTTATTGTCTATAAAGCTTGACTTGTTGCAAAAGGTATTCAACAAGTTCTAGGGATTGACTACGATGAGACCTTCTCACCCATAGCGATGCTTAAGTCTGTCCGAACCATGTTAGCAATTGCCACATTTTATGATTATGAAATTTGGCAAATGGATGTCAAAACTGCATTCCTGAATGGATTTCTAGAAGAAGAGTTGTATATGATGCAACCGGAAGGTTTTGTTGATCCAAAGGGAGCTAACAAAGTGTGCAAGCTCCAGCGATCCATTTATGGACTGGTGCAAGCCTCTCGGAGTTGGAATAAATGTTTTGATAGTGTGATCAAAGCATATGGTTTTATGCAGACTTTCGGAGAAGCCTGTATTTACAAGAAAGTGAGTGGGAGCTCTGTAGCATTTCTAATATTATATGTGGATGACATATTGTTGATTGGAGATGATATAGAATTTCTGGATAGCATAAAAGGATATTTGAATAAGAGTTCTTCAATGAAGGACCTCGGTGAAGCTGCTTATATATTGGGCATCAAGATCTATAGAGATAGATCAATACGCTTAATTGGACTTTCACAAAGCACATACCTTGACAAAGTTTTGAAGAAGTTCAAAATGGATCAAGCAAAGAAAGGGTTCTTGCCTGTATTACAAGGTGTGAAGTTGAGTAAGACTCAATGCCCGACCACTGCAGAAGATAGAGAGAAAATGTAAGATGTTCCCTATGCTTCATCCATAGGCTCTATCATGTATGCAATGATGTGTACCAGACCTGATGTGTGCCTTGCTATTAGTTTAGCAGGGAGGTACCAAAGTAATCCAGGAGTGGATCACTGGACAGCGGTCAAGAACATCCTGAAATACCTGAAAAGGACTAAGGATATGTTTCTTGTTTATGGAGGTGACAAAGAGCTCGCCGTAAATAGTTACGTCGATGCAAGCTTTGACATTGATCCGGACGATTCTAAATCGCAAACCGGATACGTGTTTATATTGAACGGTGGAGTTGTCAGTTGGTGCAATTCTAAACAAAGCATCATAGCGGGATCTACATGTGAAGTGGAGTACATAGCTACTTCGGAAGCAACAAATGAAGGAGTCTGGATGAAGGAGTTCATATCCGATCTAGGTGTCATACCTAGTGCATCGGGTCCAATGAAAATCTTCTATGACAATACTGGTGCAATTGCCTTGGCAAAGGAATCCATATTTCACAAGAGGACCAAGCACATCAAGAGATGCTTCAATTCCATCCGGGACCAAGTCCAAGTGGGAGACATAGAGATTTGCAAGATACATATGGATCTGAATGTTGCAGACCCGTTGACTAAGCCTCTTCCACGAGCAAAACATGATCAGCACCAAGGCTCCATGGGTGTTAGAATCATTACTATGAAATCTAGATTATTGGCTCTAGTTCAAGTGGGAGACTGAAGGAAATATGACCTAGAGGAAATAATAAAGTTATTATTGATTTCCTTATATCATGATAAGTGTTTATTATTCATGCTAGAATTGTATTAACCGGAAACATGATACATGTGTGAATACATAGACAAACAGAGTGTCACTAGTATGCCTCTACTTGACTAGCTCGTTAAACAAAGATGGTTATGTTTCCTAGCCGTAGACAAAGAGTTGTCATTTGATTAACGGGATCACATCATTAGGAGAATGATGTAATTGACTTGACCCATTCCGTTAGCTTAGCACTTGATATTTTAGTATGTTGCTATTGCATTCTTCATGACTTATACAAGTTCCAATAACTATGAGATTATGCAACTCCTGTTTACCGGAGGAACACTTTGTGTGCTACCAAACATCACAACGTAACTGGGTGATTATAAAGGTGCTCTACAGGTGTCTCCGAAGGTACTCGTTGGGTTGGCGTATTTCGAGATTAGGATTTGTCACTCTGATTGTCGGAGAGGTATCTTTGGGCCCACTCGGTAATGCACATCACTATAAGCCTTGCAAGCATTGCAACTAATGAGTTAGTTGCAGGATGATGTATTACGGAACGAGTAAAGAGACTTGCCGGTAATGAGATTGAACTAGGTATTGAGATACCGACGATCGAATCTCGGGCAAGTAACATACCGATGACAAAGGGAACACCGTATGTTGTTATGCGGTTTGACCGATAAAGATCTTCGTAGAACATGTGGGAACCAATATGAGCATCCAGGTTCCGCTATTGGTTATTGACCGGAGACGTGTCTCGGTCATGTCTACATAGCTCTCGAACTCGTAGGGTCCGCACGCTTAAAGTTCGATGACAGTTATATTATGAGTTTATGTGTTTTGATGTACCGAAGGTAATTCGGAGTCCCGGATGTGATCACGGACATGACGAGGAGTCTCGAAATGGTTGAGACGTAAAGATCGATATATTGGATGACTATGTTCAGACACGGGAATGGTTTCGGGGAGTTTCGGGCATATACCGGAGTACCGGGGGGTTACCGGAACCCCCCGGGGAGACTAATGGGCCTATTGGGCCCTGGTGGACAAGAGGAGGGCGGCCAAGGGCAGCCGGGTGCCCCCTTCCCCCCAGTCCGAATTGGACAAGGAGGGGGCAGCGCCCCCCTTTCCTTTCCCCCTCTCTCTCCTTCCCTCTCCTCTCCTACTCCCACATGGAAGGGGGTAGTCCTACTCCCGGTGGGAGTAGGACTCCTCATGGGGCGCACCTAGGGTGGCCGGCCCCCTCCCCCTCCTCCACTCTTTATATATGGGGAGGGAGGGACCCCTTAGAGACACAACAATTGATATCTTGGATTTCTTAGCCGTGTGCGGTGCCCCCCTCCACCATAATCCACCTCGATAATATCGTACTGGTGCTTAGGCGAAGCCCTGCGTCGGTAGAACATCATCATCTTCACCACGCCATCATGTTGACGGAACTCTCCCTCAAAGCTCGGCTAGATCAGAGTTCGAGGGACGTCATCGAGTTGAACGTGTGCAGAACTCGGAGGTGCCATGCGTTCGTTACTTGATCGGTCAGATCGTGAAGACGTACGACTACATCAACCGCGTTGTGCTAACGCTTCCGCTTTCGGTCTACGAGGGTACGTGGACACACTCTCCCATCTCGTTGCTATGCATCACCATGATCTTGCGTGTGCATAGGAATTTTTTTGAAATTACTACGTTCCCCAACACCATGATCACAGGTAATGATGGTTTTTCTTCTGCATGCAGCAGGGTCTCGTCAAGTCGAACAGTTGCCAAGGCATTGTGGGGAAGCAGAGACGCCCACATCCCGTCAATCGACACGCGTCAATTAAGGCAGCATGCGGTTGGGGCCCGTGGCGCTACGCACTTGACCTTTGGCTTCGCCTCGAAACCAAGCCCGAGCGCGCCTTGGGCCCGGGGTCTACTGTCGGCATTCTGGGACCGGGGGTGCCCAGACTTGTCTGCCTATGGCCCAATGTGTGCCTCACCAATGGCCTGGTATGGCCTAGCTTTTGGAGCAACCACTCGAGTCCCTCTTGAGGGACCAAGCCTCGTGAGGTGGATGACACCAAGACCTCCCCGGGAGCAGCCTCACTAGGCTAGCTCCCGAGGAGCAGAGATCTCTATGCAAGGGGTACCTCGCGAGGTTCACGTGATGTGAGCCATAACGGCCAAGGCCAGGCGGGCACCAGCGGGTGCAGTGTACCAGTGTCCTCTTTCGTGCTAAAGAGACGGGCGCAGGCGAGTAGTCCAGAGGCATCAGGCAAAGGTTCCATATCGGTGCAATAAGACCAAGACCAGCAGGACGACAAGACGGAGGACATCGTGGAGCCCACAGCAGCGTCACCACCAGAGCCTTTGGTAGGCGGAGACCACCTTTGTCAGGATAGCTTGTACTAGTTGTCTCCCTTCAAACTTGGCCATTGTGGGATCCCTTCCCATCTAACATTTGGGAAGAGGACCAGGGCCTCTATAAATAGGACTAGCCACCAGCATAGGGAGGGATCGACTCATCCTGGATTGGATCCATCCCGTCCTCACATCCACCAGCTCACCGAGCTCAAGAACACCTCTCCTCCTAAGGTTGTTGATCCATTGTACTAGTTCATCCTTAGCCCGCGAGGTAATTCACCACCACCACACTGGAGTAGGGTATTACACCGCAAGGTGGCCCGAACCAGAATAAACTGTTGTGTCTCGTGTTCTTCGGGCTCGTGGAGCTAGGCCGTGAGATTGTTGAGCGAGCAAACTAGGGGGAGAGAGTCCTTCATGCGCACCCCAGAGTTCACACCTTACAAGGGTTTGCTAGAACCCACAATCCGACATGCTCCTCGAGTGGAACTCTTCTCAGAAGCCGAGGCAGAGCAAGCACGACAGGACGCCGTTGATTTGTTGGAAGAAGAACGAGAGATGGCTCTGATCATGTCGACCATCTATCAGCAAGACCTACGTCGATTCCATGCCCGAAATATCAGAGGTCAGGCATTTCAGGAAGGAGATCTTGTGCTCCGAGTGCACCAGAAACGGCCTCACAAGCTTGCTCCAGCATGGGAAGGTCCCTTCATCATCACCAAGGTGTTCCACAATGGGGTGTATCACCTTTACAATGTGGCCAAGAAAGAAGACGAGCCGTGCTCTTGGAATGCGGATCTACTCCGCCGTTTATATACCTGAAACACTCGGATTGTCGAAGTGAAATAAAAGTACTTTTCTGATTGTTTATCAAAGACATGATTCCCGCAGTTTCATAATGATTGTTTTCGCATAAACACGTGTCTAAAATCCCCCAGTGGGTGGCTTAGGCGCAAACCTGATTCGCCTAACTTTCAAAAACACTCTGAGTGAAGAGCAACCCTCTCACTCAGGGGCTTAGCCGCGAACCTGGTTCGCCTAAGTTTAAAAACACACTCCGAGTGAAGAGCAACCCTCTCACTCGGGGGCTTAGCCGCCAACCTGATTGGCCTAAGTTTCAAAAAAAACTCTGAGTGAAGAGCAACCCTCTCACTCAGGGGCTTAGTCGCGAACCTGATTCACCTAAGTTTCAAAAATACTCCGAGTGAAGAGCAACCCTCTCACTCGGGGGCTTAGCCGCAACCCCTGAGTCACCTAAGTTTCAAAAAGACTTCGAGTGAAGAGCAACCCTCTCACTCGGGGGCTTAGCTGCCACCCCATACTCGCCTAAGTTTCAAAACACACTCCGAGTGAAGAGCAACCCTCTCACTTGGTGGCTTAGCCGCGAACCTAATTCGCCTAAGTTTCAAAAACCCTTCGAGTGAAGAGCAACCCTCTCACTCGGGGGGCTTAGCTGTGATAACCCACAAATATAGGGGATCGCAACAATTTTCGAGGGTAGAGTATTCAACCCAAATTTATAGATTCGACACAAGGGGAGTCAAAGAATATTTGAAGGTATTAGCAGCTGAGTTGTCAATTCAACCACACCTGGAGATTAATTATTTGCAGCAAAGTGATCAGTAGCAAAGTAGTATGATAGTTTTGATAATAGTAGCAATAGTAACGGTAACGGTAACAGTGATAGCAGTAATTTTGTAGCAAGTGCAACATTAACAACAGCAGTAGTAACTTAGCAAGATCAATATAGGATAAATTTGTAGGCATTGGATCAGTGACTTGTTGGATGATATTCATCATGAGACAGTTATAACCTAGGGCGATACGGCACTAGCTCCAGTTCATCAATATAATGTAGGCATGTATTCCGTAAATAGTCATACGTGCTTATGGAAAGAACTTGCATGACATCTTTTGTCCTACCCTCCCGTGGCAGCGGGGTCCTATTGGAAACTAAGGGATATTAAGGCCTCCTTTTAATAGAGAACCGGAATAAAGCATTAACACATGGTGAATACATGAACTCCTCAACCTACGGTCATCACTGGGAGTGGTCCCGACTATTGTCACTCCAGGGTTGCCAGATCATAACACGTAGTAGGTGACTATAACTTGCAAGATCGGATCTAGAACATGGATATAATGGTGATAACATAAACGGTTCAGATCTGAAATCATGGCACCCGGACCCAAAGTGACAAGCATTAAGCATGGCAAAGTCATAGCAACATCAATCTTAGAACATAATGGATACTAGGGATCAAGCCCTAACATAATGAATCCCATCGAACTCCTCACCGGCCAGCGAGCCTACAAAGGAATTACTCACTCCCGGTGGGGAGCATCATGGAATTGGCAATAGAGAAGGGTTGGTGATGACGAAGAATGAAGATCCCCCTCTCCGGAGCCCCAAACAGACTCCCGGTCTGGCCTCCCAATGAAGAACATGAGGTGACGGTGGCTCCGTCTTGTGGATCGCAGAAATTCTTTCTCCCTGATTTTTTCTGGAAAAATAGGATTTTATAGCGTCGGTTTCAGGGTCTGCGGGGCCACCAGGTGGGGACAACCCACCTGGGCGCGCGAGGTGGGGGCGCGCCCTGGTGGGTTGTGCCCAACCAGGTGCCCCCTCCGGTGGATCTTGGCTCCAGAAATTCTTATTTATTGTATAAAAAATCCTCGCAAAGTTTCTTTCCATTCCAGAACTTTTATTTCTGCACAAAAACAACACCATGGTAGTTCTGCTGAAAACAGCGTCAGTCCAGGGTTAGTTTCATTCAAATCATGAAAATTAGAGTCCAAAACAAAAGGAAAAGCATTAGGAAAAGTAGATACATTAGAGACGTATCAACTTCCCCAAGCTTAAACCTTTGCTTGTCCTCAAGCAATTCAGTTGATAAACTGAAAGTGAAAAAGAAAAACTTTTACGAACTCTTTTGCTCTTGTTTGCATAAATAAGCTTAAACAGCACCCAGGTTTTCAACCAACATTATAACTAACCGTGCCGACAATAACTCTTAAAGATTATATTAACTCATATCAATGACATAATTAGCTAGCGAGCAATAATAAAATATCTCAGACAGCAACATGTTGTCAAAAAAACTATGATATAATATGACAATAGTGGTATCTCGCTAGCCCTTTCTGAGACCGCAAAACATAAATGCAGAGCACCTCCAAAGTTCAAGCAGTGACTAAACATTGTAATTCATGATAGAAAAGATCCAGTCATGATGCACCCAACATTAGCTACACACAATGCATAAGTCATGACAGCAGTGCTCTCAGGTTCTGGCGCTTATTTAAGAAGGTGATGACACAACATAAAAGTAAATAGATAGTCCCTTCACAGAGGGAAGTAGTGATTTGCAGAGGTGCTAGAGCTCAAGTTTTTAAATAGAGGTAAATGATATTTTGAGACATGCACCCTTCTCATTTACTTCACGACCATCAATTATCAATATCTTCCATGCTAAGCATGCTAGTGGCGGTTCCCGAGCGATAAAAGTAAAGGTTTTGACTCCATTGGGAGTTTTTGTTTGATTATTTGTAAGCTTTTTCTGTTTGCAGTTTGGGACTGGGCATCCCTATTACCGCCCTTTTCTCATGCGATGGTGAGTGAATAAACACTCGACCTGAGAACAACCCACTTAGCAAGGAAGATACCGACCACATCATGTCGTTCCATGAATGATCCAGGCACACAAAAAGGATATTTATTAGAAGTTTTTGGAGGTGGCACATGTAAATTTACTTAGGACAATAGGGTAATACCACATATAGGTAGGTATGGTGGACTCATCTGGAATAACTTTGGGTTCAAGGTTTTTGATGTACAAGCAGAATTCCCACTTAGTACAGGCGAAGGCTAGCAATTAGATTGAGAAGCGGCCAGCTAGAGAGCAACAACGGTCATGAACATGCATTATGCATAAGTAACATTGGACACTAGCATGAGTAGGATATGAACACCATGAACATAAATATCATAGAGGCTATGTTGGTTTTGATTCAACTACATGCATGAACATGTGCCAAGTCAAGCCACTCAAACATTTAGAGGAGGATACCATATCATCATACTACATCACAATAATTTTAACGCAATGTTGATATCCAAAATAAATCATTATCCACTCCCAGCTACTTATGCATGGCATGAGAAACTATAATCTCTAATTGTCATTGCAAACATGTTTAATCATAATCGATGAATGATGGATACTAGGTTAAACATATTTACACAAACAGAACAAGTCGAGTTCATACATGTTTCTCTCTGCCATGGCCAGTTCATTGAATATCGTCATTACTGCCTTTCACTTGCATGACCGAACGATATGAAAATAATAATAGTGCAAGAGTGCCTTGGACTAAGCTGGAATCTGCAAAACATTTTATTCACCAGGAGAAGGCAAGGTAAAATGGGCTCTTTATTAGATTAACAGTTATTCATATGAGAGCCACTCAACATTTTCATCGTGGTTCCTTGATACGACTCGAATAAAAGGAAAAGAAATTTAGAGAAACACACTGAAATATTTTTGATGTTTTTGGTTTTCTTAGCAAGCAAATAAAAGGGAAAAGCAAAAACGAGAAAAACTATTTACACGGGAAAGCTCCCAACAAGCAAAATAAGAACAAGGAAATCTTTTTGGGTTTTCTTTTTAGTATTAAAACTAAGCACGCATAGAAAGTAAATTAACTACAACTTTTTTTGGTTTTTCTAAGATTTTTCAAACACATAAGAAGAAAGCAAGAAAATAAATTAAGCATGGATGATACAATGAAAAAGTGTGAACACCAACAAATGGAATGAAATTTGTAAACATGAATGTAATGTCGGTGAGAAACACGTACTCCCCCAAGCTTAGGATTTAGGTCTAACTTGGTAATTGATCAGTAGTCTGGATAATAGTCGGCGTGGTTGCTCACGTAGGCTCTCGGTGCGGATGCCTCGGCCTGCCGTGCTGCCTCCACTGCTGCGTTGTGAGCTCGGGCCTCGCTCTCAAGAACAAAATATCTTCCTTTGTTGTGATAGTCAAAAAGAGAAGGCGCGGGCAAATATGTGTGCACAACAGATGTTTGGTCAAACAACAGATTGTAAGTGAAGTTATGAATTTTTCCTTTGAGGATCTTATGACTTTTTAAGGAGTCAAAGTCTAAATACTGTGTGGGTAGGATAGGGTCAAAGGGCAAAGGTGAAACACACGGCCCTCATGCTAAACCCGTGGCATATATTCCACCATAGAAATAGCCATTGTTAGCGTTATGCTGAAGTCTGCGTGCAACAATCGCTCCAAGGTTATAACTCCTTTCACCGGTGAGAGCAGTGTGTATGAGGCTCAAGTCTGGAGCACAAAGCGTGCTACAGTCTTGCTTGCCCACTATATTTTTCCCGTTAAATAATGCAAAGTACTGGATTGCAGGAAAATGAATGCTCTTTATTCTACCTTGTGTCACTCCCCTCGTCTCACCGTAGCAAAGACTAGTCAAGAATGATTGGTACTCAGCCTTTGGCGGTTCGTCAAACGAACCCCAGAATGGGAGTTTGCAGTGGTGAGCAAAACACTCTAGTGAGATGGTAAATGGATTTTCATAAAGCTTAAATGATACCCTAGACTCACGGGGATGGAATTTAAATCCTTTGACAAATGATTCAGTGAAAGTGTGGTGTTGTTCACACTTATCTAAAATGTAGGGACCGAGACCGGCATTGTGAACATATTGTGAAATTCTTCCTTAATGCCCACACACATCATATAATCATCGCAAGGCCATAAGCATGTTTTGGTGGCTGCATCTCGAATGGAACTTTCACTTGGTTCGACATAAGACAGGCGAGCGGAGTTATCACTAGAAGATGCCCCGGAGGATCTCCTCCTCGAAGAACTCCTTCCAAAAAGGTTCATCATATTCATGTACAATTTTCTGGAAAAAAAATTGAGTGAAAAAAATCTATCAACAAAACTTTACAAAATTGATAGCAACTCCTCATAAAGCCATAGCAAGCATTCAAACTAATTAGAAATCTAAGAATTCAACATGCAAGCTCATCTACAGCAGCACCAAGAGTAGCTAATTATTCAAAATATAAACCACTAAAACAAAAACAAATTGGACAAACGGTGGAGTCACATACCAAGCAACAATCCCCCGAAGCAGTTTCGAAAACGGAGCTTCAAGCAAAGAGATTGAAATCCGCGGGTTTGAGAGCAAGAACACGGGAGAGAGAGCAAGGGTGAATTTTTTCTGGAGGTAGGTGATGATGTGGTGTGAAGAGATAACTAAGGGGGCCACGTGGGGACCACAACCCACCAGGGCGCGCCTGGGGGTCCTGGCACGCCCAGGTGGGTTGTGCCCACCTGGTGCACCTCCCTCTGATATTATTTGCACCATAAATTCTTAAATATTCAGAAAAAAAATCATATTAAATTTTCAGAGCATTCTGAGAATTTTATTTTTGGGTCATTTTTTCTTGCACGGGAAATTCAGAAAACAGACAAAACATGGCATTTTATTTTATTTAACTAATAAAAATAGAAAAAAAAAAGTAGGGACAGAAGGTAGTGCTTACTAAACTCATCAACTTCATACCTCTCAAAAATGATCCATTAATAAGGTTGATCAAGTCTTATTAACAACCACTTTCGATTAGCATGAAACCAAAGAACTTTCGTAAATCACTAAGTTACCTCAATGGGGATATGAATGTCCCCAACAATAAGTATTTCATATTTCTTTTTGACAGTAGGTAGAGGTATTTGAAAACTTCCAATAGTGATTGTTGGAGATTTTTCAATAACATTAATACCATTCACTTGGAATTGTTTCTTCGGAAAGTGCGCCGTATGCTCACTACCATTTATATGAAAAGTGATCTTGCTTTTATTGCAATCAATAATAGCCCCTGTAGTATTCAAGAATGGTCTACCAAGGATAATAGACATGTTGTCATCCTCGGGCATCTCAAGTATAACAAAGTCAGTCAAAATAGTAACATTGGCAACAACAACGGGCACATCCTCACAAATACCAGCTCCTTTTTGATCCCACGGGACAACCCACCTGGGTGCGCCAGGAGGGGGCGCCCTGGTGGGTTGTGCCCACCCAGGTGCCCCCTCCGGTGGATCTTGGCTCCAGAAATTCTGATTTATTGTATAAAAGATCCTCGCAAAGTTTTGTTCCATTCCGAGAACTTTTATGTCTACACAAAAACAACACCATGGTAGTTCTGCTGAAAACAGCATCAGTCTAGGGTTAGTTTCATTCAAATCATGCAAATTAGAGTCCAAAACAAGAGGAAAAGCGATAGGAAAAGTAGATACGTTGGATACGTATCAAGCCGCGAACCTGATGCGCCTAAGTTTCAAAAACACTCCGAGTGAAGAACAACCCTCTCACTCGGGGCTTAGCCGCGACCTCGTACTCGCCTAAGTTATAAAACACTCCGAATGAAGAGCAACCCTCTCACTTGGAGGCTTAGCTGCGACCCCATACTCGCCTAAGTTTCAAAACACACTTCGAGTGAAGAGCGACCCTCCCACTCGGGGGCTTAGCTGCGATCCTATACTCGCCTAAGTTATATAACACTCCGAGTGAAGAGCAACCCTCTCACTCGGAAGGAACAAGGTGCACCCTGAGCTGCGCCATAAGTACAACGCCTGGATGCACTCTGAGTTGCGTCACAAGTACAACGTCTAGGTGCACTATGAGCTGCGCAACAAGTACAACGTCTACTCCGAGTGAAGAGCAATCCTCTCACTCGGAGGCTTAGCCGCGATCCCAGATTCGCCTAAGTCAAAAAATCCAAGAGCATTGGAAACA
The DNA here is from genome assembly GCF_003073215.2 of Triticum urartu. NCBI lineage: Eukaryota > Viridiplantae > Streptophyta > Magnoliopsida > Poales > Poaceae > Triticum > Triticum urartu. The sequence continues at coordinate 494,002,719 of NC_053023.1, read as the reverse complement.
AAGCAATTGCATTCAAATGAAACAACCAAGTATGGATAAATCCATTAAGGTTCAAAATTGCAAATAGAAGTACTCGGGCACCAGGCCTGAAGGAGTTTTAACGATTAAAAAAACACTCAGCATTGCGAGGCAAATAAAATCGGGTTATCAAGTTTTTCACTCGATGGGAGGACTACTTGCTAGCTCGACAAAGGTGTCCAAGTCAATACCGTTTGCAATGCGAGTGGCTGCATCGATGAAGGTCTCCATGAAAGACTGAAATTGAAGCTTCTTGGTGTTTGCCACGTGAAGAGCTTTCAACTTTTCCTCCTTGGCGTCCTTGTAGTGAACACAAACAAGAGATAGAGCCACATCAGCACCGCAGCGGGCAGACGACCTGTTCCATGCCTACACCCCGTCAGCGATGTCATTGAGTCGAGTCATCAGTGACTTGAGATCATTCTAAAACACATCCTCTAGCCACAACTCCTTGCCGATCCGCGACAATGCCACTGTAGCGCCCCGAGACCAATGTGCCAGGTGTCCTCCAGTTATTCACTGTTGTTTCCTTGTCATGTGCTTGCGTGTCATGCATTGCATATCATGTCATCATGTGCATTCCATTTGCATACATGTTCATCTCATGCATCCGAGCATTTTTCCCGTTGTCCGTTTTGCATTCTGGCGTTCCTATGTCATCCGGTGTCCCTTTCTACCTCTTTTCGTGTGTGGGTGTTAAACGTTTTCGGATTGGACCGAGACTTGTCATGCGGCCTTGGTTTACTACCGGTAGACCGCCTGCCAAGTTTTGTGTCATTTGGACTTCGTTTGATACTCCAACGGTTAACCAAGGGACCGAAAAGGCCTCGTGTGTGTTGCAGCCCAACACCTCTCCAAAGTGGCCCAAAAACCACCTAAACCCCCCCCCCCATCATCTCGGTCATTCGATCACGATCGCGTGGCTGAAAACCGCACCTCATTTGGACTCTCCTACCTCCCTCTACCTATATATATATGTGGCTCTCCCCAAAAATCTGCGCAGATGAAACCCTAAAAAATCCCCCGCATGCCACCGGACATGTCCGTCCCTAGCGGACGAAATCGTCGCCGCCGCCTCATCCAATCCGCCGCCGACACCTGTCCCGTCGGACCGCTTCCCCGCTGCCGGCCCGCGAGCCCGGATCAGGCCCGCGGGGCCCATCCCGCCGCCGCCGCGGCACGAACGCCTGCGCCCCTCGCGCCTTCCGCCGCCCGCGTCCGTCTCCGGCGACCGGACGCCGCTGGCCGCCGCACGCTGCCGCCCGTCGCCTCCTCACCGCCCCGGTGAGCCTCGCCGCCTCTTCTCCGCCAGCGACAAGCGTCGCATGCCGTCGGACCTGCCTCGCCGCGCGCGGTCCTCGCCCTCCTCCGGTCCCCTCGTCCCTCGCCGTCCTCTCCTTCCCCGTCGTCAGTGAACTGCACCTCCAGCAAGGATCCGGCGAATCTCGATCTGCGTGCCGGCCAGATCCAGATCCAGATTCGGATCGGGTTGACTTTTGCCCTAATCTCCGTTAATTTTATGCACTTTTCATTGCATCATAACTTCCTCATCCTGGCTCCGATTCATGCGTGTAGGATATCGAAATGTTCGTCTCGACGAGTACATCATTTCATCTCATTGCATCATTTTCATTTGAGCTCATCTTTATGCCCGAAATGTCATTGGAAGAGGGCTATGTGAGGAATATGTCAGATCTGTTTCAGCAAATGGCCTTTTGTCATTTTTGTCATGATTAATGTGAGCATGCTATGATCCTGAGCTCTACATGTGTTTTGTTATATGTCATGCCATCTTTACAGGGGTGTATGCGATGTATTTTTGTGATCTATGTGGTGACTAGCACAAGCATGCAAAGTAGCTTACTCAATGATGTTGTTTTCAGGGACTTAGAATTTCACCAAGTCCTTGTCCTGTTATTGTTTTTATGCCATATGTTCATGTTGTTTCCTAGTGATCTGTGCCTCTTTTGAGGATGATTAGTAAGGATGTTTTGTTAATATTGTGGTGCTCTATCCATCCATGTCTTTGTTTGCATTTATGGAACACCCTAGCTTGAGTCAATCGAGCTCTACTTTTGCTATAAAATGTTCCTGGCAGATTGTTAACATGTTTAGCAATTTTGCCGAGCTTGTTGTTGTAGATCCGTGCATGCTATGCTGTTGTTATTACCATTTCTAGCTTCTATGCCATGTATTCTTGATGGGTGTATACTTAGTTTGTCATGCAATGCCTCGTAGTGAGTGCATCGAGCTCGTAAACATGCCTACTCATTAACTATTTTGCATGCTCCAGTTTTTCACCAAGTCTGAATCTGTTTATGTTTTTGCTATGTTCACATGCTTGCAATTGTATTTTCTGATCCCTTTTGGCTCAAGGTCACTAAGGGACTTTTGTTATATGCTTAGAGTAGCTTCATGCCATGCCTTCCTTTGCCATGATGTGTTCCTGTAGCATGTAGTTTTCATGCTCTAAAGATTGCTTCCTGATGATAAATTCCTGACATGCTGTTAATTTCACCAAGTCTGAAACCTATTATCTTTTGCACTTTTGCCATGCTTGTTTGAACCTGTTCTTGAGTGAATTAGCCGTAACTCATTGTTCATCTTTTGTTAAGCTTCTTGAGTGGATCCCTTCCATGTATTTTGTTGTCATGTTGGGGTGTTGTAGCATGTTGTTCTTGTTGCATTTAGAAGGCTACTTGCTGTTAATCGCACACCGGTGCCATATTTGTTTTGCTTGCCATTTCCAAACCGTGCATCCGATTCCGGTGATCTTTATATCGATTTCGACCGAAATCACCTCACTTTCCAGTGGCACTCTTGGATTTCCAAGTTGAGGCCCGGTCCAATCATTCCTTTCCAAATCATGCATATGCATCACGTACCGCATCCCGCATGTCATACCATGTTCAAGTGTGGTTTGTTTACTATGTTGTGTGCTTCTTTCCGGTGTTGCTTCTTCAGGTTGGTTCCAATAACTTCACGTTCGTGAGGACCTGTTCGACTACGTCCGTTTGTCTTCTTCATGGGCTCATTCTTCTTCCTTGCGGGATTTCAGGCAAGATGACCATACCCTCGAAATCACTTCTATCTTTGCTTGCTAGTTACTCACTCTTTTGCTATGCCTATGCTACGATACCTACCACTTGCTTATCATGCCTCCCATATTGTTAAGCCAAGCCTCTAACCCACCTTGTCCTAGCAAACCGTTGATTGGCTATGTTACCGCTTTGCTCAGCCCCTCTTATAGCGTTGTTAGTTGCAGGTGAAGATTGGAGCTTGTTCCATGTTTGGAACATGGTTATTTTGTTGGGATATCACAATATCTCTTATTTAATTAATGCATCTATATACTTGGTAAAGGGTGGAAGGCTCGGCCTTATGCCTAGTGTTTTGTTGCACTCTTACCGCCCTAGTTTCTGTCATATCGATGTTATGTTCCCGGATTTGGCATTCCTTACACGGTTGGGTTATAATGGGAACCCCTTGACAGTTCGCTTTGAATAAAACTCCTCCAGCAAGGCCCAACCTTGGTTTTACCATTCGCCACCTAGCCTTTTCTTTCCCTTGGGTCGGCCAGCCCAAGGGTCATCTTTATTTTAACCCCCCGGGCCAGTGCTTCTCTAAGTCTTGGTCCAACCCAGAGCACCGTGCGGGGCCGTCCCTTGGCAACTTGGGTTACGTTGGCTCCCGTACGCTTAGCTTATCTGGTGTGCCCTGTGAACGAGATATGTGCAGCTCCTATCGGGATTTGTCGGCACAGCGGGTGGTCTTGCTAGACTTGTTTTACCATTGCCGAGGATGTCTTGTAACCGGGATGCCGAATCTGATCAGATTGTCTTGGGAGAAGGAATATCCTTCGTTGACCGTGAGAGCTTGTGATGGGCTAAGTTGGGACACCCCTACAGGGATTTGAACTTTCGAAAGTCGTGCCCGCGGTTATGGGCAGATGGGAATTTTTTAATGTCCGGTTGTAGAGAACCTGAAGTTTATCTTAATAAAAATGCATCAACCGAGTGTGTAACCGTGATGGTCTCTTCTCGGCGGAGTCCGGTAAGTGAACATGGTGTTGGAGTTATGTTTGGCGTAGGTTGTTCTAGGATCACTTCTTGATCATAGTTTCTCGACCGTGCTTTGCCTTCTCTTCTCGCTCTCTTTTGCGTATGTTAGCCACCATATATGCTAGTCGCTTGCTGCAGCTCCACCTCATACCTTTTACCCTTCCTATAAGCTTAAATAGTCTTGATCGCGAGGGTGTGAGATTGCTGAGTCCTCGTGACTCACAGATACTTCCAAAACTAGCTTGCAGGTGCCGATGAGACCGTGCAGATGACGCAACCAAGCTCAAGGAGGTGCTCGATGAAGATCTTGTCCTTTGTGTTGTTTCGTTCTAGTTGATTAGTAGTGGAGCCCAGTTGGGTCGATCGGGGATCTGTGTAGCATTTGGGGTAGCCTTCTTTTATTTTGGTTCCGTAGTCGGACCTTGATTGTATCTGGTTGATGTAATGATTTATTCATGTAATTGTGTGAAGTGGCGATTGTAAGCCAACTATGTATCTCTTTTCCCTTATGTATTACATGGGTTGTGTGAAGATTACCTCACTTGCGACATTGCTTTCAATGCGGTTATGCCTCTAAGTCGTGCTTCGACACGTGGGAGATATAGCCGCATCGAGGGCGTTACAAGTTGGTATCAGAGCCTTCCCCGACCTTAGGAGCCCCTGCTTGATCGAATCGTTGGCGTTGTTGAGTCTAGAAAAAATGTTTTGAGTCATTTAGGATTATATATATTGGAGAGTTAGGAATTCTTTTTACTCCCCAGTCCCTTCATCGCTCTGGTAAGGCATCCTGACGTAGAGTTTTGACTCTTCTCTTCTCAAATTTCACTAATTTTTTTTTAGGATCACGCGGGTATCTTGGAATCGTTCTGATGGTTTTGTGACGAGAACATTGTTCTTGGTGCCTCCTGACATTTAGGGGTTGTGGCAGTGTCCCGGGGAGTTGAGCTCCGAGGTGTTGTCGTCACAATTTTATCGTTGCAGTTCTGGAATACCTGAGTTTAGTTTCGCCGACATCGAAAATCTCTTTTATGCAGTTGTTGGTGAGATAACCTCGACGCCTCCCAGTACTGGGGCGGGAGTTCGGGAGTATTGCCATAACTCATATAACGGATGCTTTTCGAAGGTTGAGGTAAATGATTTCCGAAGGTTTTCTTGGTTATGTGTTGAAGGATGGATACAGCTGGATGTAGGATTTGTTAGTTTGGGTGAGATATTATGCTTCCCCTGTATCCCCAACACCTGATTGCATAACTAGAAAGTTTCGAGAGTTTATAAGTGGGAATTCAAGTAGCTCCTAGTATATCTTTCCGACAGATGTATGATATGAAATTGGGGTTCGACATCTAGTGGTCCGCCTATCCACGGTTGGTTTTACAGTGGTCTCGTTGTGTCTTAAAGAGTCATTGGCTATGTTGACTCGGGGACGCTTCGTATGTCATGTGCATTGCCTTGTACATGATGGTGCTGTACGATCGAGCCCGTGTAGGCCCCACCACGAAAACTTCGGACGAAATCCCTATCATATGTTTGTTCCGACTTATTTTGCAAGCCAATCTTTGTTTTGTTTTGAGTTGTGGTATTAGAGTTGCTTCAAAGTCAAATGTTGATTCCATACCTTTTCCAAGCGGTGTTCTCATATTTCTATGTGAATACAAATCCTTCTTGATCATCGAGATTGTCATCTAAATTTCTTCTCTACCGGCATGTTTCTCTTCAAGTGGATCCGATCACTTCAACATTTGCAAGATCCAATCTTAGTTCTTCTCAACGGTGTTCATTTCATTCGTCCCAAGCTGCCTTTGTTTTCCCGCCCTCCCTCCCTTTGTTTCTTCAAGGACTCAGATTTCTTATTCAAGTATCCTTTTTTTTGATGGGAAGCCTCTCCATTCTTTCCGTCAATGTAATTATCCGGTGATTCTCAAGAAGATTCTAACGGAGGTTCAAGTTCGTCTCTCTTCACTCATTTTCTTCTCCGAGGGGATCCGATTCAAGCTTTTGGTGTTGATCATATCCCTTAACTCGTTTCAAATGTTTTTCATGCCATTGCACCTCATAATCATCCACTTCTCGCTATTCTATTGTTCTAGAGTGCTGTAGATATCTCAGAAGGCTCGTCTTGTCATCCAAGATCCGTTCAACCTATTTCGAGGTTATTATCCCATTCAAGCCGTTTAATTCAACCGGTGCAATCTCTCTTTTCAAGCAATCATTTCAACGGTGTTTCTTTTGAGTGGGCCCTAACCCACAGGTCTTTTCCCAGGATCTTACCTGACTCTTCTTATTTTCCTGGAGCTATCCTCAAATTTCTATTCAAAGTTTGACATAAGAATGATTTACCATCAGTCAAATGCTTTTTCTCCAAGATCTTTCAAATTCTTTCATCATTGGCTCAACCTTTTCTATTTTGCATTCCGGAGTACCTCAATAATTCATAGTGGTGTTTCTCGTCGTCATTCTCGGATTTTGAAGACCGAAGAAGAGTTTCCCTTTAATCTTGCTCCATTCTCTTCAAGATTCGTGATTCTAGCTTGTTGCCATCCTCTCATAATTATTTTCGATTGTGGGAATTCTTTTCACCTATCCGGAGCAATTCAAGAGTCTTCTTAGTTTGTTATTCGGAGTCCATCAATTCAGGATTATTCATTCCAGCTTTCAGCTCTCATTCTCTAAATCTTACCGGTGCATCATTCAAGTATTCTATAATTAGCTCATGATCCCTTCGTTCTCATGTATCTAGATTGTCTCAAGTATCTTCGTTCTTTTTATAATTCTTCCCGATGTTTCTTTATCTTTACTTCGTTCATTTAAATTCTTACGGTGATTCGTTCAAGAGTTCTCTTCCTTGGTTATCATATCAATTTATTCGTTCTTCCAAATTCTTATGGTGGTTCTTCCAAGATTTTGTCTTCCTTCGTTCATCATATCAATTTATTCGTTGTTTCAACCCGACCGGTGATTCATTGAAAACTTTCTCAAGTTTGCGCGATATCTCTCTTAATCTTTTCTACGAGAATAAGTAGTATGCCAAATCCATTGTTTGTCCTCAATTTAAATTGGTGAAGGATACGCATAACGTAATCCTTATTCTTGTTCATCCAAGTGATTAATTCCCTATTTCAGAGGTTCATCAAAAATTCTTGGTTTCAATAGCTCATCTTTCTTTTCTAGAGTTCCAAGCTCTTGCAATTATATCATCACAGAGATACATCTAAAGCATTACAAGGTTTCACCTTGTGTTTTCAACTTCCCTTTCTTCTCGTTATCCTTTTGTTACCGGAGTTCTTCATGGAGGTTCTACATGATGGTTCATCTATGATTTAATTCATTCTCGGAGTGTTCATTGAGATTCTTTTCTAAGGAGCTCAAGCATTCTTCATCTTGCTATCCGGAGTGCAATTCTTTCTTCCGTATCATTGAAGGTGGTATTATGTCATTCTTGATAATTTGAGTTCATGTTTCATGATTCACATGTTGTTAAGAATGATGTATTTTAAATCCATCAATCCCTTCGTTGGAGTTATCTTGGGTTATATTTCACCTAAAGCTTTCCCTAAGGATTGTTGCTATTTATGGTGCTTATAAATGACGCAAGTTCTTCATTTATCCTCCCAGTGGAATAACTTTCTCGCCTTCTTGTTCATATCAATCCAATCTATTGTTTCCATTGGTGGAAGAATTTCACCTCGTAGTTTTGAGATGTTCTTCATATGCCCACAACAAGCTTACTCTTTTCATTGTTGGTTTTTACAACAATTCCGTTCGACCCTTCTCCTAAAGATGCCTTTTCAAGATCTTTTGTGATAGAAGTTGGCATTTTCTTCTCCATTCTCCTATTTAAATTATCTATCTTATATTCTTTTGTTCCGGAGGTATTGTGATGTTGCTCTTTTCAACCCATCATCTCGTTTTGTCAAAGAGCATGCTCTTTTCATGCCTATCCATTTAACCGGGGTGTTGTTCCCTCTGCTCAAGTTCTTTTCATCGTATCAAGTCTTGCATAACTTCTCAATCGGAGTGCTGCTCAAAGTTGTTCTTGCTTATTCCTCTTTCCTAACGGAGTGTTTTCAACTTCGTCATATCCGTTGTATTCTTTTCTCGAGATGGATAAACCTTTTCAAGACTCTTTGGTTTCACTCTTTGGTCAGCGAAGCAACTTAGTTTTGTTGGAAATATGCCCTAGAGGCAATAATAAATTGGTTATTATTATATTTCCTTGTTCATGATAATCGTTTATTATCCATGCTAGAATTGTATTGATAGGAAACTCAGATACATGTGTGGATACATAGACAACACCATGTCCCTAGTAAGCCTCTAGTTGACTAGCTCGTTGATCAATAGATGGTTACGGTTTCCTGACCATGGACATTGGATGTCGTTGATAACGGGATCACATCATTAGGAGAATGATGTGATGGACAAGACCCAGTCCTAAGCCTAGCACAAGATCATGTAGTTCGTATGCTAAAGCTTTTCTAATGTCAAGTATCATTTCCTTAGACCATGAGATTGTGCAACTCCCGGATACCGTAGGAGTGCTTTGGGTGTGCCAAGCGTCACAACGTAACTGGGTGGCTATAAAGGTACACTACAGGTATCTCCAAAAGTGTCTGTTGGGTTGGCATGAATCGAGACTGGGATTTGTCACTCCATGTAAACGGAGAGGTATCTCTGGGCCCACTCGGTAGGACATCATCATAATGTGCACAATGTGATCAAGGAGTTGATCACGGGATGATGTGTTACGGAATGAGTAAAGAGACTTGCCGGTAATGAAATTGAACAAGGTATCGGGATACCGACGATCGAATCTCGGGCAAGTATCGTACCGATAGACAAAGGGAATTGTATACGGGATTGATTAAGTCCTTGACATCGTGGTTCATCCGATGAGATCATCGTGGAGCATGTGGGAGCCAGCATGGGTATCCAGATCCCGCTGTTGGTTATTGACCAGAGAGTTGTCTCGGCCATGTCTGCATGACTCCCGAACCCGTAGGGTCTACACACTTAAGGTTCGATGACGCTAGGGTTATAGGGAAAGTATGTACGCGGTTACCGAATGTTGTTCGGAGTCCCGGATGAGATCCCGGACGTCACGAGGAGGTCCGTAATGGTCCAGAGGTAAAGATTGATATATAGGAAGTATGGTTTTGGCCACCGGAAGTGTTCCGGGCATCACCGGTAGTGTACCGGGACCACCGGAGGGGTCCGGGGGTCCACCAGGTGGGGCCACCAGCCCCGGAGGCCTACATGGGCCAATAGTGGGAAGGGACCAGCCCCTAGGTGGGCTAGGGCGCCTCCCACCAAGGCCCAAGGCGCCTCCAATAGGGGAAGGGGGCAAACCCTAGGGCAGATGGGCCCTAAGGCCCACCCTAGGTGCGCCTCCCCCTCTCCCCCTTGTGGCCGCCACCCTAGACGGGATCTAGGGCTGCCGCACCCCTTGGGGTGGGAACCCTAGGTGGGGGCGCAGCCCTCCCTCTCCCCCTATATATAGTGGAGGCAAAGGGGCAGCCCAACACACGATTCAATCTCCCTGTTGGCGCAGCCCTACCCCTCTTCCTCCTCGTCTCTCGTAGTGCTTGGCGAAGCCCTGCTGGAGTCCCGCGCTCCTCCACCACCACCACGCCGTCGTGCTGCTGCTGGATGGAGTCTTCCCCAACCTCTCCTTCTCCCCTTGCTGGATCAAGGCGTAGGAGACGTCACCGGGCTGTACGTGTGTTGAACACGGAGGTGCCGTCTGTTCGGCACTAGGATCATCGGTGATTTGGATCACGACGAGTACGACTCCATCAACCCGTTCACTTGAACGCTTCCGCTTAGCGATCTACAAGGGTTTGTAGATGCACTCTCCTTCCCCTCGTTGCTAGATTACTCCATAGATTGATCTTGGTGATGCGTAGAAAATTTTGAATTTATGCTACGTTACCCAACAAGTTTTACCTCTTCTCTTTCACTTCCGTTTTCCCTCCGGTGCCATTCCAGATCTCGGGACGAGATCCTCTCGTAGTGGTGGAGTGTTGTAGCGCCCCGAGACCAATGTGCCAGGTGTCCTCCAGTTATTCGCTGTTGTTGCCTTGTCATGTGCTTGCGTGTCATGCATTTCATATCATGTCATCATGTGCATTCCATTTGCATACATGTTCGTCTCATGCATCCGGGCATTTTTCCCGTTGTCCGTTTTGCATTCCGACGTTCCTATGTCATCCGGTGTCCCTTTCTACCTCTTTTCGTGTGCGGGTGTTAAACGTTTTCGGATTGGACCGAGACTTGTCATGCGGCCTTGGTTTACTACCGGTAGACCGCCTGCCAAGTTTCGTGCCATTTGGACTTCATTTGGTACTCCACCGGTTAACCGAGGGACCGAAAAGGCCTCATGTGTGTTGCAGCCCAACACCTCTCCAAAGTGGCTCAAAACCCACCTAAACCCCCTCCATCATCTTGGTCGTTCGATCATGATCGCGTGGCCGAAAACCGCACCTCATTTGGACTCTCCTAGCTCCCTCTACCTATATATATGTGGCTCTCCCCAAAAATCCGCGCAGATGAAACCCTAAAAAATCCCCCGCATGCCGCCAGACATGTCTGTCCCTAGCGGACGAAATTGTCGCCGCCGCCTCATCCAATTCGCCGCCGACACCTGTCCCGCCGGACCACTTCCCCGCCGCTGGCCCACGAGCCCGGATCAGGCCCGCGGGGCCCATCCCGCCGCCGCCGCGGCACGAACGCCCGCGCCCCTCGCGCCTTCCGCCGCCCGCGTCCGTCTCCGGCGACCGGACGCCGCCGGCCGCCGCGCGCCGCCGCCCGTCGCCTCCTCACCGCCCTGGCGAGCCTCGTCGCCTCTTCTCCGCCGGCGGCAAGCGCCGCACGCCGCCGGACCTGCCTCGCCGCGCGCGGTCCTCGCCCTCCTCCGGTCCCCTCGTCCCTCGCCGTCCTCTCCTTCCCCGTCGCCGGCGAACTACACCTCTGGCAAGGATCCAGTGAACCTCGATCTGTGCGACGGCCAGATCCAGATCCAGATTCAGATCGGGTTGACTTTTGCCCTAATCTCCGTTAATTTTATGCACTTTTCATTGCATCATAACTTCCTCATCGTGGCTTCGATTCATGCGTGTAGCATATCAAAATGTTCGTCTCGACGAGTACATCATTTAATCTCATTGCATCATTTTCATTTCAGCTCATATTGATGCTCGAAATGTCGTTGGAAGAGGGCTATGTGAGGAATATGTCAGATCTGTTTCAGCAAATGGCCTTTTGTCATTCTTGCCATGATTAATGTGAGCATGTTATGATCCTGAGCTCTACATGTGTTTTGTTATATGCCATGCCATCTTTACAAGGGTGTATGCCATGTATTTTTGTGATCTATGTGGTGACTAGCACAAGCATGCAAAGTAGCTTACTCAATGATGCTGTTTTCAGGGACTTAGAATTTCACTGTCCTTGTCCTGTTATTGTTTTTATGCCATATGTTCATGTTGTTTCCTAGTGATCCGTGCCTCTTTTGAGGATGATCAGTAAGGATGTTTTGTTAATATTGTGGTGCTCTATCCATCCAGGTCTTTGTTTGCATTTATGGAGCACTCTAGCTTGAGTCAATCGAGCTCTACTTTTGCTATAAAATGTTCCTGGCAGATTGTTAACATGTTTAGCAATTTTGCCGAGCTTGTTGTAGTTGATCCTTGCATGCTATGTTGTTGTTTTTGCCATGTCTAGCTTCTATGCCATGTATTCTTGATGGGTGTATACTTAGTTTGTCATGCAATGCCTCGTAGTGAGTGCATCGAGCTCGTAAACATGTCTACTCGTTAACTGTTTTGCATGCTCCAGTTTTTCACTAAGTCTGAATCTGCTTATGTTTTTGCTATGTTCACATACTTACAATTGTATTTTCTGATCCCTTTTGGCTCAAGGTCACTAAGGGACTTTTTTTATATGCCTAGAGTAGCTTCATGCCATGCCTTCATTTTCCATGATGTGTTCCTGTAGCATGTAGTTTTCATGCTCTAAAGATTGCTTCCTGATGATAAATTCCTGACATGTTGTTAATTTCACTAAGTCTGAAACCTGTTATCTTTTGCACTTTTGCCATGCTTGTTTGAACCTTTTCCTGAGTGAATTAGTCGTAGCTCAGTGTTCATCTTTTGTTAAGCTTCTTGAGTGGATCCCTGCCATGTATTTTGTTGTCATGTTGGAGTGCTGTAGCATGTTGTTCTTATTGCATTTAGAAGGCTACTTGTTGTTAATCGCAGACTGGTGCCATATTTGTTTTGCTTGCCATTTCCAAACCGTGCATCCGATTCCTGTGATCTTTATATCGATTTCGACCGAAATCACCTCACCTTTCCAGTGGAACTCTTGGATTTCCAAGTTGAGGCCAGGTCCAATCATTCCTTTCCAAATCATGCATATGCATCACATACCGCATCCCGCATATCATACCATGTTCATGTGTGGTTTGTTTACTATGTTGTGTGCTTATTTCCGGTGTTGCTTCTTCGGGTTGGTTCCGATAACGTCGTGTTTGTGAGGACCCGTTCGACTACGTCCGTTTATCTTCTTCATGGGCTCGTTCTTCTTCCTTGCGGGATTTCAGGCAAGATGACCATACCCTCGAAATCACTTCTATCTTTGCTTGCTAGTTACTCGCTCTTTTGCTATGCCTATGCTACGATACCTACCACTTGCTTATCATGCCTCCCATATTGTTAAGCCAAGCCTCTAACCCACCTTGTCCTAGCAAATCGTTGTTTGGCTATGTTACCGCTTTGCTCAACCCCTCTTATAGCGTTGTTAGTTGCAGGTGAAGATTGGAGCTTGTTCCATGTTTGGAACATGGTTATTTTGTTGGGATATCACAATATCTCTTATTTAATTAATGCATCTATATACTTGGTACAGGGTGGAAGGCTCGGCCTTATGCCGGGTGTTTTGTTCCACCCTTGCCACCCTAGTTTCCGTCATATCGGTGTTATGTTCCCGGATTTTGCGTTCCTTACATGGTTGGGTTATAATGGGAACCCCTTGACAGTTCGCTTTGAATAAAACTCCTCCAGCAAGGCCCAACCTTGGTTTTACCATTCGCCACCTAGCCTTTTCTTTCCCTTGGGTCGGCCAGCCCAAGGGTCATCTTTATTTTAATCCCCCGGGCCAGTGCTTCTCTAAGTGTTGGTCCAACCCAAAGCACCGTGCGGGGCCGTCCCTTGGCAACTTGGGTTACGTTGGCTCCCGTACGCTTAGCTTATCCAGTGTGCCCTGAGAACGAGATATGTGCAGCTCCTATCGAGATTTTTTGGCACAGTGGGTGGTCTTGCTGGACTTGTTTTACCATTGCCGAGGATGTCTTGTAACCGGGATGCCGAGTCTGATCGGATTGTCTTGGGAGAAGGAATATCCTTCGTTGACCGTGAGAGCTTGTGATGGGCTAAGTTGGGACACCCCTGCAGGGATTTGAACTTCCGAAAGCCGTGCCCGTGGTTATGGGCAGATGGGAATTTGTTAATGTCCGGTTGTAGAGAACCTGAAGTTTATCTTAATTAAAATGCAGAAACCGAGTGTGTAACCGTGATGGTCTCTTCTCGGCGGACTCCGGTAAGTGAACACGGTGTTGGAGTTATGCTTGGCATAGGTTGTTCTAGGATCACTTCTTGATCATAGTTTCTCGACCGTGCTTTGCCTTCTCTTCTCGCTCTCTTTTGCGTATGTTAGCCACCATATATGCTAGTCGCTTGCTGCAGCTCCACCTCATACCTTTTACCCTTCCTATAAGCTTAAATAGTCTTGATCGCGAGGGTGTGAGATTGCTGAGTCCCCGTGACTCACAGATACTTCCAAAACCAGCTTGCAGGTGCCGATGAGACCGTGCAGATGACGCAACCAAGCTCAAGGAGGAGCTCGATGAAGATCTTGTCCTTTGTGTTGTTTCGTTCTAGTTGATCAGTAGTGGAGCCCAGTTGGGTCGATCGGGGATCTGTGTAGCATTTGGGGTAGTCTTCTTTTATTTTGGTTCCATAGTCGGACCTTGATTGTATCTGGTTGATGTAATGCTTTATTCATGTAATTGTGTGAAGTGGCGATTGTAAGCCAACTATGTATCTCTTTTCCCTTATGATTTACATGGGTTGTGTGAAGATTACCTCACTTGCGGCATTGCTTTCAATGCGGTTATGCCTCCAAGTCGTGCTTTGACACGTGGGAGATATAGCCGCATCGAGGGCGTTACAGCCACTTTCAGTTAGGCGAGATAGTCCAAGACACTGGCAAGGCGAGATTCCAGTCGCAGCACGTTCATGGCAGCTTCATTCTTGACAGGGGAGTTGATGGGGTCTAGTCATATCTTGATCCGCCCGGTTTCCTCTTCGAAATTTTGACTGAGTTCTGCATGGAGTGAAAAATAGTGAATTGGCGACAGCATTGGGTAGAAATTTTTTCGATCCAGTCGGACGAGAGAAAATACCTTCAAGCATGAGGAACATCTTCTTGGCAAGACCCCAGATAAGCTTCTCGTCCATCCCTCTTCCGAGTGAGAACATCTACTTTGTCAGCCAGGGTCACCTTCTCCTCCTTCAGCTATACAACTTCTTTCTTCGCCTCGTCAACAACCATTTTTAGCTTGGCGTTCTCCACTTCCAACTTTCGGACTGAAGCCAGCTTCCTGTCACCAAGTTCAGTCTTCTCACGCGCCGTTTTTGCGCCGCCACCAGATCAAGGTCCTGCTGCTCCAAAGCCTGCTTCAATTTTGTCTAAAGAAATAACATTCCTCAGACGAGCTTGGAGTTGATGGTTTCACTACGCACATCTATTAGAGTGAAATCACTCGGTTCAAAGGATGGAAAGGAGAAACGACAAGGCGAATAGACAACAAGTTGTTACCTCCCATGACAACTACTTCATCCTGGGCTTTCTTTAGGTTCTCCTTGGCAAGATCCAGGTCGAGCTTGAGTTGGATCTTCTCCTTCTCCAAATCAGCGTACTTGGTCCCAAGTTCACAAGATTTCTGCAATAAACAACAAGACGAATCAGTCGACGGAACAAAGATCAGTTATTTCCGAATGAAAAAATGCAAGATCAGATTGCTATAGCAAAAAGAGTTCTTAGACTGTTGCCGAATCAAACATTCAACAGCAGTCTTGGGGACTACACCCAGTGGGTGCACTTAGCGTGCCCCCACTGGTTTGATTTCCCGCTTGGCATGGTCTGCCCAGTCCGAGTGGAAGGAGTAAAAAAATATATAAATGTTCTCAGACCACCGCCGACTGCCCGCAGTCGACCGCGGTCTCAGGGACTACACCCAGTGGGTGCACTCAGCGTGCCCCCACTGGACCAAGATCTCACTCGACACGACCTGTCTAATTCGAATGAAAAAGCTACACAGCTACATAAAACACCCAGTGGGTGTACAAATGCAGGGTACAGACTGACATCTTACGAATAACAAAGCAACAGTTTTCAGGTAGCATATCCTAACAAAACAAGAATCAAGTTGGAAAACCAATCGGAGATCAACTTACAATCCCACTTACTCAGACATTAGCTTGAAGAGCAGAGCTGACGTCGTAGGCAGCCTTGCTGGTGTCATACACCACCTTCAGTCGGTCCATCATCACACCCGCATGGATCATAGCTCCTTTGGCAGCTCCCACTTGGTCCTTCGAGATGTGATGCAGGGCAAACAGAACGGATGAGGGAACCGATGATGTAGGGGGTGGAGTTGGAGCTTGAGGTTGCACAATCGGGCCGGGAGCCTGGGCAGTTGACGCTGAAGGCTGGTCAGTCGACAAAGAATCAGTAAACGAGACATCAGTCCGTACTGGATCACCAAGTTGCTGAACTTCAGGCTCAGATGTTGGGTGAGGTACTTTGCTAGCGGGCACCCTTTGATACGTCTCCGTCGTATCTACTTTTCCAAACACTTTTGCCCTTGTTCTGGACTCTAACTTGCATGATTTGAATGGAACTAACCTGGACTAACACTGTTTTCAGTAGAATTGCCATGGTGTTATTTTTGTGTGGAAATAAAAGTTCTCGGAATGACCTGAAAATCAACGGAGAATATTTTTGGAATATATAAATAATATTGGCGAAAGAATCAAGGTCAGGGGGCCCACACCCTGTCCACGAGGGTGGGGGCGCACCTACCCCCCTAGGCGCACCCCCTGCCTCATGGGCCCCTGGTGCTCCACTGACCTCAACTCCAACTCTATATATTCACGTTCGGGGAGAAAAAAATCAGAGAGAAGGAGTCATCACGTTTTACGATATAGAGCCACCGCCAAGCCCTAATCTCTCTCGGGAGGGCTGATCTGGAGTCCGTTCGGGGCTCCGGAGAGGGGAATCCATCGCCATCGTCATCATCAACCTTCCTCCATCACCAATTTCATGATGCTCACCGCCATGCGTGAGTAATTCCATCATAGGCTTGCTGGACGGTGATGGGTTGGATGAGATTTATCATGTAATCGAGTTAGTTTTATTAGGGTTTGATCCCTAGTATCCATTATGTTCTGAGATTGATGTTGCTATGACTTTGCTATGCTTAATGCTTGTCACTAGGGCCCGAGTGCCATGATTTTAGATCTGAACCTATTATGTTTTCATGAATATATGTGAGTTCTCGATCCTATCTTGCAAGTCTATAGTCACCTATTATGTGTTATGATCCGTTAACACCGAAGTGACAATAATCGGGATACTTACTGGTGATGACCGCAGTTTGAGGAGTTCATGTATTCACTATGTGTTAATGCTTTGGTCTGGTACTCTATTAAAAGGAGGCCTTAATATCCCTTAGTTTCCAATAGGACCCCGCTGCCACAGGAGGGTAGGACAAAAGATGTCATGCAAGTTCTTTTCCATAAGCACGTATGACTATATTCGGAATACATGCCTACATTACATTGATGAACGGGAGTTAGTTCTGTGTCACCCTATGTTATAACTATTGCATGAGGAATTGCAACTGACATAATTATCCATCACTGATCCATTGCCTACGAGCTTTTCATATATTGATCTTAGCCTATTTACTTTTCCGTTGTTGCTATTACAATCACTATAAAACCAAAACTGCTACTATTACCTTTGCCACCGTTACCGTTACTTCCATACTACTTTGCTACTAAATACTTTGCTGCAGATATTAAGTCTTTTAGGTGCGGTTGAATTGACAACTCAACTGTTAATACTTGAGAATATTCTTTGGCTCCCCTTGTGTCAAATCAATAAATTTGGGTTGAATACTCTACCCTCGAAAACTGTTGTGATCCCCTATACTTGTGGGTTATCACCCTCCTGCTCAAAGTCCTACCCCTTCTCACTATATTCCTTGAAGGCCCTTCATCATCATCATCATCATCCGGAAGCTGGATAACATTTGTCGGCACTGCAAAACACTCGACAGAAAGGTTTCAGTCGCTCACCAAAACAGTCAGAAGAGCAAAAGCATAGTTGTGGAATCGAACCTGCCTAAGAAGTGCTCGCGTTTGCGGTCTCTGCGTCACCCCGCTCCTCGTCGATGTCCATGGATGTTGCATAAGTAGCAGCACTGAAACATCCAAATTTCACTCGGTCAAGCTAGAGAAAAAGTTTGAAGTGGAAATGAAAGACAAAGAAAAGAGACACTTACGCTGAAGCAATAGGCACGACCACCTTGATCCTGGGTAGAGCCTTCTGAGGCTTTGGTGGAACAACTTTGGCCTGTTTCATGGCCTTCTCTGATGGCTCTAGAGTCGAGGTCCGAGTGCGCTTCGGGATTTTAGCACTCGGCAGAACTACCTTGCCGCGCCCTCTGATACATCTCCAATGTATCTATAATTTTTTTATTGTTCCATGCCATTATATTATCAACCTTGGATGTTTTATATGCTATTTTATATGAATTTTGGGACTAACCTATTAACCAAGAGCCCAGTGCCAGTTTCTGTTTTTTCCTTGTTTTGAGTGTCGCAAAAAAGGAAAACCAAATGGAGTCCAATTGACCTGAAATTTCACGGAGATCATTTTTGGACCAGAAGAAGCCCACGGAATACCGGAGATGGGCCAGAAGAGTCCCGAGGCCACCATGAGGGTGGGGGCGCACCCTACCCCCCTAGGCACGCCCCCTACCTCATGGCCGCCTCGAGGACCCCCCTGACTTGTTCCTGACTCCAATACCTCTTATATAACCCCAAACTTACAGAAAGAAACCTAGATCGGGAGTTCCGCCGCCGCAAGCCTCTGTAGCCACCGGAAACCAATCTAGACCCATTCCAGCACCCTGCCGGAGGGGGGAATCCCTCTCTGATGGCCATCTTCATCATCCCGGCGCTCTCCATGATGAGGAGGGAGTAGTTCACCCTCGGGGCTGAGGGTATGTACCAGTAGCTATGTGTTTGATCTCTCTCTCTCTCGTGTTCTTGATTCGGCACGATCTTGATGTATCGCGAGCTTTGCTATTATATTTGGATCTTATGATGTTTCTCCCCCTCTACTCCCTTGTGATGAATTGAGTTTTCCCTTTAAAGTTATCTTATCGTATTGAGTCTTTAAGGATTTGAGAACACTTGATGTATGTCTTGCATGTGCTTATCTATGGTGACAATGGGATATCACGTGATCCACTTGATGTATGTTTTGGTGATCAACTTGCGAGTTTCGTGACCTCATGAACTTATGCATAGGGGTTGGCACACGTTTTCGTCTTGACTCTCCGGTAGAAACTTTGGGGCACTCTTTGAAGTTCTTTGTGTTGGTTGAATAGATGAATCTGAGATTGTGTGATGCATATCGTATAATCATACCCACGGATACTTGAGGTGACATTGGAGTATCTAGGTGACATTAGGGTTTTGGTTGATTTGTGTCTTAAGGTGTTATTCTAGTATGAACTCTAGGATAGATTGAACGGAAAGAATAGCTTTGTGTTATTTTACTACGGACTCTTGAATAGATCGATCAGAAAGAATAACTTTGAGGTGGTTTCGCACCCTACAATAATCTCTTCGTTTGTTCTCCGCTATTAGTGACTTTGGAGTGACTCTTTGTTGCATGTTGAGGGATTGTTATATGATCCAATTATGTTATTATTGTTGAGAGAACTTGCACTAGTGAAAGTATGAACCCTAGGCCTTATTTCAACGCATTGCAATACCATTTCCGCTCATTTTATCATTAGTTACGTTGCTGTTTTTATATTTTCAGATTACAAAAACCTATATCTACCATCCATATTGCACTTGTATCACCATCTCTTCGCTGAACTAGTGCACTTATACAATTTACCATAGTATTGGGTGTGTTGGGGACACAAGAGACTCTTTGTTATTTGGTTGCAGGGTTGTTTGAGAGAGACCATCTTCATCCTACGCCTCCCACGGATTGATAAACCTTAGGTCATCTACTTGAGGGAAATTTGCTACTGTCCTACAAACCTCTGCACTTGGAGGCCCAACAACGTCTACAAGAAGAAGGTTGTGTAGTAGACATCACCCTCCTGCGGGATCCTGCGACTGCTTGGAGCGTTGTTCAGAGCGGGGCGGCGAGTGCACTTCCTCGCTGCTACCGAAGTCTTCGTTGGCCTCCTCGTTGTGATCTTCATATTGCCATCCTGCGACTGCTTGGAGCGTTGTTCAGAGTGGGGCGGCGAGTGGACTTCCTCGCTGCTACCGAAGTCTTCGTTGGCCTCCTCGTTGTGATCTTCATATTACCATTCAACGCTTTCGCCATCACTCTCCACTCCCTCCTGGTGCTGCTCCCCATTTGGCATTGAGTACATCTTGGTGAAAATCTGCCAGGCACAAGTTATAAATATCAGTCAGATTCAAGAACGATTACATGTTGAAAAAGAACACTCGGTAAAGCATGTCTGACCTCTTCTGGAGCATTGTCGGTGTCGAATGGCAAAATCCTCCTGGCTTCGCGAGGGTTGTCCTTAGAGCATCTCCAGCCGTTGGCCCCCAGGAGGCATAAAAATTGCCCCCTGGGGATGAGCCGGCAATACAATCGGCGCTGGGGGCGGTTGGGCATCCAGTCGTCGCCCCCAGGCACCGAGATTGGCCCAGTTTTTGGTCCACTTTCGGCGAATAAAGGCCCCATATGGGCGAGAATCGGCCCATATTCGGCGTGGTTCATCGTGGCTCGGCGTTCAATTATCAACATAAATATTTTTTGTCACATAGTTCATCACAGAAAATCAAATAGTTCAACAAAATAGTGCAACAACAAATAGTTCAATACAAATTATATAGTTCAACAAATAAAAACTCATATTTCATCACACGTCGAGCCCGCCGTCACCCTTGAGCCTCCATAGGTGCTCCACCAGATCCTGCTGCAGTTGATGATGCACCTGTGGGTATCGGATCTCCTGACGCATACTGAGGTAGGCAGTCCAGGTTGTTGGTAGCTGGTGATCAACTTCGGCTAGAGGACCCTGCCTGTAGTATGGTTCCGTGTCAAACACTGGATCTCCCTGCTCGCTCTCGATAAGCATATTGTGAAAGATGACACAGCAAGTCATGATCTCCCACATTTGATCTTTCGACCAGGTCTGAGCAGGGTAGCGGACAACAGCAAATCGAGATTGGAGCACACCAAAAGCCCGCTCGGCATCCTTCCTGCAAGCCTCTTGCACCTTGGCAAAGTAGGACTTCTTGCCTCCTGGCACAGCGTTTGAGATAGTCATCACAAATGTAGACCATCTCGGATAGATGCCATCAGCTAGGTAGTACCCCTTGTTGTAGTGCCGCCCATTGACCTAGAAGTTCACCGGAGGAGAATGACCTTCAACAAGCTTGGCAAAGATAGGGGAGCACTGCAGCACGTTGATGTCATTGTGAGTTCCTGGCATACCAAAGAAGGAGTGCCAAATCCAAAGGTCATGTGTGGCCACCGCCTCAAGTACCACACTGCAACCGCCTTTTGGGCCTTTGTACATCCCCTGCCAAGCAAATGGACAGTTCTTCCATTTCTAGTGCATGCAGTCAATGCTTCCAAGCATCCCAGGAAATCCTCTTGCTGCACTCTGTGCTAGGATCCGAGCAGTGTCTTCCGCATTGGGTGTTCACAAGTATTGTGGTCCAAACACTGCCACGACTGCCCGACAGAACTTGTAGAAACACTCAATGGTGGTGGACTCGGCCATGCGCCCATAGTCGTTGAGTGAATCACCGGGAGCTCCGTATGCAAGCATCCTCATTGCTGTCGTGCACTTCTGGACCGAGGTGAATCCAAGTTTGCCGGTGCAATCCTTCTTGCACTTGAAGTAGCTGTCGAACTCCCAGATGGAATTCACAATCCTGAAGAAAAGCTTTCGGCTCATCCGATAACAGCGCCGAAATGTTTTGTCACCGTGCAGTCGAGCGTCGACGAAGTAGTCAGAGTAGAGCATGCAGTAGCCTTCGAGACGATGCCGGTTCTTTGCTTTCATCTGCCCCGGCGCTGAGCCACCTCGCCGCGGCTTTTCATTGCTCGCCAGCAGGGCGGCGAGGGCACGAGGACCATGAGATGTCCCTCTTCCTGGACGTCGTCCTCGGCTTCTTCCTCCTCCAGCAGCGCAGCGAGTGCTTCCTCGTCATCCGAGTCGATCACCGAGGCAGGCAAATCGCCGAAAACCTTACGCCCGCTGGGCGCGTACCCACTGCTAAACTGCCCCTCCACGGCTGGAAACGGCATGAAAAATGCCCATCTACTGGTGGAGGGGCTACCTCGGCGAACCTCTACTCTTTTTCCTGTGGGGATTGGCTATCTAGCGGTGAAGGGCGGTGGGCAGAGCCGGGATGTAGTTGTTGGCAGTCGAGCCTGCGGGGGGTTGGAGGCGAGTCGGGGAAGAAAAACTTGACTTTTCTCCTGACGATGTGGGCCAACCGTGCTTTTCCCTTGCGCCGGAGCCCCCAAGCGCCCCCCAATGCGCCGGGTTTGGCTTGCGATCTTCGGGCCCAAAAATGGGCCGAACCGGCGGATTTCGGCGTCCTGGGGGTGCGACTGGGGCATTTGGCGCCGGCGCCGAAAAAGTGGCCTCGGGGCCTGTTGGGGGCACGGCTGGAGATGCTCTTATTCCCAGTGATGCTCCGTAGCCACTGAGCCACCGTTTCTGCAGAGACCTCCTCTAGGTGGATCCGGGCTGTGTCTTCAGTGCCCGAGTACATCCACATCGGATGGTCACGAGCTTGAAGGGGTTGGATACGTCGACTGAGGAACACCTCCTACAGATCCATACCGGACACACCCTCCCGGACTAAGTTAACGACCGCGTCGACTAAAAGGGACACATCACCTTTCTCTTATGTGGTTACAATTAGCGAAGAGGGCTGACAGAGTCTCTCCATAGTGAAAGGGGGAGGCCGGTCGACTGACAAGGAGTCGGGATGTCCTTGCAGTAGAACCAGGCCCACTGCCATCCCCCGACTGACTCGGAAAAGGTCATGGGAGGAAAAGTACTTCTACCCCTAGTTTGGATTCCCAACCCCCCGCACATCTGGATCACGTGTGTTTTTTCATCACTCGGATTAGCCTTCTTCACCGACTGAAAACGGCAGGTGAAGATGTGTTTGAACAGACCCTAGTGCGGCTAGCACCCCAGGAAGTTTTCACACATCGAGATGAAAGCAGCAAGGTACGAGATTGTGTTGGGAGGGAAATGATGAATCTAAGCGCCGAAAAAGTTCAAAAACACCGAAAGAATGGATGCGGGAGAAGGGAAAAACCTCGCTCGACGTGGGTGGTGAGGAGGACGTGCTCGCGCTCACGTGGCTGGGGCTCAGATTCCCCCTCCAGCAGCCTCCAAGACCCGTGAGCAATCAGATCATCGTTGGCAAGATTATCCAAGTCCTCCTTCACGATGGTGGAGCGAATCCAGTCCCCCTGGATCCAGCCAGGCGGCAGACCAGACCGCGACGACGACCCCTGAGCCGTCTTCTTGCCCTTCACCGCCGCCTTCTTTGCGCGCTCCATAGTCGCAGTCTTCTCCTTCACCATGGTGGTGGAGCTCGAGAGGAACGGGCGAGGGCATGGCGAGCAGGAGGAGACGAGGTGGAGAAGTGGAGAGAAAGGGGATCGAATGAGGTGCACAGTGCATCGCATCAGCCTCGGCGCCTTTTATGGGCCCGCTTTCAAGTGGCTGACCCGTGGGCCCAAGCGATCCTATCGCACCCTGTAACAGGCGCTCGCTCGATACATGGCAAAAAAGGCGGCGCAAAGATCGAGGCGTCCCTGTCTACTCGTTCTGTTTACTGTGCCACACCCCGTCCCGTGCGCTTCTCCAAAATTTTGAATCCCGTGAGATCCGGAAACCGCAGAGCAGTCAATCGCATCGAAGATATCACATTACAATTCACTCGAAGATTTACAACATGATTCACTCGGCGATCTCAGGGGCGAGAATCAATCGAAGCGACTGATGCAGGGTTAAAGTACCAGTATGCTCTTAGGGCCTTGATGAAATGCCTCCGAATCATTGAATCGAGTCGGAACCAACTTCAACCCTTCTACACTTGGACCTCAATCCATTTGGGGGCTAATGACGATGACATGTACCTAGGGTAGGGTCATAAGCCTGACCTAGACACCCTACCCAAGGACACTGCCCTAGAGTCAAAGACATACAAAGTTCTACAGAAGATATCCGACTGAAATCACCCTAAAGTGTAATCCACTCGATGGAATATTCCACTTGGATATCCCAATTCCACTCTACATAATCATTACACTCGACCATACAAAAGAATAACTCATAACATAGAAGGCCTACAGTCCCCCGGGATGGCAACAGGTAGGCATTCACTTCGTAGTCATAAAGATCACTAATAGCAGGCGTTACCAGTAATGCCCATGTCTTAACTGACATTGAACCATGTGTAACCGAGGGCCGGAGGGGCCTGGCGCACTCTATATAAGCCACCCCCTCCTCTGGTACAAGGGTTCGCACCCCCTGTAACTTTCACGCATAATCCAGCCTGAACTCGTAAACCTGCGTGTACAACCTCACCGTAGCTAGGGTCTTACCTCCTCCTACGTACCCCCTATTCTTACTGTCAGACTCACTCCCACGACATCCACTGCTCAGATTTATCAGCATCCTACAACCCCTACGGTCTTCTCTCTGCGGCAAGGCCACGCGCTCGATCTCACCATTGGTACCTGCCCAGATCACATTCATTTTGGCTTCAGTTTTCTGCATGCACATCCTTTTGAATAACTTGAACCAATCCTTGTTTTTGAAGTTGGAGTAAAATTTTGCTGCCAAATGCCTCATGCACCACCTTCCCTCTAGATCCGGCCACCCCCACTCTTCTGACAACTCCTTAATTATGTCGAGAGCGCTTAATAATCCAGTGTTGCGATCAGAGATGATGCAAACACCTTCATGCTCTTTCACGACACCCATCTTCAGGCAGCTCGAGAACTACAACCAGATATCTTTGTTCTCGCTCTCGACCAGTGCATATGCAATAGGAAGAAGCTGATTATTTGCATCTGCTGCAATCGCCACCAATAGTATGCCCTTCTACTTTCTAGTGAGAAAGGTACCATCAACTGACAATATCGGGCGACGGTGCCTGAAGGCTTGTATAGTCTGGGCGAATGCCCAGAATAAGCGGTCTAGGATTAGCTCACCCAGGTTCATTGGGTTTGGACGTTCTCTTCGCCAAACTTGAGTCCCCTTATTAGCACTTGCTATCTAATGAAGCATTCTGGAAACATAAGAATAGGCCTCTTCATAGGTTCCATACAAGTTCTAGAATATATTTTCCTTCGCATGCCTAGCCTTGTTGTAGTTGACAGGGAAGCCAATTTGATCTTCTACAGCTTTTTGCAAAGCCCTAATACTAATATTGAGACTTTCCTGCACAATCGTTTCCATCTTCTTTGCCACATATCTTGCAATCACATTGCAGTGATTTGAAAGAGTCCGAGTTTGCTCACAGCTATGCTCCACTATTTTTGTGATATGCCATGACTGACATGCCCCGGGCTTCAGTCTAGTGAGAACTCTTCCGCGGCAACCATTCGCGGAGCGGATGCATATGACCGCCAGCTCTTTTTTATCGGATTGCTTCACTCTATGCTGGCGGTGGAGGGAGATTGCATAGCTAGCTACTGCCCAGTAAGCAGACTTCTTGTTTGGGAAAACCTTCCCAACCTCCAGGTTCCCCACTTCTAGGCCAGAAATAGAGTGAAATTCATTGGTGATGCTCATATCCTGTAAAAACCCAAGTTGCAGTGCCGCCACGACCACCCTCTGAGGAGGAACATCTTCTTCTTCGCTTGAGTCCGAAGACGCGAAAGAATGATCGTCATCCTCTAGTGCCTCATGCAATCCCTCCACATGTTCGCTCATGTCAATAGCCACAGACCAATATCCTGTGTCATACAGAGGCTGGCCGCCCGTCGGTTCCGATGGGCCGATGCTAGGGGCTGATGTGATGGCCAACTTGACCTCACCACCCTTGCTACTGCATCCGGCAACATTAGTGACTGAAATGAACTCGACATACACCATCGGCTGACCAAACATAGAGTTATTGGGATTGCTAGCAAACCTCATGTACGACCCCACGACTGATCACCTGTGACAGGCCGCAAATCCTAACGGGCAACTGTCCCATCATTTCCTCCGTCAATAGTGAAGGCCTCCATTATCATTTTTTTCCTGCATCCCTGGGCCAAACACCGCTCGGATGCACCTTATGACTGCTGCGTAACCCACGTTCACCATGTCTCTCACTACAACTATAGTTGACCCGCACAAGGACACATCCACCCCGAAAGGACCGTCCCGTAAGACGTCCCCATAGTACACTAACAAATTTTCCATAGTACCTAACAACATCCAATAATTAGTAACTGAACATTTAGTAGTAGTACGATGACAACATTTACATATCATACGACTAAAATAATAACCGTATTTTCGTTACAAATATTCGGTATGTTTTTAGAATCATTTGGTTAGACTTTAAGGGGTTGTTTGGTTAACGATATTTTTTCTCAAACTCGTCTAGTAGTGTAACAAAGTAAAACTCTGTTTGCTTTTCTCTAACTACCTTAAAAATATCCTAAACTGGTTCTCGTAACATGCAAAAACCGAGCTTTTGGAAAAAACGACTATTAGTAAAAAATTGGGTTTTTACAAAATTTTCTTACAACAGGTTTTGACAAAACCGAGGATAATTACTCGCTATCCAAACAACCACTAAACATAACAGTATGATAATAACATTTTAATATCATATGAGTAAAACATTTAATATCTTTCGGTTTTATATAATTTTTTCATATCATACGATAATAATCATTTATTTACAAATAATAATATTCACAGCGGCATGCACATAATTCACAATAGTACATCAATATAAAAAATATTAACAAAATCACGGCGTCATTTATACCTCAGCTCCAATATGGATGTGCTTGCGAATGCAATTAAGTGTCAAAATAGTTCGAATAAATATCCATCACCAGTATTATATGAACGGAGTCAACCTATTACCACATGAACATCAATATTACACACGGATTTTTCTTTCTGCTATCAAAAGTATGAAAATAGCACTTGCACACCTCAAAAGGGACAATGAAGATGGAAACACAATTTCTTCAATCACGTCATCTCCTCCTTGTTTGCTACTAAGATGAATTATTTTACCTACTTACATGCATCATTAAGTACATTAGCCCGTAATCTTAACATAGAAAATTAAGATTATTGCGACATAACAAAGTAGACCTACGATTTCCTAACTACAGACTTATTAATAAACATACCACATGAAATAACATACCACATGCAATGAACAATTACAGTACCAATTTTTTCTTAATTGTTGTATTAAGATCTTCTCGCATGTCAATACTAATGGACGCAGCTAACATTGATACAACATCTTGAACCTACTCTTCTCAAAAAATAGTATAAATGCAACATCTGTTGTCTGAAATTATTTCTAACTTCTAAGCACTAACATCGCATAGCTAATGACGAGCTAAAATACTAACTAATTACCACCTTGCATGCAAAAAAATCAATGTATTGCAAAGCTCATACCTTGATCTTCAACTTCGTAGTTCACTTCGCTAGGCAAATCCTACTCCTGAAGCTCTAAATGAGTCCAAAAAGTGATGAAATAATGCCTAACAAAATAGAGAACACATAGCTATCAACTAAACAAAAAGAGTAAAAACATCATGCACGTGAACGAAATCAACAAAAATGGATAGATCTTACCTTCATCTATCTTTTCTTCAACTTCAGCATATTCAAAATCCAACTCTAAATCGCCCTAAATCATGAGTGAAAGTGCCTAGTGAGTTTTTCTTTATCTCTATTCTTAAACACTCGGAGAGCAGAAGAGGAGGCCAGAGACAGTGTGCTTACGCACGGAGCACAAGCATAGTATATAAAAGGAAGAGGATCTCTGTAGTGCCGGCACAACAGGTTCCCGTAGCCTCGGATTCCCGCAGCGAGTGAGTGATTCTCGCAGTGTCTTCGCATCCGCTGAAGCAAAAGCCAGAGTGATTCCTGCAGTACCGTCGCATCCGCTGAGGCAAAAGAAGCAAAAGCCAGAGTGATTCCCGGGCAGGAGCAGGGCATACGAATCAGGGCGCATGAATAAACGAAACGGCGCGGATTCCCGCCGAAGCAACGGTGGATGCTGTCGGCTGCAACGTCTCAAACAGTGCGGCCGCCTCACGCAGTGGCGGCATGGCCCACATGCTGGGCCCGCGCACAGTAGGAGCTGTCGACCGAGAGCGGCAGCGGCAACGTTGGCCGCCTCGTGGAGTGGCGGCAGGGCCCACATGGCCTTGCCTGTTCCGTGCCGGCGAGATGCACTGTAGAACTCCCGTTTTACCTGGGTGGCTGCCTCCTGGCGTGGCGGTAGGGTCCGCCACCTCCAGCCGTGGCAGCACACATGTCGTCTGTCGTGCCTGCCGCCATGGCTGAGGGGGTCTTTTTTGTCAATTTCATCCGGAGGGGGTCTTGTTTGGCAATTCCAGTGGGCAGAGGGTCTCTTTCGATAAAACCCTTATAGGGCCATAGAGGGTACTGACGCACTAGCCTATTGCACATCTTTGTTTTGCTTTGTTCATGGTAGAACGGGAGAGCTTCTTTTTCTTCGGCAGTCGCTATGGGTCATTCGGATGATTTTAGGCAGAATTAAACCGCCCTCAGAGCTGTCTGATTCAGATGCTCCCAGCCACAGGATCAGACCGCTCCCATGGCAGCATCGACGGCGCCCCATGATGCTCCATTGCAGTGTCGGCGATGCTTCATTGCAACCCCGACGAAGCTTCAACGCCCATCGCGACGCTTCATTGCAACTCCGGCGGCGCTTCAACGACCCTGCATGCTTCACTACAGCTCCGGTGGCCCGGGCCATGCTTCATTGCGACGCCGATGAGCCCCTCTACTTCAACGACCGTCCTGTCGAAGCTCCACCGCAGCACTCGATGCATGGCCACCGGTGAAGCTTCATTGCAGCACCATCACCGGCTACTTACCAGCGACTTTTTTCATCGCAGTGCCAGAGCGACGGGGTGCTGCGAGGAAGCACACGGCTGCGATGGCAGATGTTGCGATCCAGCACAACGGCGATGGGATGCTGCTTCGCAACGACAGCCACTGGCTTGCATCACCACCGACAGCGTTCGCAACAGCCGCAGTGGCCATGGGATTTGGACCCTTGCGGAGCATGGGTAGCGGAGCACGCAACACCTACGGCCGCCATGCTGCAGCGCCTGCGGTGTGCAGCTCGGTGTTGGAGCAGCAAGCCTCGCTGGTGGCGCCGTTCGGCGGCGCTGCCAGATTTGCTTGTTGTGCGACCATGGCTCCTCCCTGGTGGTAGAGAAAGGAAGGCCTAGTGGATGTCCGCTGGCCAAGCCTTTGCAACACCTAGCCATGGACAAAAGAAGCGCATGTGGGGGGTATGTTGTGGAGAAAAGAGCGGCATGACAGAGCGGGAGATGAGGTAGTCAGATGGGGATTTGGGGAAGAAGGAGTAGACGCGAAAGAGATAAGATTGTGGGGAGATGTGGGGAATGGTTGGTGGGTCCATAGGACACGTGTTGCCCGAGGGAGGCGGCTTGCGCTTGGCTGTTTTCATCTGACTTAAAATAAACATTTTCCTTTTATTTTTTTTATTTTTGAGATGGAACACATGTATTCCATTTAAGACATGGCAAAATCGTCAATTACAGCACAGGTTACATCAACAGGGTAATCAACGAACTAAACACGTAGATTTCTAGAGTCTAACCCTGCACCGAAAGCCACTAGCACATGTGCTGGGTTTTTGCACACTCGGGAGACATGAAGGACTTCCGTTGAGATGAACTAGGTTTGAAGCTTTGATCGGATCTCTCTGAACACACACCCCAATGCTACATGATCGAAGGCGTTTGAGACGATTTATTGCTTAACAGTGAGGCAATCTGTCTTGAACTGAACCCTACCGATGCCTATCTGATCAGCCAAGTTGACGGCTTGGAGGAGGGCCACGGCCTCCACGTGTGTAGAGAGCTTCCGATACAATACAAATTGCTTAGGAAGATGCTTAGAAAAATAAATCGAATGTTTCTTAACCACCAGTTGCTTATATCTACAGAAGTGGTGTCTTCTTCGAATTGAGGGGCATACAACCAATTTTATTTCATAAATGAAAGGAAACCAATAAACAAAGTCTTAAATATTCAAGAACATGGTGCCGAAGCACAAAGCAACATGCTCAGGTAACCCATGAAATAGACCCTAAACAAGAAAAGCAGTAAACTTCTCACCTGCAAAAGGAGGGAAACCACGCAGGGGCCGTACAATTTGCGGAAACAAAAGAACATTTCCAGTTGCCTATTCCAGCTATAGAAAGATCCAAAAGACACAAAGCTAAAAATACTACCCTACTCCAAGTCTTCTCGTCATCGGAGCCCAACCTCTACTTTTGTTGAAGAAACCATTCGCCACCTAAGTTAGCAGTGCCGCCATGTCTCGCAGCGTCTGTTGCTTTCCTTTCCACTATAGGCCCACCCAATAAGAGATCCAGTAAGAAACTTGATGGAACAATACACTAGGATCATGCGCATAACTATGATGAAAAGTAGCAGAGTTCCTAGCTTTCCACAAAGTCCAGAAAACTGCCGCAACACCCACAACTATCACCTATCTTTGATGTTTAGGAAACCTCTCTATCCAGCCACTAAATTCATCTATCCTACAAGGTATATCAACTACCAGTCACACTCCTAACCACGCCAAATCTAGCAACCACACAAGTACAAAACAAATGTTCTACTATTTCATTATGATCACAAAAGCTATAGCTTACATCCTTCCCTTATAGTTTCGTTTGGCCAAATTATCTCTAGTTCGAACACTATTTTTGAAAACCAACAAAAGAAACACTTTAATGTTCAAAGGGATTTTAACATACCACAACTTTCTATGTGGCCATGGAACCTGATTAGTTTTTAAAACCAAGTACAATGATCGAACAGTAAATTTGCCAGTTTTATCTGGCAACCAAGAACACGTATCACCTTGTTTTGTTAGCACAACATCCTTACAAATTTCCTTCAACTCATACCACATATCAGTCGTCTCCCCCCAAAGAATCCTTCCGAATCTAATCTTACTCATGCCTTCAGAAAGGGCATTAGCAACACTAAAAGTAAGCAAATACAGCCTAGGAAATTTCAAGCTTAACGGCCTATCTCCTAACCAAACATCATTCCAAAACAAAGTCCTTTCACCATTACCCACCATCTTCCTACTATATTGTAAGAAAACATGTTTAACTTTCATAAGCCCCTGCCAGAAATGAGCATGTCCAGGTTTACTTTTACTATTCCTATGAGTACACTTTCTTAGATATTTATTCCTCACTAGGTCCAACCACACCCCCTTCTCATTTTCCAATTTCCAGATCCATTTACAGAGTAAACAAATGTTCATTATGTCCAAGTACAACACCCCAAGCCTCCCATATCTTTTGGTCCATGGACATCTTCCCACTTCACAAAATGATATTTTTTTAACATTATCCTCTTCCTGTCACAGCATCCTCTCCTGTTTAGCTCTAGCTTCCCCGAAACATAAAACTTCACTTTTATGAAAATTGACCTTCAAACCCAAAAGTTGCTCAAACAAACAAAGAATCAATTTCACATTTCTAGCACTCTCTAAATTATCTTGAAACATAAAAATCATATCATCAACATATTTTTTGCGAGGATAACTTTAAGTCTATTCATCAACTATCAAGGTAGTACAAAGAACACCAGAAGTAAAAATACATCTAGATCCATAGACCACCTAGCGATGACTACTAGCGCCGAAGCAAGTCAAAGGCGCATTGCCGTCCTTGCCCCTCCCTCACCGAAGCCGGGAAAACCTTGCTGCAGTAGAAGCCTTAGCACAACGATGTCGTCAGCATATTGAAAGCATGCTAACACCTCCATCAACATACTTCTGAGCTAAGCCCTGGACCAATCCTAAATATTGAGCTTTTAGAAGTAAATTGAGAATATACATGGCTATATTAAAAAGGGAAAGGAGAGAAAGGGTCTCCCTGTCTTAGCCCTTTTTTGTTTCAAAGAAAGGACCAATCTGATCGTTTACCATGACAGCTACTTTTCCTTTCTCCATTGTCTGTGTTACCCAACTAGTGTATTTAGAAGAAATTCCTTTTTTAATCATAACAATTTTTTAAAAAATCTATAAGCTTCCTCAAAATCTACCTTAAGGTGTGTCTAATTAAACGTCTATCTTCCACAAATAAGCATTGATGATTAAGAGATAACTAGTTTATTTCGCTATAAGCACCTTGTAATGCTCCGGACACACCCGCCGGTGGTCGTTACTCCTCACATGATTTAGATTGGCCCCACAGATCAATACTAGTCTTTTCTGCGCACTTTGTCCTCACTCATGCACACTCGGGAGCAATTTTCCAGTCGGTCACCCATCCTAAAATTACTCCAAGCTGAGCACGCTTAACTTTGGAGTTCTATCTGAATGGGCTTCCGGAAAAAAAGAATTCCTTATTGATATGAGTAGTCTATCATCCCTATTAAGTCAGGCTATCACATACACCCCCACTCAGAGGAACCTACATCCTCGTCGGGCCACGGGAATGTTCCCTCTTGGCACAAACGTCTGTGCATCTAGTCCGGCACATGTGTCATGTTGTGTGCCATGACGGGTCACAAACGTCGTGCACAACATGACCGCGCACCTGTCCGCAAACATAGGTGTAACCTCGAGGGTCGGCTCTGATACCAACTTGTAACACCGCGGACACTCCCGCCAGTGGTCGTTACTCCTGGCAGGATCTAGACTGGCCCCACAGATCAATACTAGTCTTTTCCGCGCACTTTATCCTCACTCGTGCGCAACCAGGAGCAACTTCCCGGTCGGTCATCCATCTTGAAATTACTCCAAGCTGAACACACTTAACTTTGAAGTTCTATCTAAATGGGCTTCCGAAAAACAAGGAATTCCTTATGATATGAGTAGTTTATCATCCCTTTTAAGCCAGGCTATCACACACCTCCCCTAGAGACCCCTTCCCAAGCGCTTTAAGCGCCAGGGAGGGTAACCAGCGCCTACAGGCACCTCCTCATGGGCCGGCCCACACAAGGATGCGAGCGTTCGATCGGGGCACACCGGTTTTCCTGGTTCGCTGGTCGTGGTTGGCTGGTCCACTGTGGACTTTTCAAGAAAAATTGCTTTAAAAAGCAAACATTCAGAAAATGTTCACGAGAATCGAGAAAAAAACACGGTTTTAAAAAATGTTCACAAACTTGAAAAGGTTCACTAGTTAAAAAATCATGGGATTCAAGAAAAATCATGGATTTGAGAGAAGTTCACAAACTCGAAAAATTTCACGGGTTAAAAAATACTTCTTCCGATTCAAAAAAGATCACGACCTTGAAAAAGTTCACGAGTTCAAAAAAATTCATGCAAGTGAAAAACAAGTTCACGTGCTTTAAAAAACATATTTCTAAGGAAAAAACTTCACAAAAGTGAAAAAGTTTATAAATTTAAGGAAAATGTTCACATTTTTTTAGAAAAGGTCATGAATTTGGGCAAAAATTCACGAAAAATGGTCACGCATTTATAAAAGGAAAAACCAAATAAAAGCCTTCCAGAAAACCAAAAAAGAAAAAATTGGTCAGAAGCTTCCCAAAATCATACGAAAGCTTTTAGAAGCTTCCCAAAGCTGTCCATCTGGAAGCTTCTAGAATCTTCACAAAACCAGCTCGGTCCGCTTTTGAAAAAATGCACGCGTTAAAAACGTTGAACAGAAAACTGCACGCGCAAGAAAACGTTTACGACCCATAAAGAAGAAGAAAGTTAATGAACCAAGCCAAGGAGAGAGGGGGTTTGTGCCTATTTGCGCCAACACCTATCAAGAAAAAACAACTAGTAAAAAGAAAGATGAACCGTCTGGTGGAAGACCTGGTTCTACCACACAAGGGCACCTTTCATAGTTTAAGATTATTCTCCTCATATGTAATTTCACCACGTAGGGACTCTACACCTAGATTATGCCATTGAAAGCTTGAACAAGTTTCAAGGAATCTAATTCTACAATTACTAAAATACACCATAAAATCTTCAATGCGGTTTAAGCCGTGCTGTTGTTGCTACATCTAACAGGTGGTGAAGAGGCCAACATGCGCCAACTATGGCCTCACCCTTAAAATTTCAAACATCGGTTTTGCGCTTGCTTAACCTTTTATCTATCTCTGGTTTATTCTTGTTTTGGGGAATAAAGGTAGGATCCCGAAGGACCCAGACCCATTCCATTAGATAAACATAAACGCCCACATTACATCAATATCCAAAAGAAAATGGAAAATACAACCAAGTCCTTGACTTTTGCAAAGAGGACCCCAAACAGAGAACAGGAAATATGATTGGGTTCAAAACAGCTTGAGAACAACACTGAACTCGCCGGCGCCGGGGACGAGACCACTTGGTCCGTCGAGCCCTCCACAGCGAACACCGTGGACACCAAACCGAAGCTGCGCTGCCTCCCCTTTGGCAACATGGTCGGGAGGAAGAAAGAGGGACGCCCTACGGCCATAGGAATCAGCGGCTCGTCGGCGAGGACTGGAGCCTTAGCCTCCCCATAACCACCGCTGATGATACACACGAAGCCCAACAGCATGTTCGCCGCTCGACAGCTCTGACGAGCCAAAGAACCTCCCACAAGTCAGGGATCGACGCCAACCTCGTCGGAAGCTGGGATCTGACGAGGCAAACCCGCCACGAGACAAACGAAACAAGGATCCCCACTGCTTCTTCGTCCGCCACCTCAACGGCATGGAGGAAACGGCAGGCCCTTCGCATCGTCTCTCCTAAGGGCCTTAGCGAGCTTATTTAGAAGGGCTTTGCCAGATTCGTCTCCTCCTCCATTCCTCCACCATGGAGCTCGCTAGCTCACCCTAGCGGCATGACACCAAACTAGCACAAGGCCAAACACCACCAAAGTGGAGCTAAACCTAAACTACTATCTCCACTCCGGCCAGCAACACCGGTGGCGCAGATCCGGGCCTTGCCCGAGCTCACGGGAGAGACTCTCAAGGAGAAGAGAGGAGAAGGGTCGAGAGAAAGGGGGAGAACTAATTTGGAAAGGATCGGCCCTGGTTTATTCGAATACACGTCATTGCTCTACCACACGGTCCATCCTACAAACTTCTGTGATTCTGAACGTGTTTTCCTACCCTATAATCTCATGACCATGTGAAATCTAGTTGCCCAAAACGATTCTTCATTTTAAGCTGCTCAACAGCTCAAAGCATGCCTCATTCTGCAAGTGTTGGGCATGGCTCGTTTTGCAAGTGCACTGAGACATGTTGCACAGCTTAACAAAACTAGACAGACATAATCACAGGTGAGCACCACAATGGTCACAAGGGAGCAGCTTGACTCAACAGATCAAAAGTACGTACTACAACAGACACCATTCAAACACCAGATCGAATAGAGAGTCTCTTGAGAGTACCTTTTATTCATTATTTATTATATATTCCCCAAAATGGCAGCACAACATCGATGTCTTCTTAACTCACAGAGGCTATCGTTATTTTGTATGTAGTCCTGAAAGTTACGCCTGATAACTTCGATCCTCAGTCGCCTCTAGAAAGGTGCACACATCACTCAGCAGCCTTCCCTTTCCGGCGGTTGCTGCCGCCTGCGGAGGCTCCGGTGCCTCCCATCTCCACCAGGTAGCAGATCATCGAGTCCATGTCCTCTCCGAATATACTGTAGGCTTCCATCACTTGCATGTAACTAAAGCCCATTGCCAGAAGCAACTGCATGCTGCGAGTCAGCACCGTGTCTGGGAGTACGAAACAATTCTCACTGCCTCTATCCGCTGCCGAACCAGATGATCCACTAACTACAGAGCACGAAAGCATCCCAGTTTCAGGCAAACAACCGATCAATGGAACACTATAAATTTCCTCAAACAACAAGAGAAGGATGCTTACTTGCTGCGGAGGAAGATGGCTCTGCCCCTGACCTTGATGACTCTCTGAAGTTAACTTGCTGCTGGTTCAGATACTCTGCCCGAGAGGCCTCCATCACCATCCGCTCTATTTCCTTCTCAGTTAACTCCAGATCAGAGTAGAGTCGCCCTTCAGCCAAAAGTGCCTAAAATTGCACAAACACAAGCATCAAGCCCACGCCATTTGATGATTTCACCTGTTTACTTACAAACATGCTTTGATGGAAAGTAAGAACACAGAAAGTAGACAACTCACGTTCTCAATCTGCTGATCTTGCTGAGCTTTTATTGCAGCCTTCACTTGGTCTCTGTCAACACTGTTGGTCTATACACACAAGTGGAAGTTTATTTAACACAAACAGTTCACAAAACCATCCATTACAAAATGGTTAATAGGGAAATAATAACCACCAAGAATCATGCCCGACAAGGAAGTTTCCGAAGGCTTACCCCTCTAAGGGAGCTAAATCCAAGGCCTGCCCCAACTGTCAGCCGACGAGGATCAACAACTGAATTATAATGGTTACCGTGATGGTAACTTAACCTAACCGGAGGAACATCTGTGTTATAACTTCCCTGAAAAATGTTAATAGGCTCTGCAACAAGAGCAAACCGATATGAGACTGAGAGTGAGAGAGTTGAGGTTACAAAGAAGCAGGGTTAAAATGCTAGACCAAAATTTACCTGTACTGTATGAATATATGTGAATTGGACGATTGTACATCTCAGCAAATGCCTGGATCTCAATGTTATTGCCATACACCTAGAAAATCAGGTAACCAATCAACATAAAATCCATTGCAATCATAAAGAAGCTAAGGTGCTAACTTTTTCCTTGTATCACATGACTCCTTTTTTGTATTTGATTTGAAGGCAGCTCCTGACTATGGGTGTGTTTGGTTTGAGCCCCAGCCAAAATTTTGGCAGGACAGAAAATTTGGTAAATCACTGTTATTTGGATTATAGCCATTGCACCTGCCAATTTTTTGGAGCCAACTAAGTTCACAAATACTTTGAGAACTTGTATTAATTATTGCTTAGTCCGATACCGATTCAATTTTTATGATGAGCCAACAGAAATGGAAACTGAGACTAGTATGAGCTGCTATTAGACATGGTTAAGTAGGATTAGTTGCGCAGCTGCATGAACGGAACTAAAAACATGCGCTATTCAAACGGCCGCTAGATGAAACGTGACGCGCTTGCTTCCGTCAGCGTGTACTCATCCCGTTAATCTGTCACACTAATTGCTCTAATATTATGGTACAGAAGGAGGCCCCACATACGTAGAGCAGGTGAGCTGGGCTGCCAACTTTTTGGCGAGAGGAGTTTTGCACGCCATCGGTGCGCCCATGCCTTGGCAAAAATTACACGGGAACTTGAGGGCGGGCTTTGGCGAACCAAAATTTTGGCATCCGTCCAAGCAACAGCCAAATCTTACGGGCAAGCCAAAAAATTGGTATGTCTCGTATTGGTTGTAAACCAAACATACCCTATATACATTGATGCAGTATTGCTGTACAAAAAAAAAATGTGTGCAGTAGAACAGGTCAAGTAGGGAGAAGTGCATGCCTCATTGCCTCCCCATATGAAAGCACATATACTACCAAATACAGAATAAATAGCACATTTTAAATAAGTCTCTGCAGGAGTACGAGATCTAGACAGGTGGAAAATGCTTGTGCGGGGGAACATGAATGACGTATAAAATCAAACAGGAGTCGATAAAATAATTAATTCAATTGGAAAAGGCATTCTAATCTTGGAAGTCATCTTGTACAAATGAGGGACAAACAAATATGTGAGTAATGATTTGCCTACCCATTTTAAGCAAGCATACCAGGCATGTAAAACCCTACCTTGTCTTTTCTTTTCCTTTTACAATATGGTGTAAAGCCCTCCGTCATGAACTGAGAAAAATGATCCCGCTCTCTTTCCTGGAGTGAAAAAAGAAAAACACAATGAGCACTTCAATTGCCTTGCTACTGAGTATTAACTACGCCAGTCCAAAATAGGTAAGAAATTTGGAAGTTTGCATCAGTTTGCAAATAGATGTAATTTTGGGCTTCTGGGTGAACATTTTTATAAAATGCCCATATTAATGACCTACGTAAATGGGTACAAAGTCCTTGGGGTTAACTATGCCGATAACTCAAAAGTTAAAAAAGTATTAAACCCTCTTGTTTTACATGCATGAAGCTAATAAAATGACAAGTACGTTAAACCAGATGAAGTAATAACAGTTTTATTCCATGTATTATGCTATGTCCCAAGCACAAAGAAGCCACGTAGTTTGCGCATGCTTTCACCTGCTTACACTGAATTACCAAATAATACCATACTGTAGAGCATTTTGCTAGGAAAGCTAACTGTGGAAGTGGTGGCCACATTGGCAGTAGTGTAACTAAAAAATTATGCTGTAAACCACAGGGCACATTGCTAAATAAAGGTGAGTGGGTAAATGATGAAAAAACTGCAAACAATCTAAAATAATATATAATCAGATACATTCCTGCAGGCAGATAAGAAAATTGTCAATCAGCAATATGCCATACATTGATATTCAACCGCACAGTTGATTCACAATGAAATTGGCAGAATTTTGCGTTATTATGGCACATTCAGTATTTGATGATATTCTTCCAAAAAAATACCAAAAAGAGTAAAGTAGCAACAAGTTTTGACGGGAAGGGCTGCAAGTGTTTTTAACAAAGTGCTGCCTGAGTTACTGGGTGCTGCCTCTGAAGCTATCTTGCTTAATAGACGGCTCACTATCACCAATCAGCCAGGCAGCAACCTATACCAGTCATCAACTAGAAGACTGGAACTAGGTTAAGTTAAACTACATACTATCCAGCAAATATCATTTACGTCTAGGTAGCATCTACGTTTTTGGTAAGCTTAGAACTTTTTGTTCTTCTAGATTTTGCCGGTTTACCCTTGTAAGTTCATGCCTTCTTGGTGTTCTCCTTATACAAACAACACACATTTTAGCACGTGTTCAAGAAAAAAATACGTCTAGATTATTGTAAACCTAGCAAAGTGGCATGAACAAGGAGACAAGGAAATAATATGCTAAAATAATGAATAGCCAAAGCTTGTGAATTGAGTTAATGAATTAAAAGTGTAGGGATAAGTGCTATTACTCTACTCACTGGCAATAAATGATTGTCTTGAAAACACAAACTCAACTCTGGAAAAATTACTACTCAGATGAAAATATGCAACCTACCATATAGTCAACACACATCTGCCTAGCCATATCATAAGTTTCTGGATCGCCATAAACTTGATCAGCAACTGCTCTGAACAGGCAATTCCCATCTGCTGCCATCTTTCTTATTTCAAACCCTTTCACTCGCCTTAGGTCATGTTCGAACATATGCTCCCTTTCCTGAGGGAAATAAAATACATCAGGACCAGTACAAAATTATACTTACTCACCCTGTACGTAGAAATCAGACACTAATAAATATAATCAAGAGACAATGACATTTTATGGACCAGGATTAGAAAGGCATATCTACTTACTAATCAGAATAAGCAATCAAAGCAATCATCTATTATTATACTCTTAACTAAAAACAGCTGCGCAAAGTGCACCATTCAGTGTACGTAGCAAAACAGCCACTAACAAATATAAGCAAGAGACATTGAAATATTATAGACCAGGATTATATAGGCATATCTACTTACTAGTCATAATAAGCAATTAAAGCAATTAACCATACTCCTAACTAAAAACAGCTCCATGAAAGTGCACCATTCAATGTGCGTAGAGAAGTAGCCACTAGCAAATATAAGCAGGAGACATTGAGATTTCATAGACCAGGATTATTTAGGCATATCTACTTACTGATCATAATAAGCAATTAAAGGAATCATCTATTATTCATACTCCTAACTAAACCCAGCCCCACAAAAGTGCACCATTCAGTTGCAAGGAATCCAAAACATCTACGCCATTATCTTTATATGATCAATGTTGATGTAGTACATAAACTAACTATACTAACTATATGCTTAAGATCCAAAATTAAAGTCCACGCATAACAGAACCAGACAAGAGATCATACCGAATCATCATAGCTAGAGGTGTAACAGGCACCTTGCTCATCTGCACTATTGTACCCTTCACAATCAGCAAGTGACCTAGGGGAAGAAGGGCGAGAACCCGAAGCAGATGTCCAAGCTGCCACTGGTGGCCAAGCAGTTGGCCTTCTTGAAGATCCAATCCGCACACCATTTGAGCTTCCAGATCCCATTCTCCTCAACCCATTATTAGCAGATGATGATGGTTTTGGTGGTGGAGCCGGAGGAGGCGGTGGGTGTGATGCTGCGCCGGTTATCTGCGATGGCACAGTGCCTGACTGCACAGGATTCGCCTGCTCAAACTGATCCGAAAGCTGGAGTCCTGACAGCTCCATCAAGAAA
Organism: Triticum urartu; assembly: GCF_003073215.2. Lineage (NCBI taxonomy): Eukaryota > Viridiplantae > Streptophyta > Magnoliopsida > Poales > Poaceae > Triticum > Triticum urartu. The sequence goes on along the minus strand of NC_053023.1, from coordinate 493,962,719 downwards.
GGGGGATCGGTCACATTGGAGTCATCCTTGGGGGGTTTCTCTCTCTCAGATCCCTCTTCCACATGACTTGAGCTCTCAGACACAGTTTCAACCAGCCTTGAAGGATCATTGCTACTACTTTCGCCACCCTCAAGTAGATGCTCAGTCGTATCACCTGAAGCCAAGAGCTCCAGTGGCTGCGGCTGCACCGTAAGCTCCTCCTCCCGGGCAGCTGCTGCTGGCTGGTTCTGCTGCTGCTGCTGTTGCTGCTGCAGTGCCTGTGAGCCCGAGCGAGCCGAGTTGGACGAGGAGCCACCGGGCCCACGCTGCACGAAGATCCTCGTCATTCCCCAGTTTCTTCAGCGAAGGCTCCACGTCTCAACACCAGCAACCCTCTGGACTTAGAGGGATATAGGGGCGCCCTTGTCCCGTGTACGGACCTTGGGAGCGGTGAACCTGAGGCCTCCGCCGCCGCTGCCAACGAAGCTGCTCCTCTCGTCGTCGCCGGCGGCCAATCTGAGCATTAGACTGCCAATTCTCATCAGAACCAGGGCGACGCCGCTGACCTCGAGGCCTCAGATCACAAAACCCTAGCTCCCCCGAGATCGAGACGCGCAGGCTATCCCCGGACGGCAGGGGCGGCGCACCACCCTCCCAAAACCCTGAATAGCCCGCCAATTCGATCAATCTCGATGGAACAACAACCAAATTTCCTAGGGTTCCGTTGGGGGGTCGAGCGGGTTACCTCGTCGGGGAATCCGGTGGGCGAGGCGACGGAGACGGCTCCGGGCTGAGGAGGGTAGACCGCGCTAGGGTTTACGGGACGAAGATTCGCGTCGTCGCGTGATTCTGTCGCTGGCGCTTTGGGGATTCAGTTTTGGGTGGAGAGAGAAAGAGTAGCAGTAGGTGAGGCTGGGAAGAAGACGATGGAGAGGAGGGAGGGAGACGAGGGGCGAGAGCGTGCCAACATTTTATAAGTGGAGAAGGGAGATGGCCATCCGAGGATGACATGTGGGACCGCATAGCAGCGTCCGTGAAGAATGGACGGTAGTCGCTACGCCCTTGGTTTTGTGTTGCCACGAATCCAGTTGCCCAGTTTGTGGCTTTGTATTTGCGTAGATAGATTGGGCCGAGGCCCAATTCGACCACGATTTCTTTCTTTTTCTTCTTCTCATTTCTTTTTGTGGAATTTCTTCTCAAAGCTATTCTTTAGTCTGATAGTAAGCAGGTGATCTCGACTCATAACTCAGGGGGTTTTCTGCCACTGCAAGTTCAGCAATTTTTCATGACTGCATGTTGCATGCAAGTTTTCTTGACGACGTTTTTAAGTTATTATGCCCCAGCAAAGTAGATGTTGCAGCGTATGAGATAGATATTTTTTAGTATACTTAAATATTTGTGCGTGGGTCAATTAAACCCCTAGTTTTCTCATGCAGTCGCTTATAAAGGATGTAATCTTTGATAAGGAATAAAGAAAACCAAGGCTTGTTAGAAAAAAAAAGTTTTACCTTCCCATTATATCCATATGTCACGCTATTCTTTATATATATAACCCCCACCTCCTCTCCATTCTCGCCAAGCCGCTCCAAGCTATCCATTTGTCCCATCTATCAAGCTAATTTAAAATATTCGCAAAAACACAATAAGCTAATTAAAGAAAGAAAATCGCCAAATGTGTACAATAAATAAACCAACTAATCTACCGTAGCCCCTCGATGGTGCCGTTGAGTCTACTCACAGACCAACTTGTGATGTCGTCCATCTACGAGTTTCGATGGATGTATGGTTTCACTCCGACTTTCCTCTCATGTCCTTGTTATACGCGCACACGTTACCTAGCTAGTACTGCCATTGCAACATCTGCCCTTTAACTCAATCTCCCTTCGATGGTTGTGCCCCTACCTTCCTGCCCTATGGTGGCATGTGGTTGCACATCATGTACGCTCCACACCACTAGCAACTATACCAGGCACTACCGATGTTAATTGCCGTCACATGTGGAGGCAAAAACAAAAGGCGGCACCAACACCAAGGCCCTGGTTGGGGCATATACCGTGCTTGCACTAGAACTCACAAAGGGAAAGAAGCCGAGGGAGAGGAGGTGGGTGAACGGCCAATAGCGCAGACATGAAACTATGAGAGAGAGCTCGAGAGAATGTAAGAGAGTGAGATGCTGAAACATGAAGGGTGTAAAGAGAGAGAAAAAGACACCGAAGTCCACGCGTTGGTGATGTGTCTTCATCGAAGACCACTACAAGGAGAGTGCAACATTTTTAACGGCCCAAAATGTACAGGGATTTCCGATAGTATACGAAAACCTAACACAAAAAGGTACGAGGTGAAGATGCATACAACATCTAGATTTTTTTTTTAAACATGGTACAAACGCAAAGCACCTATATACATGCGCTTACACTTACCTCTATGAACGTGCACATGCACACCCTCACCCTATCCTTATGAGCACCTCCGAAAGACTGAGACGATATATCATCTTGAGATTCTACGAAGTCATCGTAGGCGTCTCGTTGTCGACAGGAACGTCTCCCTCATTAAACATGCATCGTCGGAAATCTTGAAATAAATTCAGAAATAAATGTGAGCACTAGAAGCCCTAATGGGCTGAGAATACCACTATCCTCCTAACTATCCAATCATATGTTAGTTTGCGTCTAGATTTCTTTTTTAAACAACACAAACGTATAGATATGTGGATTTCCTTTTTCGGGACGTGTAAATTTCCCCTGATCCCCTCTGGCCCTTTTGAGACGTGTAGATATTCAATTCGAATCTCCGGGCGTACGACATCGCAGATGACCATGCTCTCCACACAAATCTGGGAACAAAACTTTGGCTCCTTGCGGCGTTTCCTTGGGGCCTAGGACCATGACGGCCAGGGAATCATCGCCTTCACGGGATCCGCGGCCAGACCGAACTGATTAAAGAAAGCGAGAAGCAGCGGCACAAGGCAAAGTCATCCGATGCTCTACACGCGCTCATTCTTGCCGCAGATGCTACTTTACAGGTCATCGCAGCAACGGAAAGCCATGGATCTACAGGACACGAAACTTTACGGCATTTTGAGCATCTCCGGCGGATCTTTTATAAGCGGTCCGGCCGTATAATTCCGGCGACTATATAGGTTTGATCTGCTTTCTAGGTCATACCAGACCCGTACCGCCCCATAAAGTGTTTATAGCGGTTCAGAAAAACACCCTCCAAGTAGTATATCTACGGGTCTGTGTTCACTATATGGGGTGGAATCCTATTTCCCCGCCGACGCAATCCCCCCTTTCCTCTTTGATTTCTTGCGGCCGGCAACTCAAATCCACCAGCCGACGCCGCTAATGCCGATCCGCCACCATGTGGCGCGTGATGTGGAGCCCCGGCCGTGGAGCCGGCGAAGGCGAGGACCCCGAGCGGAATCACTACACCGCCGCCGACGCGGCGAGGAAGCGGTCCGCCCGGCGGTACACGAACGGGGGCCTTGAGCCGCCGCCGTCGCGAGGCAGAGGAGTACGACCGGTGGCAGCTCGGCTCTCTGGCGAGGGCAGCTCCTCCAGCGCGAGCAGCTCGTGCACACCGCTGCCGCCGGTCAAGAGGGAGGCGGAGGAGCTCGTCGCTCAGCGCGGTGAAGAGACACTACTAGGGAAAACCTTATACACAGAAGCTTATCAATACCGCTAGCTAAAATGAGGCGCTACTGCTAAGTAGCAGTAGCACGTGGTCACAAAGGGCGCTGCTGCTATCAACATAGCAGTAGCGCGACAAGAAGAAAAGGTGCTACTACTATAATTGTCACACTATTGTCGCCAGGCTAGGTATAGTAGTAGCGCCCTTGCAAAAACCACGTTACTGCTAAGAAAATAGTAGTAGCGCGTTTTTAGGGTAGGGCGCTATTGCTAAGTTTGAACTTGGCCACATGGCAGGCCCCACTTAGCAGTAGCGCGTGCGCGTCTCCCAGGAGCGCGCTACTGCTACAATTTTAGCAGCATCACGTTTTCTGTTCCCGCGCTACTGCTAAAGCGCAGCCACCACCTTTTCCTCCCCCCTCCCCCATCATTTCTTCTGTTCACTTTCCCCTAGCTCCCACCTTTTCTCTCCCTCACTTTGCTTCTTCCTCGCTACTTCTCCCCACCATTACCCCCTTTCTTTTACCTCTCTTTCTCTCTCTTTATTGCTCCTAGCTAACTACACCACCTCCATTAATACAACTCCTTTCTCTTTTTCCTCCCCCTCCATTAGTTAAAGTCATACCCTCCCCCAACTAGCTAGGTAGATCTACCCATTTAAAGAAGTGACCTATGTACCTCCCTAACTAGATCTAGCCATGTCAAGAAGTAAGCTTTGACCACTTTTGATCATTCCCTAGGTGTGTGGCGACGTGATCGACATCATCATCACCGTGCTCGATCTCGAGATAGGTGATTAAAAATGTGTGCTTTTGCAAGAATGGAAATATGTGTATGTGTGCGATATGATGAAAATTGTGTGTGTGGCATGAGTTGCCCCCAAATTGTGCTTGAGTTGCCTATGTTTTGTCGAAATATCAATCTATTTATGTTTCGACGAATTTCGGGCAAACTCTATATGTCCTATTTTTAGGGAAGGTCATGCCGAATTTTTGTATGACTTTGATGCATGCATTTTTATAATCAATTTGTTTATTATTACCGCGCAGGCGTTCATGATTGATATGCTTAAAATGCCTCCTTATGCTAAGTATATGAAAGAGATTGTTACAAATAAAAAAATACCGAAAGCTGAAATTTCCACCATGCTTGCTTATTATACTTTTAAGGATGGAATACTAAAGAAACTTGGAGATCCAGGAATACCAGCTATACCATGCTCCACTAAAAAAACTATGTTAAAACTGATTTATGTGATCTTGGAGCCGGTGTCAGTGTTATGCCTTTCTCTTCCTATCGTAGACTTGAATTGAATAAGTTGACACCTACTGAAAATTATTTGCAAATGGCTGATAAATCAACTACTATACCCATCGGTATTTGTGAGGATGTGCCTGTTGTGGTTTCGAACGTTACTATCTTAACGGACTTTGTTATTCTTGATATTCCTGAGGACGACAATATGTCGATTATCCTTGGTAGACCCTTTTTGAATATTGCAAGGGCTGTTATTGATTGCAACAAAGGCAATGTCACTTTTCATGTTAATGGTAATGACCATAGGGTACACTTTCCGAAGAAACAACCTCAAGTTTATAGTATCAATTCTATCGGAAAAATTTCAACTATTACTATTGTAGGTTTTGAATTCCCTCTTGCTGCTGTCAAAAAGAAATATGATATTCTTATTGTTGGGGAAATGCATATCCCCGTTGAGGTAACCTAGTGTTATTCATGAAGGAAATATGCCCTAGAGGCAATAATAAAGTTGTTATTTATATTTCCTTATATCATGATAAATGTTTATTATTCATGCTAGAATTGTATTAACTGAAAACTTAGTACATGTGTGAATACATAGACAAACAGAGTGTCACTAGTTTGCCTCTACTTGACTAGCTCGTTGAATCAATGATGGTTATGTTTCCTAACCATAGACATGAGTTGTCATTTGATTAACGGGATCACATCATTAGAGAATGATGTGATTGACTTGACCCATCCATTAGCTTAGCACGATGATCGTTTAGTTTGTTGCTATTGCTTTCTCCATAACTTATACATGTTCATATGACTATGAGATCATGCAACTCCCGGATACCGGAGGAACACTTTGTGTGCTACCAAACGTCACAACGTAACTGGGTGATTATAAAGGTGTTGTACAGGTGTCTCCGATGGTGTTTGTTGAGTTGGCATGGATCAAGATTGGGATTTGTCACTCCGATTGTCGGAGAGGTATCTCTGGGCCCTCTCGGTAACGTACATCACTATAAGCCTTGCAATCAATGTAGCTAATGAGTTAGTTACAGGATGTAGCATTACAGAACGAGTAAAGAGACTTGCCGGTAATGAGATTGAAATAGGTATTGAGATACCGACGATCGAATCTCGGGCAAGTAACATACCGATGACAAAGGGAACAACGTATATCGTTATGCGGTTTGACCGATAAAGATCTTCGTAGAATATGTAGGAACCAATATGAGCATCCAGGTTCCGCTATTGGTTATTGACCGGAGACATGTCTCGGTCATGTCTACATAGTTCTCGAACCCGTAGGGTCCGCATGCTTAACATTCGGTGACGATCGATATTATGAGTTTATGTGTTTTGATGTACCGAAGGTAGTTCGGAGTCCCGTATTTGATCACGGACATGACGAGGAGTCTCAAAATGGTCGAGACATAAAGATCGATATATTGGATGACTATGTTTGGACATCGGAAGGGTTCCAAGTGAAGTTTGGACATATACCGGAGTACCGGGGGGTTACCGGAACCCTCGGGGAGTTTCATGGGCCTTATGGGCCTTAGTGGAAAGAGATGAGGGGCTGCCATGGCAGGCCGCGCGCCCCCTCCCCCTCTGGTCCGAATTGGACTAGGAAGGGGGGCGGCGCCCCCCTTTCCTTCTCCCTCTTTCCTCCTTCCTTCTCCTACTCCTACTACATGGAAAGGGGGGAATCCTACTCCCGGTGGGAGTAGGACTCCCCATGGGGCGTGCCATAGGAGGGCTGACCCTCCCCCTCCTCCACTCCTTTATATACGGGGGAGGGGGCACCCCATAGACATACAAGTTGATCATTGATCTTTAGCCGTGTGCGGTGCCCCCCTCCACCATAATCCACCTCGGTAATATCATAGCGATGCTTAGGCGAAGCCCTGTTCCAGTAGCAACATCATCACCGTCATCACGCCGTCGTGCTGACGAAGCTCTCCCTCGAAGCTCTACTGGATCATGAGTTTGCGGGACGTCACCGAGCCGAACGTGTGCAAATCGAGGAGGTGACGTATCTTCGGTACTAGATCGGTCGATCGTGAAGACGCACGACTACATCAACCGCGTTGTCATAACACTTCCGCTTACGGTCTACGAGGGTACGTAGACAATACTCTCCCCTCTCGTTGCTATGCATCACCATGATCTTGCGTGTGCGTAGGACATTTTTTGAAATTACTGCGTTCCCCAACAATTCGAAAGTCCTCTGGTTTCATGTCATTCTGAAGAAGTTTAATAATATGACTTGATCAACCTTGTTAATGGATTCCTTTTAATGAGCATGAGATGGATGAATTTAGAAGGCACAACTCTCTGTACCCATCTTTTACTTTCTGTTATTTAGTTTAAATAAAGCAAAAATAGCATTTTCTGTCTGTTTTCTGAATTATCTATGCAATAAAAAAATGTCCCAAAAATAAAAGTTCTCCAAATACCCTAAAAATTTAGTATGATTTTTTATATAATATTTTAGAATTTCTGGTGCTAAGAACACACCAGGGGCCTCACCAGTCGGCCACAAGGGTGGAGGGCGCGCCCACCCCCCTGGGGCTATTAGGGAACACAGTAATTTCAAAAAAAATCCTACGCACACGCAATATCATGGTGATGCATAGCAACGAGAGGGGAGAGTATTGTCCACATACCCTCGTAGACCATAAGCGGAAGCGTTATGACAACGCGGTTGATGTAGTCGTACGTCTTCACGATCGACCGATCCTAGTACCGAAAGTACGGCACCTCCGTGATCTGCACACGTTCGGCTCGGTGACGTCCCATGAACTCATGATCCAGCAGAGTGTCGAGCGAGAGCTTTCTCAGTACGATGGCATGATGACGGTGATGATGATGCTACCAGAACAGGGCTTCGCCTAAGCACCGTTATGATATGACCGAGGTGGATTATGGTGGAGGGGGGCACCGCACACGGCTAAAAGATCAATGATCAACTTGTGTGTCCATGGGGTGCCCCCCGGTATATAAAGGAGTGGAGGAGGGGAGGGGCCGGCCCTCTCTATGGTGCACCCTAGGGGAGTCCTACTCCCAGCGGGAGTAGGATTCCCTCCTTCCCTAGTTGGAGTAGGAGAGGAAGGGAAGGAGGAGTAGGAGAGAAGGAAAGCCCCCCCCCCTTGAAAAATGCCCGAACCACTCGGAACCATTCCGATGTCCAAACATAGGCTTCCAATATATCAATCTTTATGTCTCGGCCATTTCGAGACTCCTCGTCATGCCCGTGATCACATCCGGGACACCGAACAACCTTCGGTTCACCAAAACGCATAAACTCATAATACTGATCGTCACCGAACGTTAAGCGTGCGTACCCTACGGGTTCGAGAACTATGTAGACATGAACGAGACTCACTTCCGGTCAATAACCAATAGCGGAACCTGGATGCTCATATTGCTTCCTACATATTCTACGAAGATCTTTATCGGTTAAACCGCATAACGATATATGTTGTTCCCTTTGTCATCGGTATGTTACTTGCCCGAGATTCGATCGTCGGTATCTCAATACCTAGTTCAATCTCGTTACCGGCAAGTCTCTTTACTCGTTCCGTAATGCATCATCCCGCAACTAACTCATTAGTCACAATGCTTGCCAGGCTTATAGTGATGTGCATTACCGAGAGGGCCCAGAGATACCTCTCCGATACTCGGAGTGACAAATCCTAGTCTCGATCTATGCCAACTCAACAAACACCATTGGATACACCTGTAGAACACCTTTATAATCACCCAGTTACGTTGTGACGTTTGGTAGCACACAAAGTGTTCCTCCGGTATTCGGGAGTTGCATGATCTCATAGTCATAGTAACATGTATAAGTTATGGAGAAAGCAATAGCAACAAAATAAATGATCATCGTGCTAAGCGAACGGATGGGTCAAGTCAATCACATCATTCTCTAATGATGTGATCCCGTTAATCAAATGACAACTCATGTCTATGGTTAGGAAACATAACCATCACTGATTCAACGAGCTAGTCAAGTAGAGGCAAACTAGTGACACTCTGTCTTTCTATGTATTCACACATGTACTAAGTTTCTGGTTAGTACAATTCTAGCATGAATAATAAACATTTATCATGATATAAGGAAATAAATAATAAATGTTTCATTGCCTCTAGGGCATATTTCCTTCAGTCTCCCACATGCACTAGAGTCAATAATCTAGTTCACATCGTCATGTGATTTAACACCAATAGTTCACATCTTTATGTGATTAATTCACATCTCTTTGTGACTAATACCCAAAGGGTTTACTAGAATCAATAATCTAGTTCACATCTATATGTGATTAACACCCAAAGAGTGATCATGTTTTGCTTGTGAGAGATGTTGGGTTTCGTAGTAATTTCAAAAAATTTCCTATGCTCACGCAAGATCATAGTGATGCATAGCAACGAGAGGGGAGAGTATGATCTATGTACCTTATAGATCGCAACGGAAGCGTTTGGTTGATGTAGTCGTACGTCTTCACGGCCCGACCGATCAAGCACCGAAACTACGGCACCTCCGAGTTCTAGCACACATTCAGCTCGATGACGATCCCCGGACTCCGATCCAGCAAAGTGTCGGGGAAGAGTTCCGTCAGCACGACGGCGTGGTGACGATCTTGATGTACTACTGCAGCAGGGCTTCGCCTAAACTCCGCTACAATATTATCGAGGACTATGGTGGAAGGGGGCACCGCACACGGCTAAGAATAAGATCACGTGGATCAACTTGTGTGTTTCTGGGGTGCCCCTGCCTCCGTATATAAATGACTAAAAGGGGGGGTGCGGCCGGCCTAGGAGAGGCGCGCCAGGAGAGTCCTACTCCCTCTGGGAGTAGGATTCCCCCCCCCCAATCCTAGTTGGAATAGGATTCGCGGAGGGGGAAAGAGAGAGAGGGTGGCCGGCCCCCCTCTCCTTGTCCTATTCGGACTAAGGGAGGGGAGGGGCGCGCAGCCCACTTTGGGCAGCCCCTTCTCTTTTCCACTAAGGCCCACTATGGCCCATCTAGTTCCCGGGGGGTTCCGGTAACCTCCCGGTACTCCGGTAAAATCCCGATTTCACCCGGAACACTTACGATATCCAAACATAGGCTTCCAATATATCAATCTTTATGTCTCGACCATTTCGAGACTCCTCATCATGTCCGTGATCACATCCGGGACTCCGAACAAACTTCGGTACATCAAAATGCATAAACTCATAATATAACTGTCATCGTAACCTTAAGCGTGCGGACCCTACGGGTTCGAGAACAATGTAGACATGACCGAGACATGTCTCCGGTCAATAACCAATAGCGGAACCTGGATGCTCATATTGGCTCCTACATATTCTACGAAGATCTTTATCGGTCAGACCGCATAACAACATACGTTGTTCCCTTTGTCATCGGTATGTTACTTGCCCGAGATTCGATCGTCGGTATTCCAATACCTAGTTCAATCTCGTTACCGGCAAGTCTCTTTACTCGTTCTGTAATACATCATCCCGCAACTAACTCATTAGTTGCAATGCTTGCAAGGCTTAAGTGATGTGCATTACCGAGAGGGCCCAGAGATACCTCTCCGACAATCGGAGTGACAAATCCTAATCTCGAAGTACGCCAACCCAACATGTACCTTTGGAGACACCTGTAGAGCTCCTTTATAATCACCAGTTATGTTGTGACATTTGGTAGCACACAAAGTGTTCCTCCGGCAAACGGGAGTTGCATAATCTCATAGTCATAGGAACATGTATAAGTCATGAAGAAAGCAATAGCAACATACTAAACGATCGGGTGCTAAGCTAATGGAATGGGTCATGTCAATCAGATCATTCACTTAATGATGTGATCCCGTTAATCAAATAACAACTCTTTGTTGATGGTTAGGAAACATAACCATCTTTGATTAACGAGCTAGTCAAGTAGAGGCATACTAGTGACACTTTGTTTGTCTATGTATTCACACATGTATTATGTTTCCGGTTAATACAATTCTAGCATGAATAATAAACATTTATCATGATATAAGGAAATAAATAATAACTTTATTATTGCCTCTAGGGCATATTTCCTTCAAGAGAAGTTTAGTTTATGGGTCTGCAACATCCAGATCCGTATGTATTTTGCAAATTCCTATGTCTACAATACTCTGCATGGAGCTACTCTAGCTAATTGCTCCCACTTTCAATTTGTATCTAGATCGAGACTTAGAGTCATCTAGATCGATGTAAAAAGCTTGCATCGATGCAACTCTTTACGACGAACTCTTTTATCACCTCCATAACCGAGAAATATTTCCTTAGTCCTCTAAGGATAATTTTGACCACTATCCAGTGATCTACTCCTAGATCACTATTGTACTCCCTTGCCAGAATCATGCTAAGGTATACAATAGGACTGGTACACAACATAGCATACTTTATAGAACCTATGACTGAGGCATAGGGAATGACTTTTCATTTTCTTTCTATTTTTTGTTGTGGTCGGGTTTTGAGTCTTTACTCAACTTCACACCTTGCAACACAAGCAAGAACTCCTTCTTTGACTGTTCCATTTTGAACCACTTCAAAATCTTGTCAAGGTATGTACTCATTGAAAAATCTTATCAAGCATCTTGATCTATCTCTATAGATCTTGATGCTCAATGTGTAAGCAGCTTCACCAAGGTCTTTCTTTGAAAAATTCTTATTCAAGTATCCTTTTATGCTATCCAGAAGTTCAGTATCATTTCCGACCAACAATATGCCATCCACATATAATATCAGAAATGCTACAGAGCTCCCACTCACTTTCTTGTAAATACAGGTGTCGGTGTCAAAACCGGCGGATCTCGGGTAGGGGGTCCCGAACTGTGCGTCTGAGGTGGATGGTAACAGAAGGCAGGGGACACGATGTTTTACCCAGGTTCGGGCCCTCTTGATGGAGGTGAAACCCTACGTCCTGCTTGATTAATATTGATGATATGGGTAGTACAAGAGTAGATCTACCACGAGATCAAGGAGGCTAAACCCTAGAAGCTAGCCTATGGTATGATTGTTGTATATATCATCTATCGACTAGCCTGGCCTCGGTTTATATAATGCACCAGAGGCCTAGGATAACAAGAGTCCTAGCCGAATACGCCGGTGGGGAGGAGTCCTTGTCTTGATCGCCAAGTCTTGTGGAATATTCCTTGTATGCGGCAGCTGTCCGAACTGGCCCATGAGTATACGGCCATGGGGGTCCTCGGCCCAATCTAATAGATCGGGAGATGACGTGGTGAGTACCCCCTAGTCCAGGACACCGTCAACAGGCTTCTCCAAAAGTCTGTATAAAACTATATGCTTTGATCAACTCATCAAAGCGTATATTCCAATTTCGAGATGCTTGCACCAGTCCATAGATGGATCGCTGGAGCTTGCACACTTTGTTAGCACCTTTAGGATTGACAAAACTTTCTTGTTGTATCATATACAACTCTTCTTTAAGAAATCCATTAAGGAATGTAGTTTTGACATCCGTTTGCCAGATTTCATAAAATGTGGCAATTACTAACATGATTCGGACAGACTTAAGCATCGCCACGAGTGAGAAAATCTCATCGTAGTCAACACCTTGAACTTGTCGAAAACCTTTTTGTGACAATTTGAGCTTTGTAGATAGTAACACTACTATCAACGTCCGTCTTCCTCTTGAAGATCCATTTATTCTCAATGGCTCACCAATCATTGGGCAAGTCAATCAAAGTCCATACTTTGTTCTTTATACATGGATCCCATCTTAGATTTCATGGCCTTAAGCCATTTCACGGAATCTGGACTCATCATCGCTTCCTCATAGTTCGTAGGTTCCTCATGGTCTAGTAACATGACTTCCAGAAATGATTACCGTACCACTTTGGTGCGGACCATACTCTGGTTGTCCTACGAGGTTCGGTAGTAACTTGATCTGAAGTTTCATGATCATCATCATTAGCTTCCTTACTAATTGGCGTAGAAATCACTAGAACTGATTTCTGTGATGGGAGAAGGTACAATTACCTCATCAAGCTCTACATTCCTCCCACTCACTTCTTTCGAGAGAAACTTCTTCTCTAGAAAGGATCCACTCTTAGCAACAAAGATCTTGCCTTTCGGATCTGTGATAGAAGGTGTACCCAACAGATTCTTTTGGGTATCCTATGAAGACGCACTTTTTCGATTTAGGTTTGAGCTTATCAGGCTGAAACTTTTTCACATAAGCATCACAACCCCAAACTTTAAGTAACGACAACTTAGGTTTCTAGCCAAACCATAGTTCATATGGTGTCGTCTCAACGGATTAGATGGTGCCCTATTTAACGTGAATGTAGATGTCTCTAATACATAACCCCAAAACGATAGTGGTAAATCGGTAAGAGACATTATAGATTCAACAAGCTAGTCAAGTAGAGGCAAACTAGTGACACTCTGTTTGTCTATGTATTCACACATGTACTAAGTTTCCGGTTAATACAATTCTAGCATGAATAATAAACATTTATCATGATATAAGGAAATAAATAATAACTTTATTATTGCCTCTAGGGCATATTTCCTTTAGGGGCGCCCCCTGTCCTTGTGGGCCCCATGTGGCCCTCCTCCACTTATTCCAGCACCCATCCTCTCCTTCTTCCTCCAGAAAAAATCACTCCATAGCTCAAGCTCGTGTTCTTGCTCATCTTGCTGCCATTTTTGATCTCCTTGCTCAAATCTCCATTCACAAAACTGCTTTAGAGGATTGTTCTTCGAGGAAGAAAATGACGAGGAGATTGTTGAGAGGCTCCTCAAGCCGGGGTTCGAAAGAAAAAGAAAATGAGGAGAAAGAGAAGCCCAAGTATAATCTTACTCGTGCCATGGAGATTCGGCCGTGTGAATGGCCATGTGATGCATTCTTACAAGCGGCCAGAATTTATGATGATTTCAATTATTTGGCTGGGAATGCAGGCATCACCGACTTACTCCTCGACCAATGTGATCAGTATCTCCTACTCACTAATACTTTCGTGCAAAATTTTCATTTTCACGCTAGGAGATCACCACCCATGGTAGACTTTTACTTATATGATGAGTACAAGGAAATGACGCTCTATGACTTTTGTGAGGTTTGTAAATTACCTTATGAGGGTAGCGTCGAGGAACCACACCCTAGTGATGTGGAAGGTTTTATTCATGAAATTACCGTAGGGGAACCGAGAGTAGTGTCGAGAGCGAGAGTGGCTAGTATTCATTTCCCTGTTTTATGCTATTACTCATTATTCGTTGGGAGATGTTTATTTGGCTGTGGAAAGAGTGGAGGCCTTAGTGGCCCTGACCTTGCTATTTGTGCCATGCTTTACACCGTGATGAACTTACAGTTTAGGCACTATAGTTGCTAAATGGTTGAGCTTAAATCGTACAAAGGGTCCTATTTTCGGAGGTATCTTCGCCTCATGCCTTGCTAAACACTTTGAGATACCCATAAGGCACTATGAGAAAGAAAAGAACTGCTACCTACTATTTACTTAGATTATGATAGCATGGTAGCACATAAGTTTATTCACTATGATCAGGAAAGCAGACTCATTTATAACTTGGTATTTAGCGAGAATACTTTTCAGATTATTACCTTGCCTGCACCTATTTTGTTCGATATTCATTCAGGTAGGTACTTTGTTTAGCCCGCAGACATTCATGCATTCTGGGAGGGGACACGATCCCCACCTCCGGAGCCAGAGCCATCACCTGATCCATACTAGGAGTCTATTTATCAGTGGGATTCACAAGAGCTCGCTAACCAGTGGAACCCCCAGGATCCTCCTCAGTACACCGGAGAGGGCTACTTTGACCCATGGGTGTAGACCAACTTAGGCCAAAAGCCTAATCTTGGGGGAGTATGTATTTCTCACTGACATTACATTCATGTTCACACACTCATTTCAGTTGTCGGTGTTCATACTTTTTCATTGTATTATCTACGTTAGTTTATTTATTTTTCCGCTTTCTTCTTGTGTGTTTGAAAAACCTTAAGGAAAACCAAAAAAATTAGTTGTAGTTAGTTTACTTTCTATGCATGCTTAGTAGTAATATTAATAGAAAACCCAAAAAGGTTTCTCGTTCTTCTTTTGCTTGTTAGGGGCTTTCCCGTGTAAATAGTTTTTCTCGTTCTTGTTTCTCTTGCTTCAAAAAACAAAAACTCCCAAAATATTTCAGTGTGTTTCTTTGAAATTCTTTTTTTTTCTTTGGGGGTCGAGAGGAGAAGACCACGATGAAAAAGTTGAGTGGCTCTCATTTGCATTATTGTTGATCTAACAAAGAGCTCGTATTACCTCATCTTCTCCTTTGAATAAATGTTTCCAGATTCCAGCTTACTCCAATGCATGTGCACTATTATTATTATCCACACCATTCGGTCATGCAAGTGAAACGCAATAATGACGATATATGATGAAATGATTGAGATGAGGAAAAGCTGGTATGAACTCGACCTATCTTGTTTTTGTAAATATGATTAGTTCATTGTTCCTGATTCAGCCTATTATGAATGAAACATGTTTTCAATGACAACTAGAGATTATAGTTACTCATGCCATGCTTAATTAGCTAGGAGTTTATAATGGTTTACCTTGCGTGCCAACATGCTATTAAAATGGTTGTGATGTAGTATGATAGGATGGTATTCTCCTGTGAATGATTCGAGTGGCTTGACTTGGCACATGTTCACACATGTAGTTGAAACAAAATCATCATAGCCTCCACGATATTTATGTTGATTTATATCCTACTCATGCTTGCACTCAATGCTGGTTAATCTCAATGCATGTTTATGACTGTTATCGCTCTCTAGTTGGTCGCTTCCCAGTCTTTTTCTAGCCTTCACTTGTACTAAGCGGGAATACTGCTTGTGCATCCACTTCCATAAACCCCAAAGTTGTTCCATATGAGTCCACCATACCTTCCTATATGCGGTATTTACCTGCCGTTCCAAGTAAATTTGCATGTGCCAAACTCTAAACCTTCAAATGATAATTTGTTTTGTATGCTCGAATAGCTCATGTATCAACTAGGGCTGTCAATATCTTCCATGCTATGTGCACTGGTGCGCGTCGGTCCTAAACAAACGGTTTAAAACCCCTTTCCGCGACGGCATTTGGAACCGTCGCCAAGTGAGTGTGGGCGATAGGGGGGGTCCTTCCCACACGACCTAGAAACCGTCGGGGATATGACCTCCTGGCACACACGTTCGACAAAATGAGGTCGTGTGCGACCGGCGAGCACTCAAATACGGAAATACGTACAGTAGAGCTAAAAAAATACAATTATACGATGAAATTGTTTCTGGTCGCAAGTACATCCCACACAGTCAGTCCCTGCTAAATGTTTCCGTTCGTATGCACATCCCATACAGCTGCTCCAAGGAAAACGTTTCCGTTCACAGGTACTCCCTCCGTAAACTAATATAAGATTGTTTAGATCACTACTTTAGTTTACAGAGGGAGTACATCACACACAATTTTTTCCGTTAAATTGTTTATGTTATTGAATGTATCACACACGGTCCGTAGAAGAAACTATGGTCAAAGGTTGTCCATCACACACAGTTTTTATGTGGTAAACGTTTGCGCAAGGTCGCCTAACGCAAATAGTTTTCAAGAGAAAGTCGTTTGTGATTGTTCATTGATCCAACACGGTTTATTCCTAGAAACAGTGTGCGTCGCTTGAGGTCATCACCCATGGTATTTTTTCAACAACCTTTTGCAATAGCAAAACACAATTAGCAGGCTAATTATCTGATTATTCATAATCCATTTATTCATCCCAGTTGCCGGTGCTCATACTTTTTCAATGTATTATCCATGTTAGTTTATTTCTCTTTCTTGCTTTCTTCTTGTGTGTTTGATAAACCTTAAGAAAAACCAAAAAAAATTAGTTGTAGTTTATTTCCTTTCTATGCATGTTTATTAGTACTATTAAACAAAACCCAAAAAAATTCTCGTTCTTCGTTTTCTTGTTGGGAGCTTTCCCATGTAAATAGTTTTTCTCGTTCTTGTTTTACTTTATTCAGAAAAACAAAAACTCCAAAAAATCAGTGTGTTTCTTTGAATTTCTTTTCTTTTATTTGGGGTTCGAGAGGAGAAGACCACGATGAAAATGTTGAGTGCTCTCATATGCATTATTGTTGATCTAACAGAGAGCCCATATTACCTTGTCTTCTCCATGGAATAAATGTTTGCAGATTCCAGCTTAGTCCAGTGCACGTGCACTCTTATTATTATCCACACCGTTCGGTCATGCAAGTTAAAGGCAATAATGACGATATTTGATGAAATGATTGAGATGATGAAAAGCTGGTATGAACTCGACCTATGTTGTTTTTGTAAATATGATTAGTTATTCGTTCTTGTTTCAGCCTATTATGAATGGAACACGTTTGCAATGACAATTAGAGATTATAATCACTCATGCCATGCTTAATTAGCTAGGAGTTTATAATGGTTTACATTGTGTGCCAACATGCTTTTAAAATGGTTGTGATGTAGTATGATAGGATGGTATCCTCCTTTGAATAATTCGAGTGGATTGACTTGGCACATGTTCATGCATGTAGTTGAAACAAAATCAACATAGCCTCCACGATATTTAAGTTCATGGTGATTTATATCCTACTCATGCTTGCACTCAATGTTGGATAATCTCAATGCATGTTTATGACTGTTGTCGCTCTCTAGTTGGTCGCTCCCCAGTCTTTTTCTAGCCTTCACTTGTACTAAGCGGGAATACTGCTTGTGCATCCACTTCCATAAACCCAAAGTTGTTCCATATGAGTCCACCATACCTACCTATATGCGGTATTTACTTGTCGTTCCAAGTAAATTTTCATGTGCCAAACTCTAAACCTTCAAATGATAATCTGTTCTGTATGCTCGAATCGCTCATGTGGCAACTAGGGCTGTCAATATCTTCCATGCTAGGTGGGTTATTCTCACAATCAGTGGACTCCGCTCATCATTCACGAGAAAATGGTTGGTAACCGGGATGCCCAGTTCCATGCTCAAATCAAATCAAAATAAATGCAAACAAAACTCCCCCGAGACGGTTGTTAGTTGGACGGTACCCGTTGTTTCGGACCGGTTATGGAGTGTGCTTGTTGGTGGTGGGGGAGTATAAACTTTACCATTCTGTTTGGGAACCGCCTATAATGTATCTAGTATGGAAGATACCGATATCTCTTGGTTGTTATGTTGACAATGGAAGCATACCGCTCAAAATATTATTCCTCTTTATTTCAAAAACTTGAGCTCTAGCACCTCTGCAAATCCCTGCTTCCCTTTGCGAAGGGCCTATCTATTTAGTTTTATTGCTGAGTCATCATCCTCTTATAAAAAGCACTAGTTAGAGAGCACCATTGTCATTTGTATGTGTTGTTATTAATCGATATTGAGTATGACTGGATCTCTTTTACCATGAATTGCAATGTCTAGTCAGTCCTTGATCTTCAGGGGTGCTCTGCATTTATGTTTTGCGGTCTCATAAAGGGCTAGCGAGATACCATTTTGTTATATCATATCATGATTGTTTTGAGAAAGTGTTGTCATCCGAGATTTATTATTATTGCTCGCTAGTTGATTATGCCATTGATATGAGTAAATGTGAGACCTAAATGTTATTGTGAATATGGTTAGTTCGTAATCTTTGCTGAAAATTTGAATGCTGGCTTTACATATTTGCAACAACAAGATTAAACAAAGTTTGTAAAAGTTTTTCTTTACCACTTTCAGTTTGTCAATTGAATTGCTTGAGGACAAGCAATGGGTTAAGCTTGGGGGAGTTGCGACGTCTCCAACGTATCTACTTTTCCAAACTCTTTTCCCCTTGTTTTGGACTCTAATTTGCATGATTTGAATGCAACTAACCCGGACTGATGCCATTTTCAGCAGAATTGCCATGGTGTTATTTTTGTGTAGAAATAAAAGTTCTCGAAATGACGTGAAACTTCATGGAGATCATTTTTGGAATAAGTAAACGATATTAGCGAAAGAATCAACCGAAGGGGACCCACACCCTGTCCACAAGGGTGGAGGGCGCGCCCTCTGGCCTTATGGGTCTCACAGACCTCCACCGACCTCAACTCCAACTCCATATATTCACGTTCAGGAAAAAAAATCAAAGAGAAGGGTTCATTGCATTTTATGATACGGAGCCGCTGTCACCCCCTGTTCTTCATCGGGCGGGAAGATCTGGAGTTCGTTCGGGGCTCCGGAGAGGGGAAATCATCACCAACCTTCCTCCACCACCAATTTCATGATGCTCACCGCCATGCGTGAGTAATTCCATCATAGGCTTGCTGGATAGTGATGGGATGGATGGGATCTATAATGTAATCGAGTTAGTTTTGTTAGGGTTTGATCCCTAGTATCCACTATGTTCTAAGATTGATGTTTCTATGACTTTGCTATGCCTAATGCTTGTCACTAGGGCCCGAGTGCCATGATTTCAGATCTGAACCTATTATGTTTTCATGAATATATTTGTGTTCTTGATCCTATCTTGCAAGTTATAGTCACCTATTATGTGTTATGATCTGGCAACCCCGGAGTGACAATAGTCGGGACACTTCCCGGTGACGACCGTAGTTTGAGGAGTTCATGTATTCACTAAGTGATAATGCTTTGGTCCGGTACTCTATTAAAAGGAGGCCTTAATATCCCTTAGTTTCCAATAGGACCCCGCTGCCACGGGAGGGCAGGACAAAAGATGTCATGCAAGTTCTTTTTCATAAGCACGTATGACTATATTCGGAATACATGCCTACATTATATTGATGAATTGGAGCTAGTTTTGTGTCACCCTATGTTATAACTGTTGCATGATGAATGCCATCCGACATAATTATCCATCATTGATCCATTGCCTACGAGTTTGTTTCATATTGATCTTTCCTAAGTTACTTTTCCGTTGCCAGTGTTAGGATTGCTACAAAACTGCTACTGTTACTTTTGCCACTGTTACCGTTACCTCTATATTACTTTGCTACTAAATACTTTGCTGTATATATTAAGTCTTTCAGGTGTGGTTGATTGACAACTCGGCTGCTAATACTTGATAATATTCTTTGGCTACCCTTGTGTCGAATCAATAAATTTGGGTTGAATACTCTACCCTCGAAAACTATTGCGATCCCCTATACTTGTGGGTTATCAAGACCTTTTTCTAGCGCCGTTGCCGGGGAGCATAGCTATATTCTCCGAGTCACTTGGGATTTATATTTTTTGATCACTATGAGGAATTTGAAAGATCAAAGAACCAAGATTTTTCCCTCAACTACGAGGGGAGGTAAAGAACTGCCATCTATCTCTGCACTTGATTCTCCTTCTGTTTTGAGTAAACTTGCAACACCTACACCTACTATTGATTCCGATATGTCGCATGTTATTGATGATGCCATTTCTGCTATGCATGATGCTTATGATGGTACTACTTCTCTGCTTGATAATAATGTGCCACTTGGTGAACTTCTTGATGAACAACTTGCTAGGGTTAGAGAGAATGAAATTAATGAAACTATTGATATTATTGAAACTGAAGATTATGATTCTCCCCTGGATATGAATTGCCTGTTGTACCTGAGGGTTATATTATGGATGAGGAAACTGCTAGAGACTTTCTTGCTTGTAATGATAGAGATGATCTTAAGAAACTATTAGCTAAGCTGAAAGAAAAGTCTTTGAATGCTAGAATGCAATATGACCCTATGTTTGCTACTTCACCTATCTTTGTTACTGATAAGGATTATGAATTCTCTATCGATCCTGAGTTAATTACTTTGGTTGAATCCGATCCTTTCTATGGTTATGAATATGAAACTGTTGTGGCACATCTTACTAAATTGAATGATATAGCCACCCTATTTGCTCATGAGGAATAAATTCGCTATTACTATCACTACAAAAAAGACACTTCTGTGATGATACGTGTTTGTCACAGTAGGTCATGTTTTCTGTCATGCATGTACATCCATGACAAATTTATGATAGAATCAAGATAGTCATGCCTGTGCCGTCGTAGAAGTGTTCCATGACATTACCAAAATTATCATCACAGAAGTGTCCACTTCCATGACGATAAATCACGCGTCATGGAAGTGCTTTCGTCAAGGGTGACCGACACGTGGCATCCACCGTAATGGAACGCCGTTAAGCTATCGGGTCCGGTTTTGGATCTGATAACCCGCTAACAGCCCGGACCAATGAGGATTTTCCACGTGTAAAATTTTCATTGGCCGGAGGAAACATGTGTTGGTTCACCGTTGGGACAGATGTCATCCATTCATTGGACAGGAGGCGCCTATGATACGTCGACACGTGGCACGGCCCAATAGAGGCCTATTCCGGTGAAAAGGCCAGCCCGTTTGACTTGGTAAAAAGGTAATGGGCTGGCCCACGAAAAGCGTGTTAACGGCATGTTCGTATATAGCCCATTTACGGCCCGCTAACTCATGGCCCGTTACGGCCTATCGGAATTAAGCCCAGAAGCTTCATTTCGGCCATCTGATTCCAGCCCGTTGTAACTTCCGACCCATGATGTCTTTCGGCCCATACGAGGCCATTTGTAACTCTTGGCCCATTAATGGCCCGTGGTGAATCTGGCCCGCGATGAATAGTGTACCCCTTTATACCCATTAACGACCCATTATTCCATTGGGCCGTTTCCAGCCCGTGTTATCTTTCAGCCTTCTCATGGCCCATTTATTCTTGGGCTCATTTCCAGCATTCGGTTACTTACGGCCCGTCATTGGCCATTTCTGCTTGTGGGCCAAATTCAGCCCGCGGTTACAATCAGCCCGTTTGCGGCCAGTTAATCCGTTGGGCCATTTTCATAACGTCATCAAATACAAGCGATTAAAACAACCTGTTATTGTCGGCCCATGAACGGACGATTCCAAATCTAGCCCATCTACGGCCCATAATGCGGTCTGTTATTGGCCCATGTTTGGCCCATCGATCATACAGCACGTAGAATGCCCATTGATGCTACGACCCGTAGAAGGCCCATTCTTTCTACGGCTGTCGGTGTCAAAACCGGCGGATCTCGGGTAGGGGGTCCCGAACTGTGCGTCTAAGGTGGATGGTAACAGGAGGCAGGGGACACGATGTTTTACCCAGGTCCGGGCCCTCTTGATGGAGGTAAAACCCTACGTCCTGCTTGATTATTCTTGATAATATGTGTAGTACAAGAGTTGATCTACCACGAGATCAGAGAGGCTAAACCCTAGAAGCTAGCCTATGGTATGATTGTCTGTTGTCCTACGGACTAAAACCCTCCGGTTTATATAGACACCGGAGGGGGATAGGGTTACACAAGGTCGGTTACAAAGGAGGAGATATACATATCCGTATTCCTTAGCTTGCCTTCCACGCCAAGCAGAGTCCCATCCAGACACGGGACGAAGTCTTCAATCTTGTATCTTCATAGTCGAACAGTCCAGCCAAAGGATATAGTCCGGCTGTCCGGAGACCCCCTAATCGAGGACTCCCTCAGTAGCCCCTGAACCAGGCTTCAATGACGATGAGTTCGGCGCGCAGTATTGTCTTCGGCATTGCAAGGCGGGTTCCTCCTCCGAATACACCACAGGAGAGCTTGAATACAAGGATAGTGTCCGACCCTGCAAAATAAGTTCCACATACCATCGTAGAGAGAATAATATTACCACAAATCTAATCTGCTGACACGTTTTGGCAGCATGACATCACGCCACGGCCCGGTAATTATTTGAACCATTTTTCTTTAACCAGCCCCGCACATAACGTGAGGCGGTTTCTTGACATGTCTTGTCGAAGTAGAGATCGTGTTCCCCTTATTACGGGATTCTCATCAATACGGACGTGGGTAACCCAACCGCGCCATCAATTACGGCGCTTGGGGGATAAGCGAGTTTTACCAGGCTAGTGGGGGCGCATAGTTTAGTCCGCCCTTATAAAGGGATATGATCTCACCTTTTTCTACCCATGCCTTCTTCCTCCTCGCTCATCCATTCTCGCGCACTCGAGCTCCAGCGCCCAAGTCCGCACCCTCCTCCTCAACTTTCTCCAAAACATGTCCGGAGCGGGAGGCAAGTGGATGGCCTCCTCCGTCACGGAGGGGCACATCAAAACTTTGCACGGAGTCGGATACTTAGCCGCGGAGATCGCGCACCGGCTGCCAGCCGCGGGGCAGGTCATCCCTACCCCAGAACCCCACGAGAGGGTGGTCTTCCTCTCCCACTTCGTCCATGGACTGGGGTTTCCCCTCCATCCATTTGTCCGCGGCCTCATGTTCTATTATGGGCCGGACTTCCACGATCTGGCCCCGAACTTCATTCTCAACATCTCGGCGTTCATCGTCGTGTGCGAGGCTTTCCCTCGCATCCGGCCCCACTTCGGCCTATGGCTGAAGACCTTCAATTTCAAGCTGAAGGTTGTAGGCGGCCAACAATTGGAATGCGGCGGAGCCATGGTGGGAAAAATGCCCAATGTTGCATGGCTCGAGGGCTCCTTCATGGAGACCGTAAAGGGGTGGCAGTCGGGGTGGTTCTACATCACCGAGCCGCGTGACACCAACTGGGTGGCGGCCCCCGAGTTTTGATCCGGAATCCCCACGTGGCTCACTTCCTGGAAGGAGAAGGGCCTGTCCTGGGGTTCATCGGTGGAGCTGGACGGACTCCGGAAATGTATCCGGAACATGACAAGCAAGAAACTTAAGCTTGTCAACATAGTCCAAGTCATGCTCTTCCGCCGGATCCTCCCGTGTCAGCAACGGGATTTCAACTTATGGGAGTTCGACCCGGCCCGGCACCAGACTCTAAGCGAGCTCTTCGACACGACGCACAAAGACGTCTGGAGGGTGCTATTCAAGGGCGCCGAGGTCCCTCCCTCTCTCACCGAGGACCGCAGGCTAAGCGCGAAGCGCCCTGCGAATTCGGTAAGTTCTGCACATTTGGTAGGATATTTATTTCCTATAGCTTAACCATGTGCGGGGTCTGAGCTCTCATACCTTTAACAGGACTGGGTGGAGGCATCGAAGCAGATCGACTGTCTGCCCCCCTGCCCGAAGACACCGCGGACGCTCTCCTGGCGGAGATGCTGACTCCGGCTCCTTATAAGGTGCCGGAGAAGACCAAGAAGAAGGCCAAGGGAACCCGAAAGAGTTCCCGACGCCAGGTGATATCGGACTCATCGTCCGATAACTCTGCGACGCCCTCCTCCCATGAAGACGAGGAGGAAGATGAAGATGCTCCCCCTCCAGCCGGGGAGACAAGAAAAGGAAGGCCGCCCCAACCGGGGAGGCCGAAGGGTCCAAGAAAGGAAGGACTCTCCTTCCGGACTGCTCCACCACCGCCGCCAAAGGCGAAGACGAGTGGCTGCTCAGGGCCAAGCCCCTAGCAAAGTCGTAAGTATTCGGATACCAGAGTAACTCATAGCATTCCTTTGTCGCACTGCTTCCCCTGACGCCGAATATGACTATGCAGACCGCCCCAAGCTCGTATCGACGTATCCTCGTCGGACGGCTCCTTGGATTCGTCGGATATGGATAGCGATCCACTTCCGACCGCCTTC
The DNA here is from genome assembly GCF_003073215.2 of Triticum urartu. NCBI lineage: Eukaryota > Viridiplantae > Streptophyta > Magnoliopsida > Poales > Poaceae > Triticum > Triticum urartu. Next base: position 493,938,274 of record NC_053023.1, on the reverse strand, counting down.
TCCCCTTGCCCTACGGACAATGCCGAGGTATTGTCTCAAGGGGCACCGAGCCGGGGGGAGACATTCCCGGAGGCGCCTCAAGGCGACCTTCCGGACTCCAGGAGCAAAGGGAGCAAGGCTCCCGGGGCTCCAAGTTCGACTCTCAGCCGAACACCGCGACGGAACCTCCAACGGTTCCGGACTTGGGCAGGCGGCTCCCTTCCAAAAGGGGTAAGACGCCTGTGCCGGTGACTTCTGTCCATCCAGAGGCACCGGACAACCTGCTGGGAGCGCTTCGCGGTGCTTCCATTGACGAAGAGCACCACACTATTATGAGTGCAATGATCAAGAAGGTTCAGTCCACCAAGAGCGGACTGACTGAAGCCTGTGCCAGCCTTTTAACAGGTTTTGAGGTAAGTATTTAAAATATAGGAAAAATATTACCGCATAGACAGTAGCCCATGATGCTCTGTTTGGTGTTCACAAAGAAAAGCCGAATAGAGGATCAAATAATATCCGTAGGAGTCTAATATAAGTATGTCTATATGCGTATGCAGGCTTCGCTGCTGACCTCTGCCGCACTGACTGCGGAGGTCGCCGCACTGAAGCAGGACCTTGAGGGGTCCGAGAAGGAGCTCGGCCTTGCCAAGAGGCAGCTCGAGGAGAACAGAGGTAAGTTATACCTTGTATATATATATATATATATAATATATATATATATAAAAGATGTGATTGCAGAATGACAGGATCATCATGGATTTGCCAGGGGGCACGACCGAAGTGGCGACCCTAAAGCAAGCGTTGTCCGAGGCCGAAGATAAAGCGGCCAAGGAGCGCACCGAGCGGGAGAAGCAAGAGGCGCGGGTGGGCGAGGTGCAGCAAGAGCTCCAAGCTCTCGTGACGAAGCACGAGGCGTTGGAGCTTGACTCGAAGACGCGAGAGTTTGAGCTTGCCGCGGCCCTTGAGAGCGCAAAGAATGCCAAGGCTGAAGCCCACAAGGCCCTCCAGGAGATTGAGGCGATAAGGAAGATAGCGGCGGGTAAGGCATTCAATATGCAAAGCAAGCATGTGAAAGTAAATTACTTTTAACTTACCCGAATCCGGAGCTCTCCAGGAGCATTCGCAGATTTTCCCCGCAGCGTGTCGGATGTCGCAAAGTTTTACCAGGCCGAGGAGGGAAGCTCGACGGAGAAGCTGTTCTGGTCTTAGTATACTGGGACCGAACACCCGATGCCTGTGAGCGACCAGCTGAAGCAACTGGTCGAGCTGCACAAGGCGGCCGAACAGGTCATGAAGGGCTTTATAGTCCGGATGTGGCCTGGCGAAGCCCTTCCCAACAGCTACTTCAGCCTGGTGAGGCGGCTTGTGGATGCCTGCCCTCGGCTGGAAGTCATCAAGCGGTCCGTCTGCATCGAAGGTGCACGCCGGGCTTTTGCCCGTGCAAAGGTGCACTGGGCCAAGATGGACGCCGAGAAGCTGGTGAAGGAGGGGCCGCCGCAGGGCAAGGAGCATCGCCACCCCGAGATGTACTATGAGGGTGTCCTGAAGGGTGCCCGTCTTGTAGCGGACGAGTGTGCGAAAGATGTAATATTTGAATGAACTTGCTCGTGTGATCCCGTGGTATGAAAACTTGTTCATATGCGCTATGCAATGCTTGTTTGAATTTAAAATATTACCTTTTGTTTGGCTGTTTATCAATTCTGAGAGATGGCTAGTCGTCGGCTTTTGCCCCCATGCCACGAGTGCTGGGGTGTTCGGGATAAACCTGAGCACTCTTGTTCCCATTTTTGGGTCCTTCGAGGGAGGTGCTCAGCGCAACAAACAAGGCAATCAGACTACAATGCTTTATCACTCTCACTTAGCCATAGAATTCTATAATTTTAAATTTTGGCGAAGTCCCTAGTATTCAGAAGGCCGAATTTGGGGCACTATACACGCCTTAAGCCGGACAAAGCCGACTCCCCGCCCTAAGCGGCATAAGTCTTTAAGGACTCGAAACCTCTCGAACAGCGACCAGTCTCTCGCCTTATCATGACAGTCAGTTTTAGCTTTCTCTACTGAGGTTCTTAGCCTAGCTGAATGGGGGCACAATCGCAGTAGTTCTCCCAGTGCTACCTTAGCCGATATAGCGGAACGTAAGGTACCAAAACATGGGAGCCGGGCAAACCCAACTATTGACCCAAGACATGATTCAGAGCTGATGCATATAATGCTATAAGTTCGGGGTGCCACACTGTCTAAAGTGTTCGGACTTCTCATGCCATATTATGGGGTATGCTTAAGCCCCTAGCGTATTGGCCGTACCAGAATGTACGGGTGCTGGATGTCATGAATGAACATATGTATATATATATAAAGAAGAATAGAAAATGCAATAATAGTCTAGTGCTATGCATTGTTTATTCAAAAAGGTGCACTAAAGCACAATGATACAAGTAGTGCGATAAGCAAAAAGTAGGACTATTTGACATGTCCCCTCCAAGGGCAAGCTGAGGAATGGTATTAAAGCAAGTATTTCACTCGTTATCATAATCCACCTGGGAGTTCCGTGGTGCGACGTAGCTTTCTGCCCCCTTGGTTGCTGCATCATGTGTTCGGCCATCATACTGCCGGACAGGGTTTCCAGAGATTGAAGTCCTGAAAGAGAGAAAAATAACAAAGTGGGAAGCCCCTAGTGCGGTTAAGCCGCGTCTTGGGGCGTGCCGTAGTCGTGCCCCCCTCCCCACCTGTGTCCATGGTATTTTCAATGCGTAGTTATGTACGCGTGGCACGGATTTCGCCGTTTGGCTGGTACTGGGGTGGGGGCCGCATTGCTATGCGAGCTCGGAACATGCCAGGCGGTCTTGTTGCCGATTACTCCGGGCGCGCTTGAAGGTGTCCGAGTCTTGAATCGCCGAACTGGTGGAGTGCCTTAAGAGGCTGCTTTGCGCTTCTGCTGCGAGGGCCGCAGTGTTCTCCTCCGTACGGAGAGAGCGCTCTGTGTTTCCATTAACTATGATGACCCCCGAGGTCCTAGCATCTTGAGCTTAAGGTATGCATAATGCGGTACCGCATTGAATCTCGCAAATGCGGTTCGGCCGAGCAGTGCATGATAGCCATTGCGGAACGAGACTATATCGAAGATTAACTCCTCGCTTCGGAAGTTATCCGGGGATCCGAAGACCACTTCCAGTGTGACTGAGCCTGTGCAATGGGCCTCTACACCTGGTATGACGCCTTTGAAGGTTGTTTTTGTGGGTTTGATCCTTGAGGGGTCTATACCCATTTTGCACACTGTGTCCTGATAAAGCAGGTTCAGGCTGCTGGCGCCATCCATAAGGACTCGAGTGAGGTGAAAGCCGTCAATGATTGGGTCTAGGACCAGTGCGGCGAATCCGCCATGACGGATACTAGTGGGGTGGTCCCGACGATCGAAGGTGATCGGGAAAGAGGACCATGGGTTGAACTTTGGGGCGACTGGCTCCAGCGCATATACGTCCCTTAGCGCACGCTCCCGCTCCCTCTTGGGGATGTAGGTTGCATATATCATGTTCACCGTCCACACCTGTGGGGGGAACCTCTTCTATCCTCTGGTGTTCGGCTGCCGAGGCTCCTCCTCGTCATCGCTATGTGACCCCTTATCTTTGCTTTCGGCATTTAACTTGCTGGCCTGCTTGAACACCCAACAATCCCTGTTGGTGTGATTGGCTGGCTTGTCGGGGGTGCCGTGTATTTGACACGAGCGGTCGAGTATACGGTCCAAACTGGACGGGCCCGGAGTGCTTCTTTTAAATGGCTTTTTCCGCTGACCGGGTTTAGAGCCTTTGAATCTGGCATTGACTGCCGTGTCCTCGATATTGTCGCTGTTAATGCGGCGCTTGTGTTTGTTGCGACATGACCTGCCATTGCCATCCTTGGTATCTGAAGTACCATGGTTCTTTGATATGTTATTGCTGCAAGCCAGCCAACTGTCTTCTCCCGCGCAAAAGCGGGTCATGAGTGTCGTGAGGGCTGCCATAGATTTTGGCTTTTCCTGGCCAAGGTGCCGGGCGAGCCACTCGTCATGGATGTTGTGCTTAAAAGATGCTAGGGCCTCTGCATCCGGACAGTCGACGATTTGATTCTTCTTTGGTAGGAACCATGTCCAGAATTGCCTGGCCGATTCCTCTGGCTGCTGAATTATGTGGCTCAAGTCATCGGCGTCTGGTGGTCGCACATAAGTGCCCTGGAAGTTGTCGAGGAATGCGGCTTCCAGATCTTCCCAACAGCCAATGGACTATGTTGGCAAGCTGTTGAGCCAATGCCGAGCTGGTCCTTTGAGCTTGAGTGGGAGGTATTTGATGGCGTGTAGATCATCACTGCGGGCCATGTGGATGTGTAGGAGGAAATCCTCGATCCATACCGCAGGATCTGTTGTACTGTCGTATGATTCTATATTTACAGGTTTGAAACCCTCTGGGATTTGATGATCCATTACTTCATCTGTGAAGCATAGGGGGTGTGCGGCACCTCTGTACTAGGCTATATCGCGATGCAACTCAAATGAGTCTTGTCCGCTGTGTTCGGCCCGGCCGGGTTTACTTTTACTGTATCCGGCATGACGGTTATCGTCTCGCATAGTGGCACGCCCTCGTGATCCGTAGATCGATCTTGCATGTTTTTCTTTGTCCTCCAATACGTCTCGCGGGTCTAGCATGTTTCCCCGTGCCTTGTCATTGTTATTTGAGTGGCGTCGGAGTGCGGGCTGAGCTTTTGGCTGAAATGCCTCTCTATCGCGGCCACGAGGTGGCCGGTCAGCCGCATCATATGCTGGAGATGTAGGTTTGAGTGCTTCCTCCTCCAGTTGGGGTAGCAGCCTACGCTTTGGGTAAATCTTGGAGGGGCGTTCGAGTTTATATTCCTCGGCCGCAAGGAGTTTGGTCCATCTGTCAGCTAGCAAATCTTGATCAGCTTGAAGCTGTTGTTGCTTTTTCTTAAGGCTATTTGCCGTGGCTATAAGCCGTTGCTTGAAGCGCTCTTGTTCGACGGGGTCCTCAGGCACGACAAACTCGTCATCGTCGAGGCTTGCCTCGTCTTCGGAGGGAGGTATGTAATTATCATCCTCCGCCTCTCCATCTGCCACTCTCTCGGGAGGGCTGGCTTCTCCATCCTCCTTCCCTAAATCTTGCTGGAAGGGATTGTTGTCGTCTTCGGCACTGTCCGGAGTGGTATTATCTCCTGTGCCGGTGTCACCGCTTTTGCTTTGGCGAGACTTAGAGCGGCGCCGCTGACGTTGGCGCTTGGGTTGCTTCTTGGAGGGGTCATCCTCTACTGTCTCGTTGCCATTGCCTTCTTTGGGTGTGTCCACCATGTATATATCATATGATGAGGTGGCTGTCCAGTGCCCCGTGGGCAGTGGTTCCTCTTCGTCTCCCGCATCGTCGTCCATACCATCGATGTCTTCAGAGTCGAAGTCGAGCATGTCGGTTAAGTCGTCGACAGTGTCTACTAAGTGGGTGGTGGGTGGGCGGCGAATTTCTTCGTCATCCGCATCCCAATCCTGCCGTACATAGTTTGGCCAGGATTCTCCCGACAAGGAGAGAGACCTTAACGAGTTCAGTATGTCGCCGAAGGGCGAGTGCTGAAAAATATCCGCGGAGGTAAACTCCATGATCGGCGCCCAATCGGATTCGATAGGCATGAGCGCAGGCGGTTCGGAGTCCGTGGCCGGGGAGGAATCCGGTAATTTGGCGTCACGACTCTTGTGAAGGGTAAGGTCGATACTTGACTCGATCGCCGATGAGAGTGCGGCCTCCGTGGCGGGGTCTATCCACCCGCCTATGGAAGGCACCGCGGGCTCCAAATTGAGGGTCGGAGCGGTTGCCGGCGCGATCTCCTGGACATTGTCCGATGGTAGAGCTAAATCATGCTCATCGTGGCCGTGTGGTGCACTAGGCAGGGGCTCGAATCCGTCGAAGATCAAGCCTTCGCGGATATCGGCCGTGTAGTTTAAGCTTCCAAACCTGACCTGATGGCCAGGGGCGTAACTCTCAATCTGCTCCAGATGGCCAAGCGAGTTGGCCCGCAGTGCGAAGCCGCCGAATACAAAGATCTATCCGGGGAGAAAAGTCTCATCCTGGACAGCATCGCTATCGATGATCGAAGGAGCCATCAAGCCTAACGGCCATGACACAGAGGAACTCTCAATGAAAGCACCAATGTCGGTGTCAAAACCGGCGGATCTCGGGTAGGGGGTCCCGAACTGTGCGTCTAAGGCAGATGGTAACAGGAGGCAGGGGACACAATGTTTTACCCAGGTTCGGGCCCTCTTGATGGAGGTAAAACCCTACGTCCTGCTTGATTATTCTTGATAATATGTGTAGTACAAGAGTCGATCTACCACGAGATTGGAGAGGCTAAACCCTAGAAGCTAGCCTATGGTATGATTGTCTGTTGTCCTACGGACTAAAACCCTCCGATTTATATAGACACCGGAGGGGGCTAGGGTTACACAAGGTCGGTTACAAAGCAGGAGATATACATATCCGTATTGCTTAGCTTGCCTTCACGCCAAGTAGAGTCCCATCCGGACATGGGACGAAGTCTTCAATCTTGTATCTTCATAGTCCAACAGTCCGGCCAAAGGATATAGTCCGGCTGTCCGGAGACCCCCTAATCCAGGACTCCCTCAACGGGCCTAAGAAGGCCCATTGTTTCTACGGACCGTAGGAGGCCCATGGTAACTATAGTAAATATGTAGCCCGTGGTTATTATGGCCTAGTTTTAAAAAATAGGTTATTGCAGCCACTAGCAAACCGCGAAAAAAGAACTGCACTGACTACAAGCAAACAAATAAACAAGACAACAAGGAAATAAATAAGCAAGCAACTTACGCTAGGCTATCACGACTATTACACATATTACATCCACTGGGCATCAAAGTTCGCCACCAGTGCAAATATAGGGAATAAAGCAACATATCATATACACTGGTTGTCAAAGTTGGCGACCAGTGCAAATAAACACCGCAGCAAAACAAGTCCAGAACTGAAACCACTTCAGAAGAGCTGAAGAAACAATATCTTGGGTACCCATAATGCTGGCAAGATGCTTAGCAAGCTTATTAACTTTCTCTTGTTTGGCACCTAAATCCTCCAGCACTTGCTGTTGCACCAGAAAGTATGCATCTAAATTCTACAGGGACTTCCTCAGTCCTTTGGCTTCTTGCCGCAGCACAACTGACTGATGCCTTTCAGCTTGTAGCTGAGACTGAAGTAGCTGAAGTGATTCAGGCAGCGAGGTCGAAGAGCTTGTGCCAGCGGTACTAGCCAGTAACTCGAACACTACATCAACGCAGGACTGTTGGGGTTATCTCACTGTCTACAAGATCTTTTTATCACCTTTCTTGGAGACCAACAGGGTTGTCTCACTATCTTGAACCTTATCTGCATTACTTTCTCTATCATTGCATAGTGGGGTGCTCTTCTCCAATATTCTGTTCGCATACTATAAGAGAAACAAGCAGACACATCACAGGTTTAGCATGTAGTAGACCAAACTCATTTTGGTAAACCGGTTCAGTAGTAAGGTGGACAGGATAACAACATGAAACAAACATATATCTATGTACTATGGTCATTGTATTGTCCATATAATTCTAGTTTATGTTGCCAAATCAAGATAGAGACACAGTTCAACTCATATATTTTTAAGACACAATAGCATAGATAGAATATAAGTGTGAGAAACTACACAACATTGGCAACACTTGTAATGTGCATCACATGAGAACATAACTGTTTATACAACTGAAACTAAAATCAACATAAAGCAAGAAGTTAGAAAAACAATCAAGTTAAAGAAATAGGTTTAAAACATACCTGTTGCGCCATTGGAGTTTCAATTGGATCCTTCAAATTCGAAAGTAGTTGGTATGAGTAAATACAGTGATGCAACAGTAAAGGAGTATGGACCATAGCTATAGAATTTGACGTGAGAACAGTTGTTCTTATGCTTTAAACGTGGAGTTTGGGTTCGCTATGGTGGTCTTCGTGCTTTGGGCACTGCAGTTGCTTTACAAACTGCTCGTGTGGGGGTACTCTGTGGTGGACATGGTGCTTTGTCAACTAGAAGTGGGTTACTATCTGCTGGGGTTGGGGTTAGATGGTGTCGTGGAATTGTCACGGCAGATGTCCTTAGTTTCAGGACTTAGTCGCGAGGCCAACACATCTATGTGGTAGCTTGAGAGGGGTTGAGCGGGACGAGACATGCGATGTTTTACCCAGGTTTGGCCCCTCACAGTGGAGGTAAAAGCCTACATCCTGCTTCATTGATATTGATGATGATGACCACGGTTACAAGAGTGCTCTATCTCGAGAGCTATTGTCTAAACCTAACTTGTCCAACTCGTGGAACTTGTGAATCTTGTCCCTCTTGGGGTGCCCCGCCCCTCCTTATATACGTTGAAGGGGCAGGTTACATGTAGAGTCCTATTAGGATTAGCACTAGTCTATCTTAATACAAACCGGATACAAGTCCAGGTCTTCCTCATGCCTTTCCTCTTAAACCGGCCCACCATTAACCTAAACCGGCCTGCTGGTCCTTGGGCCTTGTCATGCATCTGGAATACACGCCGGGTCACCAATGAATCTTCAGGCTCGTGAATCGTCATACCAGTAAACCGCCAGACACGTAAACCGCCAGACATGTAAACCGCCAATCATGTGAATCGCCAATCCTCTGGCGGTTTACCAATGAAATGCCTAGTCCGGCCGGGTTATACTTCCGGCCGGTTTACGCCGCGGGGTATATCCCCAACATTAGCCCCCAAGTTTAGCTTGGATTTATCCATGGTAAACTTATGCTGCAAAATAAACACAAGAACAAATTTGATAGGTTATGCTCTGGGTTAAGAATTTTTGTAAACCGGTACCTGATCACCCTTAAGTCCTTGTTATTTCCTCCTTCTGGGAAATCCGGGTCAACAGACCAGCTTCATAATCAATTTGCCGACATTGGTTTGTCACCGAGAAATATTGTGAAGAATAACTCCTTTGATTCAGCTCCCAAAGCGCCAGTTTAAGAAATATGGGTCTTGAAATACTTATCTGATATTCAGTCGGTTTGAAGATGTGAAACTTGCCGGTTTAATATTACCAAAATGACCGGTTTATAAATATTGATGGCACCGGGTCATAATTGTTATCGACACCGGGTCATGTAATTGATCTTCCTGATTTGCTCAAAACTGATAAAATGAAGATGTTCCTCCTTTATATGCATAATACCTGTAGCCCCCAAGTCTTAAGAGGAGAACATAGTGATAACTTAAGACTTGCTCCAATAAGTGTTTCAATCTTGAAGAAATCCGGTTTGTTCATCTCAAAACTGAATACTCCATATATGTAGCCCCCAACTGCCGGGTTGTCATGCTTGCAGCAACCTGGGACCTGTAATTGCTTATAAAAACTTCAATCAGTGTGACCCCCAAGGACCGGGTCATTATGCAATAATGAGCAGGAACTTTGTAAATATAATAATGTAGATTTTAGCAGTGATGTGTAGCCCCCCAAGGGCCGGCTTAGTAAGATAATATTGAACGGGAACTTGATATATACTTCAATGAAAATAACATCTTATAATGTAGCTTCCATCGTAGGGCTTGAACCCACGCCCACAAGGTTAAGAGCTTTGTGCTTTACCAACTGAGCAATGGATCCTTCAATATTATGGACGAAAACTTGTGTACCTTGAATTGTTGACATGAGCAATTGGTAGCCCCAAAGGGCCAGCTCATTATAATATGATGAGTCGGATCTTCAATAAGACTAGTAAAAATGACTTTGCATTAGCCCCCAAGTGTCATGATGTATGCTTGCAGCGACATGAGACTTGCATGTAATCTCGATTTGAATAATGTAGCCCCAAGTGCCGGGTTGTAAGCCTGCAGCGACTCGGGACTATTCCTTCCATTGTAGAATAAATCATATCCTTTGATAAAATAATAGCCATTGCGCTAAAGTGACTTTGAAAACTCAATAATACCGGTTATTAATGACCATAAAAATCCAGCCATGTTGGCTATTCAAGATAATATAATCCGGTGAAAACCTTATTCATTCAATATCATAATGAAAATTCAGCCAAGTTTGGCTATTTGAATAATATAACCCAATGATTTATAAGCGCATGATTCCAATGGCGCAATCCAAATATATATATATATATACTGGCGACTTACAGTCCAAAGCCAGGCCGGTTAAACAAACCTGTTTCTGCATACAACAAGTTTAAAGTGTCCTGGTGGTTTACCGCCGGACGGGTCATAATGCCCAACATATAACTCGGGTTTATAACCAAGGCCGTACTTAAAAATAATCAAATATGAAATAGATCATACCTGTGAGATTAAATCACATCGTTGGTTTACCAACTTTTTTAGTAAGGGTGATAACCCAAATCTTGAATACTGATAACTCCTTCCAAATTGTGCCGGTTTATGATAAAACCGTGCCGGGTTGTGAAATACACCGGATTAACCATATATAATACTGGCGACTTGTAGTCAAAACCAGACCGGGTTGATAATCTCCGGATTATAACTGATCATATATTGAGAATTTGTAGTTGAAAACCGAGCCGGGTTGATAAACACCGGTTTACTCCATAATAGGATGGTAACTTAAAACCAAACTGGGCAGATAGTCTCCGGATTAAGATTTGACCGTGTTCCGTCAATTTGTAATTGACAGTTGAACCGGATTAACAATGTCGGTTTAAAAACTCAACAAAAATAAAAGAAATATCTATCAAAGAAAAATGTGAAGCAAAGGCAATGACAAAACCGTTTTCAAAAAGAGGCTTATTTGAGCTGATCAGATGGCGTTACCATGGTCGAACACGACCAAGCTCCCGATAGGTGTAGCTATGGTTCAAGTCAGCCAGGTCCCCAAATGAAACTGTGGCATTTATGTCGATCAAGTGGCATGCAATGGTTCGGGTTCGACCAAGCCCCCAAGTGATTCTGTGGCCTTAGGCCGATCAAGAGGCATGACTGGTACAGACGTGACCAAGTCCCCAAGTGATCTGGTGGCTCTCGTCTATCAAGAGGTATTGCATTGGTTCGAACACGACCAAGCCCCCAAGTGATGCTGTGGCACTAGGCCGATCAAGAGGCGTGACTATGGTTCAGACGTGACCACAAGTCCCCAAGTGATGTTGTGGCTTTCCGCCTACCAAATGGCGTTGCTATGGTTCGGACGCGACCAAGCCCCCAAGTGATATTGTGGGATTGCGCCGATCAAGAGGTGTGACTATGGTTTGGATACGACCAAAGCCCCCAAGTGATCAAGAATATGATGAGCCAATAAGGCATGATACCCATGTTTGAACTGTGCATCATGGCAGCAGGTCCTCTTTGGCACCCTTTAACTTTTTGCAAGAGATAAATCCTTCTTGAACTGGATGTTAAACCGGATATTGAGAGCTTCAAAGCTTCGTGGAAGACATCTTTCCCTTGAACCTGATTGTAAACCGGAATCCTTCTTTTAAGCCGAAAATTGATAGCCTTTAAATTTTCACCAACATGGCGATTTAGGGTCCTGCATTTACATAATTTTGCAAGCCGGAGTAATTTCTCTTTTAAAGAAATCAATATATAATATAAAAATATATTGGATGGACTTCACCTGATACGCCAAGCCAGTAGTTATCCACCGCGGAGTTGATGATCACCGGGTGAAGCTGAAATTACTCACAGGTGAGTCGGCCGCGGGAGCTAAGCAGATGAGCCGACCCGATGTTGTAAACCGGCGCGGACGAGCAAATTGTCCTCCACGTTGTAGACCGGCGCAGACGCGTGAACCGGCCGCGAGGGTGGACGGGCGAGTTGTCCGTGTCGTTGTGAACCGGTGCGGCCGCGAGAGACGGCCACGGCGTTGTAAACCGGTGCGGGGGTTCGTCGAGTAACAACGACCACCTATGCCAAAAGATGTTGGCATGCCTCCATCTCCGAGGTATAATATCATTTTTTTGTCATAAATAATTGCTCTGCATAAACAATATTGCAGACCAAGGCAAAGACAAACTTAATCTTTGACAAAAACAACATGTGCTAATAAAACAAACTTGGATGGATATCACCTGATTTGTTTGGACGACGGATGACCTATTTATCGCGACAGAGGTAGCTCAGGCAAACCAGCGACTCAATATAGTTCCGTCGACTCAGGCAGTCCGGCGACTTAATATAACCCCGGCGGCTCTGAACGGGGTGAATGGCGATTTGCACGCCGCGAGCAACTCGGCAACGGATCAGAATCGGGTCGTGCTCTTCTTCCCTTTTTTGTAGCTTTGGACTGATCTGCTTGGAGTTGGCGGTGAGGATTCGACCAACGACTTGAGGCAGTTTCGGCAGAGAAACGCTGGCGATACAGTGAAAACAGCGACTGAATTTGGTGCGAGGCCTGCGGCCTTTCTACAAGTATGTACGTGTATGCGTACTGAGGTAGTATCACTCGTGCATGTTGGCTCAAGGCGAAGTAGGCCACGACGAGGCCATAATGACTGAGTCCGGAGATGCGAAACCACAACGGCGACTCAGCAAGGCTGTCTGACGAAGTAGAAACCGGCGCCGAGACTGCTTGAGGCCATTGAAGCGAGGCGGCCCAAAAGAGCTCTGGTGGCGGGCGGTTCAAGCGAGCTGTAGGCCGGAGTTTGCCGCAGCAGAAGCATGCCTCGGCACCACCGTGTACAAGAATAGGACAGCAGAAACGGACTTGGCAAGGTAGCCAGGCGAGTCACGATGATAGCTCATGGTGGTTGGAGCAGAACAGTGGAGGCGGCAAAAGTACAGGGCCGTGGTGGAGAAGAGAGCTCGAGCGGCGCTTCAAGGTCAGAGGCCGCAGGCGCTCGGGGCGACTTAGGCAGGCGGCTCAGGGCAGAGACGGCCGCTCAAGACCACGGCGAGACGGCCGCGAGGCAGGGTTGGCTTGAGGCGCAACGGCGCAGGTGAGGCCTTGGAGGCGCGGGCCGCGAGGGCGGCTCTGAGCGAGGATGAAACGGCGGCGGAGATACGAGGCACCGGGCGGCCCAAACGAGGCGACTTAGGCAGGCGGTGGCTCGGTTCCGCTGCGGCTGAGGGGAACTGCTTGCGGCGCCGGCGAGTCGAACGACGAGGGCGCGATGACGACGACCGGCCCGGAGGCGATGGGAGACCATAGTGGCTCGACAGAGGCGGGCGCCTCGAGGGAAGGACGCGGGCGCAGACGATGGACGAGTCTGGGTTGCGACCGGCTCTGTTTTCGGGTCGTGGGCTGCTTTTCCTTTCTTTTTTTATGCTGCTGATTGGACCCTTACCTTGACTTTGATTTCAACGCTAAAGTGTTTGCATGGCAGTTTTGAGCAAAGCCACGAGGACGGCGGCTGCTGTAGTGGATATCAACTCGTTTTCGGATTCGATGGATCGCCGGTTCATATTTGTCTACCGTAACCCTAAAAACTTGCCCTGCTAGCTTCATCGTTGATCAGCTAATTTAATTAACCCGGCTGCAGCTCTGTCCGATACTGTTGCTTCATGCCAAGTCTTCTTCGTCCGATGAACTGCGAGCTTCTCAAACCCTAGAAAAGATCCCTCCAAGAACTCAACACCACCGTGCGCAGGCCCCACGGTGGGCGCCAACTGTCGTGGAATTGTCACGGCAGATGTCCTTAGTTTCAGGACTTAGTCGCGAGGCCAACGCATCTATGTGGTAGCTTGAGAGGGGTTGAGCGGGACGAGACACGCGATGTTTTACCCAGGTTCGGCCCCTCACGGTGGAGGTAAAAGCCTACATCCTGCTTCATTGATATTGATGATGATGACCACGGTTACAAGAGTGCTCTATCTCGAGAGCTATTGTCTAAACCTAACTTGTCCAACTCGTGGAACTTGTGAATCTTGTCCCTCTTGGGGTGCCCCGCCCCTCCTTATATATGTTGAAGGGGCGGGTTACATGTAGAGTGCTATTAGGATTAGGACTAGTCTATCTTAATACAAACCGGATACAAGTCTAGGTCTTCCTCATGCCTTTCCTCTTAAACCGGCCCACCATTAACCTAAACCGGCCTGCTGGTCCTTGGGCCTTGTCATGCATCTGGAATACGCGCCAGGTCACCAATGAATCTTCAGGCTCGTGAATTGTCATACCAGTAAACCGCCAGACACGTAAACCGCCAGACATGTAAACCGCCAATCACGTGAACCGCCAATCCTCTGGCGGTTTACCAATGAAACGCCTAGTCCGGCCGGGTTATAGTTTCGGCCGGTTTACGCCGCGGGGTATATTCCCGACAGATGGGTTGCAGCTGGTTCTCTGCCCAACGGTGTAAGTGTGCAATCTGGAAGAGTGTCGATTATGTGTGGTGGGGCATGTTTGTGGGCCAGTACAACTGAGGGAGTCCTGGATTAGGGGGTGTTCGGGTAGCCGGACTATACCTTCAGCCGGACTCCTGGACTATGAAGATACAAGATTGAAGACTTCGTCCCGTGTCCGGATGAGACTTTCCTTGGCGTGGAAGGCAAGCTTGGCGATGCAGATATTCAAGATCTCCTACCATTGTAACCGACTTTGTGTAACCGTAACCCTATCCGGTGTCTATATAAACCGGAGGGTTGTAGTCCGTAGGCAATCAACTCCATACACAACAATCATACCATAGGCTAGCTTCTAGGGTTTAGCCTCCTTGATCTCGTGGTAGATCTACTCTTGTACTACCCATATCATCAATATTAATCAAGCAGGAGTAGGGTATTACCTCCATAGAGAGGGCCCGAACCTGGGTAAAACAAAGTGTCCCCTGTCTCCTGTTACCATCCGGCCTAGACGCACAGTTCGGGACCCCCTACCCGAGATCCGCCGGTTTTGACACCGACATTGGTGCTTTCATTGAGAGTTCCTCTGTGTCGTCGCTTTTAGGCCCGATGGCTCCTTCGATCATCAACAACGATGCAGTCCAGGGTGAGACTTTTCTCCCCGGACAGATCTTCGTCTTCGGCGGCTTCGCACTGCGGGCCAATTCGCTTGGCTACCTTGAGCAGATCGAAATCTACGCCCCTGGCCATCAGGTCAGGTTTGGAAGCCTAAACTACACGGCTGACATCCGCGGGGACTTGATCTTCGATGGATTCGAGCCACAGCAAAGCGCGCCGCACTGTCTCGATGGGCATGATATAGCTCTGCCACCGAACAGCGCCTTGGAGGCCGCACACGCATCGGTTCCGACCATTGATTCGGAGCCTACTGCACCGATCGAGGATCAGCGGTTGGACGCTGCCTCAGGGGCTGTGATCTCAGAGGCGATTGAGCCGAACTCCAGCCCCGCACTTCGCATGGCCCGTGACTCCGAGAAGCCGGATTCTTCTCCGAGCTCCGAGCCCCCCGCGCCCCTGCCGATCGAATCCGATTGAGCGCGATCATGGAGTTCACCGCCGCGGACATCTTTCAGCACTCGCCCTTCAGCGACATCCTGAATTCTCTAAAGTCTCTCTCTTTATCAGGAGAGCCCTGGCCAGACTACGGTCAGCAAGGTTGGGATACGGACGACGAAGAAATTCAAAGCCCACCCATCACCCACTTCATAGCCACTGTCGACGACTTAACCGACACGCTGGACTTCGACTCTGAAGACATCGACGGCATGGACGACGATGCAGGAGACGAACAAGAACCAGCACCTGTAGGGCGCTGGAAGGCCACCTCGACATATGACATATATATGGTGGATACTCCAAAAGATGGAGATGGCGATGGGACAGTGGGGGATGACGCCCCCAAGAAACAGCAAAAGCGCCGGCGTCAGCGGCGCCGCTCTAAATCCATCCAAAGCAAAAATGGTGATTCCGGCACGGGAGATAATACTACCCCGGATAGCGCCGAAGAACACCCACCTCAGCAAAATTCGGCACAGGAAGATGGAAAAGCCAGCCCTCATGAGAAAGTGGCAAACCGAGAGGTCGCGGATGACTATACGCCTCCCTCCGAAGACGAGGCAAGCCTCGATGATGACGAATTCGTCATACCATCAGACCCCGCCGAACAAGAGCGTTTTAAACGCAGGCTTTTAGCCACGGTAAGCAGCCTCAAGAAAAAGCAGCAACAACTTAGAGCTGCCCAAGAATTGCTAGCTGACAGATGGACTGTAGACCTTGCGGCCGAAGAGTATGAACTCGAACGCCCCTCCAAGAGTTACCCGAAGCGCAGGACGCTACCCCGATCAGAAGAGGAAGCACCTACATCACCAGCGCATGACATGGCAGACCGGCCACCTCGCGTCCGCGACAGAGAGGCCTGTCGGCCCTCCACCCAAGCCATGCCCCGACGCCGCTCAACTAAGGCATGGGAAAATGCGCCCGACCTGCGAGACATACTGGAGGATAAGGCAAGACAAACAAGATCGATCTACGGATTGCGCAGGCGCCCTACGGCATGTGACAATGATCTTCACTCCGGATACAACAAATCCGGCCGGGCCGAATACAATAGACATAGCTCTTCCGAGCTGCGTCGTGATATAGCCCAGTACAGAGGCGCCGCACACCCGCTATGCTTCATGAATGAAGTAATGGATCATAAAATCCCAGAGGGTTTCAAACCCGTAAACATCGAATCATACGATGGCACAACAGATCCGGCGGTATGGATTGAGGATTACCTCCTTCACATCCACATGGCACGCGGCGATGATCTACACGCCATCAAATACCTCCCGCTCAAACTTAAAGGACCGGCCCGGCATTGGCTTAACAGCTTGCCAGCAGACTCAATCGGTTCTTGGGAGGACCTGGAAGCCGCATTCCTCAACAACTTCCAGGGCACTTATGTGCGACCGCCGGATGCCGACGACTTAAGCCACATAATTTAGCAGCCAGAGGAATCGGCCAGACAATTCTGGACACGGTTCCTAACAAAGAAAAACCAGATAGTCGACTGTCCGGACGCAGAGGCCCTAGCAGCCTTCAAGCATAACATCCGCGACGAGTGGCTTGCCCGGCACCTGGGACAGGAAAAACCGAAATCCATGGTAGCCCTCAAGACACTCATGACCCTCTTTTGCGCGGGAGAAGACAGCTGGCTAGCTCGCAGTAACAACTTATCAAAGAACCCTGGTAATTCGGATACCAAGGACAAAAGTGGTAGGACACATCGGAATAAGAAAAAAATGCCGCATTAACAGTGACAGCAATGAAGACACGGCAGTCAATGCCGGATTCAAAGGCTATAAATCCGGTCAGCGGAAAAAGCCATTCAAAAAGAATACTCAGGGCCCGTCCAGTTTGGACCGAATACTCGATCGCTTGTGCCAGATACATGGCACCCCCGAAAGGCCAGCCAATCACACTAACAGGGATTGTTGGGTGTTCAAACAGGCAGACAAGTTAAGGGCCGAAAACAGACACAAGGGGCTGCACAGCGACGACGAGGAGCCCAAGCCGCTGAACAACAATGGACAGAAGGGTTTTCCCCCACAAGTGCGGACGGTGAATATGATATACGCAACCCACATTCCCAAGCGGGAGCGGAAGCGTGCGCTACGGGACGTATACGCGATGGAGCCCATCGCCCCAAAGTTCAACCCATGGTCCTCCTGCCCGATCACTTTTGATCGAAGGGACCATCCCACTAGCATCCGTCATGGCAGCTTCGCCGCATTGGTTCTCGACCCAATTATCGACGGATTTCACCTCACAAGAGTCCTCATGGACGGCGGTAGTAGCCTGAACCTGCTTTATCAGGATACAGTGCGGAAAATGGGCATAGATCCCTCAAGGATTAAGCCCACAAGAACGACCTTTAAAGGCGTCATACCAGGTGTAGAAGCCAACTGTACAGGCTCAGTAACACTTGACGTGGTCTTCGGATCCCCGGACAATTTCCGAAGCGAAGAGTTAATCTTTGATATAGTCCCGTTTCGCAGTGGCTATCACGCCCTGCTCGGACGAACCGCATTCGCAAAGTTCAATGCGGTGCCGCACTACGCATATCTCAAGCTCAAGATGCCAGGCCCTCGAGGAGTTATTACGGTTAATGGAAACACCGAACGCTCCCTCCGTACGGAGGAGCATACGGCGGCTCTCGCAGCGGAGGTACAAAGTAGCCATCTCAGGCAATTCTCCAGTCCGGCCATTAAAAAGCCAGACACTGCCAAGCGCGCCCGGAGTAACCTACAACAGGACCGCCTGACACACTCTGAGCAAGCGTAGCAATGCGGCCCCAACCCCAGCTCTCGCGACATAGTGAAACTAGTACCTCGCGTACATAACTACGCCCTTGAAATACCATGGGCACAGGGGAAGGGGCACAATAACGGCACGCCCAAAATACGGCTTAAAACGTACTAGGGGCTGCCGGATTCTTTTTTTTTAATTTTTTCTTACTTTTAGGACTCCATACTTCAGACGACCTGTTCGGCAATTCGACTGCCGCACAAACGATGCAAGATCCAGGGAGGCAGACAAGCCATGCCGCGGGGATTCCATAATGCGGCATGGCTTGTCTGCCTCCCTCGGGTATAGCCGCGGAATTGAAGCCTGGTTCAGGGGCTACTGAGGGAGTCCTGGATTAGGGGGTGTTCGGGTAGTCGGACTATACCTTCAGCCGGACTCCTGGACTATGAAGATACAAGATTGAAGACTTCGTCCCGTGTCCGGATGGGACTTTCCTTGGCGTGGAAGGCAAGCTTGGCGATGCGGATATTCAAGATCTCCTACCATTGTAACCGACTCTGTGTAACCCTAACCCTATCCGGTGTCTATATAAACCAGAGGGTTGTAGTCTGTAGGCAATCAACTCCATACACAACAATCATACCATAGGCTAGCTTCTAGGGTTTAGCGTCCTTGATCTCGTGGTAGATCTACTCTTGTACTACCCATATCATCAATATTAATCAAGCAGGAGTAGGGTATTACCTCCATCGAGAGGGCCCGAACCTGGGTAAAACAAAGTGTCCCCTGTCTCTTGTTACCATCCGGCCTAGACGCACAGTTCGGGACCCCCTACCCGAGATCCGCCGGTTTTGACACCGACAACAACCATGGTTCTATCTTCATCGACGGGTAGCACTGTCTTTTGCGAAGAACGGGTTTTGCTCCCTTAGATACTGCCATCACCCCCTCCAATTCAAATGGCTGATAAACAAGAAAATAAATTGAACATACATACATTGTATGATAGACAGATGTGGTAATTCGCATATATGTTGTCTAACGAAACATGACAACATGACACAATTTCACATATATGATGCCTAACTAAACAGGATAGCATGACACAGTTTCAGATATATGATGATAACTTAACATGATATAATGGCATAATTCAACATATGATGAGTATCTAAACAGGATGACATGACAAAACTATATGATGTCTTTCTAAAATAGGTTGGGATGAAATAATTCACAGGAATGTTGTCTAAGTATACAGGATGGCATGATATAATTGATTCATATACTAAGCAGTTGGCACTCGCATGTATGATCTCTAAACTAAGCAGATGGAATTCAATATTGTGCATATGATGTCTAAACTAAGCAATGCAAGACACCATATGCATGATATGAGAAATATAAACATTGCAACTTAGAGCATACACCTCAGGTGGGATATAGGACTGGTCATCTATCTCTGAATCCTCCTCCGAGGAGCTCCCTGTAACCATCGAGATATATGCTTCAACATGTACCATTGCCTACTCTGAAGACCTTGTTTTTACTCCTGATTTTTTCCATAACCGGCTCAAATGGCTGATACACATGAATAGTAGTTTAATATACACAGATTGTCGACAAATGGAATACGTAATGAAAAAAAGATGGCATGAGATAATTCACATATATGATGCCTGTCTACATGGCGGTGCATAATTCACATATATGATAACTGGCTGAAAAACATGGCATTGCATAATTCCCATATACTCCCTCCGTTCCTAAATATTTGCCTTTTTAGAGATTCCAAATGGACTACTACATACGGATGTATATAGACATAATTTAGAGTGTAGATTCACTCATTTTGCTCCGTATGTAGTCACTTGTTGAAATCTCTAAAAAGACAAATATTTAGGAACGGTGGAAGTATGATATAGAAACCAAACAGGTGGCATTCACACAAAGCAAAATTAAACTAAGCTGATGACATATAAGATGAATAATTTAAGCAATGCGAGGCGCCATATGCATGATATGACCAACATCAGCATGCCATGTTAGAGCAAACACCTCAGGTGGTAAATAGGAGTGGTCGGCTCCCTCTGAATCCCCATCTGAACAGTTATCTTCCTCTGGAATACAATCTGGAATGGCGGGAGGGGGGCACTTCACCCACCATGGAGCGGCGTCTGCATGACATTGTATTCCCACGCAACGGTCTTCTCTTTTTCTCTACATGTTCAGTATGATTGTGTACAATAACTGACATGCATAATAAAAAATTAGTTAGATTTTGTAAGGCCTAAGGGGTGCATGCAAAAATCAAGACTGATGGTAGCAAACGAGTGGATAGATCCAAAACTAATGATAGTAGGTAGATTATAGCTTCAGTTTAAAAATATAGACAATGGATCATCTACTGTTTGTTGCCCACCCAACATGAACCACATAGAAGACCCCAGATGAACAAGATAGTAGATAGATACTATTCATTGCTGCCTCGATATGAGACCCACGGGCATTTTAAAACTCAAGTTTGAACGATAAAGTAGCAGGTAATAATAACCGATGTATAACGTAAGCAAACACGAAACACTGCGACCTCTCTTACGGAACTGTGTAGTTCTCAGGTTCATTTGCTCAGTCAATGATGGTAATGCAGTTGGCGTGGCTGCCGACAACGGGGAAGATGATCTGAGGCAGCGAAAGAAAGTTTGCAGGGGGAATCTCTGCTGCAGTGAACGCTTCTGTCGAGGGTGCACCTCAGTTGGGGTGGATGACGACACGGCAGGAGCAGGACATAACACACAGAGTTTTCTTTGACGCCTATCTGAAAATGAAGTAAATATGCAAGGCCCGTTAAAATTGGAGGATTCTATAAATGCAGGGACAGGAAAAACACAGGAATAGGATAGGAACGCACGAGCAAAACAGAGCATTTGGAAACATAGGATTGCTGTGAACCTCGGTGTTTGGTTCACATGAATTGGAAGAACACAGGAATGGAGAAACATGGTCAAATTAAAGCAAACCACGTGAAAATGAAAAAAAATAAGAATCTTATTATGCCAATAATGCAATTAGTCCCGTTCTTCATGCATATTAATTTGAAAAGGACGTCCAACTGGATATTAAAATTTGTACCATTTTTCTTTAAAAGAGACACCAAAGGAAAAAAATCCTCCAGTTTTGCTTTGCTCCACTCCTAACCAAATGCACGAATAGTAGTACCATAGTAGTTCCATAGCAAAGGATCCCTGAGGGATCGACATGAATGCACAGTAACAAAGTGATGCAACGAGTGTACAACCTCTTTGGCATAGCCTTGTCGACCTCAGCATCATTGGGTTGGACGTGGAGGGTGGTGATGCTAGTATGACTGCCGGAGGCGGGAAAGAAGATCTGAGGCCTCTGGAAACGGCGCCGAGGGTACTGCTCCACTGTGATGGACGGTTCCGTTGTTGGAGCAGCTCCGGTGAGGTGTACGGTGTCGAGGCTGAAGCAGGACAAGACAAACAATGTTAATATGAAGTGGGACTCTAATATCATCTGCAGTAGATGATGTAAAATACATCACCACAAAGTGCTAGATGTAAAATGCATCAGCCGCGCCACGGCCACTCCGACAGATGCTGTAAATACTGTTTACTCTGAACTTAACTGAAGAAACTGAACCTTACAGTTGAAACTGATTTTTACTGTCGAAATTGATTGAACTAGTAGAAGATCATTTCAATAGATGTTTAGGGCATTCGAGCACTAGTAGCAGAGAAGCAGTGATCTAAATCAGCAGACGCTTGAGCAGGGAACACACTAGCAGAGAGCAAGTCATGTAGCAGAACGACGAGCGAGTGCTAAAGTAGCAACTCCTGTAGCTGCCGGAGGTCGTGCAGCAGTAGCAGCGCAAGCGAGAGCAAGAGCAGAGCAGCAACATGAATGAGAGCAAGAGCGGAGCAGCAGCGTGACCGACAACAATAGTAGAGCAGAGCAGTAGCACGAAGTGGCCGCCAAGGAAGCAACGACATGGGGGAGAGATGCCGTGGATGAAGTGGCCGGCGACGGCGCCGTCGATGGAGACCCGCCATGGCTGCTCGGTATCGAGCACTGACAGCCCCGTGAGATTGAATAAAAGATAAAATGCAGCTGTGAGTGTAGAACCTCGTTGGTGGCGCCGAGTTGGCCACGGCTTCATCGGAGGAATTGGTGAGGGTGCTGCGGTTCTGGTGGGGCAGGTCAAGACGGCGTTGTGGGGATGGAGGTGGCGTGATAGACGAGGCAAACGTCGGGGCAGCTCCTTGGAGGTGGAGGACGGGGCGGCTGATCCGGCGGGATGACGAGATCGACGACGGATCCTCATCCAGTGCAGTGGATGAGGGACGGCGAGCTGTTGCGATGAACGACGTTGTCAGGGAAGAGTCTCTGGCTGGGCAGCGGTCGGCAGGCCGACTGAGGGGCGTGGGGTTTCGTGGGTTTTGGCGGCCTCGGTGTATGAATGGGGGGGGGGGGGGGAAGGGGAATGTAGGGAGGGGCCATGGCTTAGGGACGCGCTTGTCCGAAATGTAGGGTAAGTTACCAGCGTACCCCACCAGTTTTGACACCGCGACATCGAGCCGGCATTTCCGGCTGAGGGGCAGAAGGGGGATTTCACGTGTCTGGGCTGCGGGACCGATTTCGGATGAGGAGGGAGTTTTCGCGCGCGTCGAAATTTCGGGATAACAAGGCGCGGCGTGGGTTGAAGAGGCGGGAGTTTCAAAGCAGATGAGACAAAAGATACTCGCGCTTAAAATTTCGGGATAACAAGGCGCGGATTCCTTGTTCTTGTAGAACAAACTTAACGTGTACAAAAAAACAATTCATACAAGACACAAGAGAGTCGTGTCCCCTTTTAGTATATTGCTATAAATGTCATTGAAAAACTACAAGAAAAATGTAAAAAAATCGGGAGAACAAGATTACCCTATACAGTACCAAATCGATTCGCACTTCCCTCAACAATAAAAAATCAAATCAATTCCCACCAAAAGAAAGAGTCATGTCCCTTTTTATATGATTACAAATGCTAGGATCTTGAATTTCAATTTTTGAATCCACATTATGTTGAATTTGAATATATCGTTAGGTGACCTTGCGGTTTATAATGGATGTAGTCCTACATTTTGATCTTCCATTATATATGAACATTTTACTCCACCCTATGAACATATATATTGTCGTCTACCATATGGACTAAATTTGAATCAATTTTCCTTATTTGAATACGATTATTGTCAAGTTATACAATCATTTAAATATTATCTTGATAACAAAAAACATGCATATAGCAGTAATCATATTTCACTATAAACTACATGTAACATACGATCTCCAATTCAAATATTTGTATCCATTTTATGTTGAATTCAAATCAGAGTACATTGGTCTAGGTGGTGAGATGTTCGGGATAATCTAAACCCTGTTTTCATATGTATATAATTCTTGGCTGAATTGGGACAAGTTTTGGTATAAGCTTCTTGCAAAACCGGAGATTCTCTCAACAAGCCTCGTGGTTCTGAGAGGGAACGTGTCACCTTTATGTGCGAAACAATATACGCTGCCTCCCCCTAGATTTTCTTTACAGAGGTAACATAGAACTATATGAGTGCCCTGTTAAATTTTGGAATTATTCCGGATTCGTTTGGCCTTTTTGTCGGGACCCTGATTCTAAGTCACACCGATCTAGCATGTAACACCTCATATCACTTTGCGGCCTCACGCACGGTATCCCCACAGGTGTCGCCTTACCATGGCCCGGGACCGTTTGCGCCTTTTGGCTCACGTATATGATAGTGTCGCTAGCATCCATATGACAGAGAACCCGGGCCGACATGGCTAGTCGTGAACCCAAAGCGGCACAGACCTATGGAGACAGGCATACATGAATCACATCGAGCATGTCGGTCAACAGCGTATGAATCCGGGCTGTAGCACTGGGCTAACAGGACTCCGGAAGTCACCGCGTGACATTTCCCCGAAGGGACAGACATAGGAACAAAGTGGAACACATGCCGGCCAGTCAAGTGTTCTGAGCAGTAGTGCTGGGCTAGCAGGACTCCGGTGAACCGGGCTGTAGCGGACTACTATGGCTCAAGGAAGCACTAGACTACATTTCCCCATAAGAGAGGCTTCCAAGGATAAACAACTAGATTGTCGGATCCCACACATAGCAATACACGTCACACGTACGCATAACATGCAAGTATGTGCTGTACAACATGGCATCACAACATAACGCAAACTCATATACATAAAGGCTCAGAAGATCCACATAGCATTAATACAAACAGGGGTCACATGACCCATCATTCAGAGCATACAAGCAATGGAAGCATTACATGTCTGAGTGCAGACAACTACAAAAGAAAAAGGCCGAAAAGCCTGACTATCTACAAGTCCCTCCAAGGTACAAGATCATAGCTGAGGTAACAAGCTACTTGTCAAAGTACAAGCGGT
The DNA here is from genome assembly GCF_003073215.2 of Triticum urartu. Lineage (NCBI taxonomy): Eukaryota > Viridiplantae > Streptophyta > Magnoliopsida > Poales > Poaceae > Triticum > Triticum urartu. The sequence goes on along the minus strand of NC_053023.1, from coordinate 493,913,658 downwards.
ACTACTAGTGAGACAGATGTCTCACCTGCAAAACATAAATAAAGAAAACGTGAGTACAAAGGTACTCAGCAAGACTTACATCAGATCCTATCATACATGCATTGTATCAAGAAGGTAATGTGGGGTTTAGTTGCAACAAGCCAGCTTTGACTCAGTGGCTATCCTGTTCTACGACAACGAGAAACTTCTTTGAGATGAGGTAGCGCACACGAGTCCACTAATCACCACATCAATACACTACTATGGATTCATCCTCGTCTCCTTACGAGAAGGCCATCCATAGCACTCACACTTGTCTTGAGCATTTTAGAGTATCCACTTAAAGTTGTCTATGTACCACATAAGCATCCAAGAAGTCCATAACCGAGGACACGGCTATTCGAATAGATCATGATAACCCTACAGGGGTGTACTTCTTCACACACGCTCTCACCACTTATCACCATATACACGTCATGTATCTCGGCAACCTTCAAGCGGAAGCCTGGCGAGGGTGTCGGCCACGACCTGACTAACCACACAAGACTCTAGTCCAGGTTTATCGCCTATTCGGGTTCCATCCGCAAGGAGATCCGGCCGGGGTTTCGCTCACGACCCCAAACAATGTGTACAGGGTTCCCGAGCCCACCATCTGGGTGCCACTCGGTACACCGGGCCACGTGTGCCTAGTCTGTCCCAAGTCCACCCTGCCGGGTGCCACTCAGTAGAAAAATAGCACTACCTATAAACACCAGAAACTATTTGCAACTCCTAGACAGAGATCAAGTTGGCTAATAAGTCGAGAGGGGTCGAGTTACCGGAACCCAATGTGTGGTAGTAGCTAGTCCTTGGACAACATACACAGAACTTAGTTCTTAGGGACGGTTCCAGTGAGACAACCCACCATGTACTCCTACATGGCCTCTCACCGCTACCTTTACCAAATCGTGTTCACACGCTTAACTCTTAGCATCAGAATATAGCATAACACTCCAATCTATTCCTAATGAATCAGACCTGACACAACTCTAAGGAATAGCAGGCATGGCATGGTAGGAACACAACATGGCTCATTCAACTCCTACACATGCTAGTGGGTTTCAACTATTTACTGTGGCAATGACAGGTCATCAGAGGAATGGGTTCAACTATCGCACATTAAGTAGCAGTTGAATCGTTGTTGTCCTAATGCAATAAATGAGAGCAGGAGCGAGAGAGTAGGATTGTATCGGAATGAACAAGGGGGGTTGCTTGCCTGGTAGATCAACAGGGGGGCACTACTCCTCTGACAGGTACTCTGGATCGGTCTCCGGAGCAGGACCTATCGAGAAGGAACGGTGTCAAAATCAAAACACAAGCATATGCAACAATATGATGCATGAACATGGCATGAAGATGTGATGTTGTTTGAGTTAATGCATCTAGCATTTATTTGGTTGAAGTCCATTTGAACCAAGGGTTCAAATACAACTCCAAATTAAGCTCTTAAATATGCCATAGGTGTGTTTTCATATATACAACATGTATAGGTTGGTTTGTCATGCATAAAATGGTACAGATGGATAGATTGAATTTTTCTGGTCATTTTTCATATATAAATTATTTCAATCTGAGCTACGGTTGAATTTCTATGAATTTTTGAAGTTTTGAATATATTCTGGAATTTCCTGATTTATTTTAAAACCATAAAATGAGATATTGCGTCAGCATGACAACAGCATTGCGTCAGCAGGTCAAAGGCGGCTGACCAGGTCAAACCTGACGTGTGGGGTCCACACATCAGTGTCACAGTGTTAAACGGAGGTTTTTTTACTAATCTAAATAAAATTAGTGGCGCTGGGCCCATTTTTCATAAATAAAATTAGTGGCGCTGGGCCCACTGTCAATGGTGATTAGCCTTAAGCTAATCACCTGGCAGGTCGGGCCCGCACGTCAGGCCGGCGAGGTCGTCGCCGGCGACCTCTGGACGCGGTGGTGTCCACGATTGAGGCCACGAGGGCAGCGACTAAGGGCATCGGGGCATAGCCCGGGCTCTCGCGCATCCAGGGGAGGCGACGGGAGGACGCGGGGTGGCCGGAGCTCGCCGGAGCAGAGCTCGCAGCGGCGACCGGAGCACGGCTCCGAGCGGAAAGTGGCTGCAGGGCACGGCAGAGGCTGCGGAGGGCCTCTACGGCCTCCTGGCGTCACCAGGAGCACGGTGACGCGCGCGGGAGCGGCTGGCTCGGCCCTTGGCCACGGTGGCGCCATGGCCGGCGGCGAGGTGCTACGGCCGTGGTGGCAGACGGGGCTAGAGGACGCCAGAAGAGCAGGGGAGAGGGGGGTTCTACGGCGGGGCTCACAGCGGATCCTGCGGAGGCGTCAGCGAGCTCAGGGAAGGTCCAACGTGGCGGAATGGCGACGGCGATCTCCGGTGGCCGGCGATGAAGAAGAGGGTGGTGAGGATGAAGCAGAGCTCGCCCAGGTTGCTTGCTCGGTGAGGAGGGAGAGGGGGTCGCGGCAGAGCTGGGGAGCGTGTCGGGGAGGTGCAGCAGTGGCCGAGGCCACGATGGCTGTGGACGGCGGCGACGGCGATTTCGGCCGCGGGAGAGGGAGCGAGGGGGAGGAGAGAATGGCACGGGAGAGAGCGAGAGAGGCTTGGGGGGGGGGGCGTGGCGACGTCTAGCGTGAGGAGAAGGAGCCAGGCAGGCAGCTGCGTGCCGGCGTGCACGGCGTCGGGCACCGCTTCCCCTCTGCCTACTGGCAAGAGGAGGAAGACGGCTCTGCCCCTGGTGGGCTGGGCCAGAACAGGAACGGGCCAGCCAGAGGTGCCAGGTAAGTATCTCCCTCTCCCTGGTTTTCTATTTATTAAAGTTTTCTATTTTATGCAATTTGTTTGGACTTAGTAATAATACTATTCCATTTTATTTAATTCTATCAAATTTTGCAGGGACCTAAGGAATTAATCCAAAGCCCCTCACCAAAATTCAAAATTATTGGACAATATTATATATATATAAAAATATTTATCCAATGCAAATAATTACTGGATTAATTCCAAATGTCCAAAATAAATATTTATGAGCTCCTAAAAATATTGGTTTGATTTTTACCTCTGACCAATATTTTTAGAGAGTAACATGAACATTTTCTTGGACCGTTTTGGAGCAATTTTTATCTGGATTATTTCCAGAAATGATTTCTAAGGGTTTCCCAAATCCCCATTTCAAATTTAAAAGGAATAAACATGATGCAAACATGAAGGCTAGCCTAGATCATACCAGAACTAGGGATGTGACACTTTTGTACACATTAATTGAGATTTTGGACATTTAATGTGCATAATCCAAATTTGAACTGCAAGCACATGTTCTGGTGCACCAAATTTGGTTGAAAAATCACATGTGTATCCTTGGGTGAATTTCTAGGTCCCATGCAAGAAATGGGAATGAAATTCAAACATCTGGGTGTCGTGACTCGACCGAGAACATCAAGAAACTTGGTTTTTAAATTCATGCAAATCCAAAACTCACCTGAAAATCATGAAACTGGGCATGGTGTCATGTCATGGCACTAACATGTTGTGGTAAAAAATTGGGCCGATTTGGAACAAGATTTGGTATAAGTTTCTTGTAAACCGGAGCTTCTCTCAAGAAGGCTCGTGGTTCTGAGAGGGACCGTGTCACCTTTGAGTGTGAAACGATATACGCTCCCCCTTGAGTTTTTTACAGAGGCAACATAGAACTACATGAGTGGCCTGTTAAATTTTGGAATTATTCCGGGTTCGTTTGGCCTTTTTATACATTAATTGAGTTTCTGGTCACTTAATGTGCATAATTCAAATTTGAACTACAAACACACGCTCCCGTGCACCAAAGTTGGTTGAAAAATCACATGTGTGTCCTTGGGTGAATTTCTAGGTCCCATGCAAGAAATGGGAATGAAATTCAAATGTCTGGGCATCGTGGCTCGGCCGAGAACATTGAGAAACTTGGTTTTAAAATTCTTGTAAATCCAAAACACGCGTGAAAATCATGAAACTTGGCATGGTGTCATGTCATGGTACTACCATGCCCTGGTAAAAAAAATGGCCGAATAGGAACAAATTTTGGTATATGCTTCTTGCAAACCGGAGCTTGTCTCAAGAAGGCTCATGGTTCTGAGAGGGAACGTGTTAGCTTTGAGTGCGAAACAATATACATTGCCCCCCTTGAGTTTCTTTACAGAGGCAACATAGAACTACATGAGTGCCCTGTTAAATTTTGGAATTATTCTGGGTTCCTTTGGACTTTTTTATACATTAATTGAGTTTCTGGTCATTTAATGTGCATAATTTAAATTTGAACTACAAGCACATGCTCCCGTGCACCAAAGTTGGTTGAAAAATCACATGTGTGTCCTCGGGTGAATTTCTAGGTCCCATGCAAGAAATGGGAATGAAATTCAAACATCTGAGCATCGTGGCTCGGCCGAGGACATTGAGAAGCTTGGTTTTAAAATTCTTATAAATCCAAAACACGCCTGAAAATCATGAAACTTGGCATGGTGTCATGTCATGGTACTACCATGTTGTGGTTAAAAAATTGGCAGAATAGGAACAACTTTTGGTATAAGTTTCTTGCAAACCAGAGCTTCTCTCAAGAAGGCATGTGGTTCTGAAAGGGAACGTGTCACCTTTATGTGCATAATTCAAATTTGAAATACAAGCACATGCTCCAGTGCACAAAAGCTGGTTGAAAAATCACATGTGTGTCCTCGGGTAAATTTCTAGGTCCCATGCAAGAAGTGGGAATGAAATTCAAACATCTCGGCGTCCTGGATCGGCTGGAAACATTGAGAAACTTGGTATTTTAATTCCTATAAATCTGAAACACACATGAAAATCATGAAACTTGGCTTGGTGTCATGACATGGCACCAACATGCTGTGGTAATTTTGCTGTCCAATTTGCGAAGGCGCACACATTAACAATCAACAAAGTCATTTTGGAACAAGTGCTGTCACGTTAAAATCGGAAACATAAGTACTATTGAAACCGTGGGCGTTCTATTTACCATTTACGTGCCGCCACGCGTCCCCTTTTTTATTAGCTAGGTGGTGCCGTGCAGGGTAGCTATTTGAGTACGGGAGGCGTGCGATCAGACCCCTACGCGTGCCTATCGAGAGGAGAGCCCTTCGACCTCCATCTGCCGTCCACCTCTCTCCCAAGGTCTCCATTAATGGCGCCCAAGCCTCTGTTTAATGGCGTGGCAATGTCTCACTCGACTGGGATTTAAGAGAGAAAAAAGAAAATCTGAAAAGAAAATTTTGCACGGATCTTGATGTAAGATCTGACGGACCTATATAGCATCTACTGTGACTTATAGCAAGACTGATGAATATATAAAAGGACGACGAGAGTGGATAATAATTGTCTTACATAATTAGGAAGATAATTAAAAAAGCCACATGCGGCTAAGCCCGAAATACACAAGGGCAAAAGAAGAAGGAAGACGCATACAACGATTTGGCTCGCTGATCTCTACTTTGTTTATGCGCTGCAGGTCGCGGAGACTAGTTCTCGCGTCGGGCGATGATCTCTTTCATCAGTTTCATGTCCTTAATACGCTGCTTGGCAGCATCCATGGATTCCTCCACCAGCCTATCGCACTCGATGCGGAGCATAGCATTCTCGTCCATAAGTTTCTTGACGATGACGCCCGTCCTCTGCAACAAGGCAGCGGTCTCCTCCTCCTGCTTCGCCCTTCCGGCGATCTTCGCCCTCAGCAGGTCGCACTCGCCCCTGAGCTTCGCATTGCCCTCCCCTAGTTGCCGGATGACGCCGGTAGCCTCGTCCTGCAACCTCGCCCAGCCAGAGATATGATCCATCTGGCTATGGACCATCGCATGCATGCGCCTGTAAGAGTCCTCGCCTGCCCGTGAGAAATTTTTCTAGGCCGCGGTGGCACGACGGGACCTCCGTGCTGCTTCGGCGGCGTGGCAGGACATCTCTGCTGCTTCCATGGTGTGGCCAGACCAGTCTGCTACATCGACGGCACGACGGGACCTCCGTGCTGCTTCGGCGGCGCGGCAGGACCTCTGTGCTGCTACTGCTGCACGGCTGGACATGTCGGTTTCTTTCGCAGCAAGGCGAGACATCTCTCATGCTTCCTCTTCCATACTCGCCTCTCCCTGGTGGAAATCTCTCGACCCAGAACTCACGCTGGCAATGGCTTGATTGACTTGATGAGGAGTTGAGGAGGAATGTGCAGTCATCTTGGCATAGTAGTATTTATAACCGAGTACTACTAATATGCTCCTAAGTGGGAAACCGTTTAGGTTGTGATCGGTGTGAACAGGTTTGCAATTAAATATAGCGTGGTAGTAGTAGTAATTTGGAATGTGACGAGACGCACCCAAAATTTATTGACGGTTCTAGTTTTGAAGTGCGACACTATTCCCGGATGGCCTAATGTGGGCACATGTTCTCGGCCGTGGTGTAGCATATGCCATGGTACTAGTTCTTTTTCTACTAATGTGTACGTGCAAAAACTGGCACTGTCGGATACATATCTTACACTTGGCGTTCGACAGGAATAGCCTTGTGGTGAGCTATAGACTAGTCTTTTTTTCCAGACGCATTACACCTATCTCTCGGGACTTCTCGCACGCACCACCACTGCTTCCTAGGTCGATGCCACCCACATACACTTGTACTCTGAGTTTAGTATGTTATACAGGAAGAGAAGAGGTGCACGCACGCACTCGTCCTCTCTCACACACGCATCTGTAGCTACGAATTGTATTGTTCTCAACCATCCGATTGGCTCTATCATAGGTTTCACGTTGCTCCTTGGCCTTGAGATTGAGAAGTTTAAAACGTGGAGGCTAAGATGGAGGCGCGAGGTTTTGGTTAATGTGCGGGCCACACATGGCACCAACACGCCACGAGCTTCGTCTGCCTGGTGCGCATGCAGTCGGGTGAGTTGTCCAAGTATAAGACACAACCAAGCCCTCGTTGGTATCCGCGCCTTAACTAGTACCTTCATAGCGGTAGTGTCATATACTCTCCACTATGACCAGCCTTAGACTACCCACAATGGGAGTAACATACTCCCTCCTTTCTGGTTTATAGGGCTTATCTCAACTTTTCTGTCTTTTCAATTTATAGGGCTCATCTCCATCTCATTTTTAGTTTCCGAGACGCATTAAATCTTTGCATGTAAGAATTAAAAAGGAACACACCAATGCATGTAATGTTTCTACTTATCTATATCTAGGAAAAATAGATGATGTGGCATGTAATTAATGAAGAAAGAGAGGCATGTGGTAACATAGCTAGTTACTGTAACATCTTTATATCCAATAGACACAAAATATCCGTTCGACTATTGGAAATTACTTTAACTACTGACCTGATGTCGAAGTAATTGCTGCATCGCCACCAAAGCCCACCATCTCTTATGCTAAAGTAGACCGAACTAACCCCTATATTAGCATATTACTAAGATAAACAGAAGGCACTGTAGAATCATTTAGGACGTGAGCTTGTCAATCTGAATGTGGAGGGACACCAGCTTAGCCCCGGCCAGCAGCTTGGGCGGAACTATGAAGAATGTTAGCTCGTGCACGGCGACGTCGCCGGGATCCTTGCTGCTTGTCACCTCCATTTCCACCTTGACGGCATCGATCCTGCCTTTGGGCTCCCCCGGCGGGCCGTTCGCCCACAACTTTGCTACGTAGTGCGGAAGTGGGGATGACCCCGCTCTAACACAAACGACCAACACGATGATAGGCATGCCGCCGACCAAGAAAAATGCGCAGCCGTCCTCCTCCGCAAACAACAAGAGCCGTGGCTCCAACAGTGGCACTTGCAGCTAGAGCACCTTGCCGTATTGGATCCTATGCACGGGCATGGGATGCACGGTGCTGATGTGGTGGGAGAGCATGGGCGGCGGGCCTTCGTAGCCGCAGACGGGCACATGGCATTTGTAGGGTGCGAGCGGACACACGCTCTGGTGATCGGTGAGCTTGTGGTAAGTGACGTAGAGCCCACAACCTTTGTGCGGGCACTCCACCCTCACCGAGGAGAGGACGGCGTCCACCGCCGTGTTCCGCACGTCGAAGCCACTGCCGCGCTCGCATTTCTGGCACTCCCGCTGGTTCCCGGGGCGCTCGACGCGGCAGTCCGCGCATGCCAGGTGCCCTCCCTTGCACTGCACAAATCAATCGAACATCACATCAATCAAGAAACCTGCACCTGGCTCGATCAGCTGAACGGAGGAGGTGTATTCGAACCTCATACACTGGAGGCTTCAAGGGGCGGAGGCACAAGGGGCAGTGGAGCAATGTGAGGTCCATCGAGACCATAGAGAGCTCCATTGTCCGGTCTTGTTCCATCTGCATGATCTCACCCTCCTCGGAATTCTGCCCTCCTCGTGCACAACCATCTCTCGCTTTATTACAAAGCTTTACCGTCACATATTCATACTACTTCAAGGTGCATTAAATCAACACATGCAAGTATCAAAAGGAGAGTCACGGCATGCATGCATGCGTTGTAATTAATGCATCGGTAAACACAAATTATTGAAATATATCGAGTGCAGTGCTTTGATGTGTCGCGTCAACTCGTACAAGACCGAGAAGTTTGATTACTACAACGCCCTCTCGCCTTAACTGCACCTGCCTTTGGCTGCATGACAGGTGGGCCACCCTCCTGTTGGGCCCACCTGTCATACATGCAAAGGCAGGAGCAGTAAGTCAATGAAGCCGCGTCCCTCCCTCGCCCATGAGTGTGGTGGTTGGCAGGACTAGGAGAAGCTTTTGTTGGCCACACGCTCTCCCTCTCGCACGCGGTGGACATGAATCAGTTCAATCAGTGTCAGATGGCCAGAAGCATACTGTAGTACTCCTCCACTGCAGTAGTACTCCATCATTGTTCGACTTCCCGAAGAGGCGAAGAGCCAAGCGCAGCCCAGACGCTCGTGTGGTAGTTTCATGTGTAGAGTAGTCTAGGATAGCGTGTATCGTGCCTGTAAGCTTAAAATCATTGGGGTCAGCTCCATGCTTTTTTTGATTATGTTACCACTTCTCATTAACTACTTGCCACATAAGCAAAAATATCTCGAGGTGCGTTATGTTACTATCTAAGTTACTCCCACTATGACTAGCCCGAGAGACGATTGTTTTTGGGTACCGCGCCTCATCCAAGTACATGCAACAATACTTGGCCACCACCAGCGCTTTCTATGCGTGCCTCATGCATACAGGCTTTGCCCCGCTAGTAGAATGGTGGTACATGTGCATGTACTTTCCATGCATGCGCAGAACAAATCAAAAACCCTACAGTCGAGGTACCTGCCGCCACAGGAGGTGGCGGCGCCCTTGCTTTAGCCCACTAGCGTGTCTCCATTCTGTTCATGCGGACAATTCCCTGTGATGCACAGGCCGCCGCCGTGCACTGTGGCGGTAGGCCCTGCCTACGCGCACTGTGGCTACAGGTGCCACATGTCACCTGCCGAGCCTGCTGCCATGGCATAGCCGGTCTTTTAGGTCAATACGATGAGCAGGTGGTCTTTTTTGTCAATCCGGAAACGTATGTGGTTTTTTCTGACAAAAATTCCGAGTCTTTCAACCAAGTTTAGAGGCAACCATGTGGGGCCAGTGTTATGATGTGTCACCTCAACTCGTACAACGAGGAGAAGCTTGATTTTACTACTACACGCCTTCTCTCTCGCCCATGCGCACGGTGGCTATCCCTCCCGCACGCGGTGGACGGACATGCAACAGTGGATTCGATACTGTAGAAGCAGTAGTAGTAACATCATTGTTCGTCTTCTCGAAGAGGCGAAGAGCCAAGGAGAACCTGAACGTGGAAGTTTCGAACCTGGGAGCACGCATATAGCCAGGCTCTTGCATGAGACAAAATTGCTATGTGAGCCCACTATTACTTGCTAGTATAGCCTTGTAAACCAGAAAGAAGTATTTGCCTTTCTAGAGATTTCAACAAGTGACTTAGACTACACCGAGACAGAGTATATATGGAGCAAAATGAGTGAATCTACACCGTAAATAAATACGTAGTTCTCTCGTTTTCCTCTCCGCCTTGGTCACGGTGCACAATAGGCACCATAGGCACCTCGTCGTCGACGGGAATGTCTCCTGAAACGTGATAGACACGAGCGGCATTCGCCTCCATAGGTGCTTGAGGCCCTATTTGGTTCATAAGTCCTAAGACTTTTTCTAGTCCTAACTAAAAGGTCCCTAGTCGCTAGTTTTTTTAGCTGGGTTAGAGCAAACTAGCTCAAACTAACCCCTCCTGTTTGGATAATTTGAGGCTATTTCAACCCAAACTAGCTCTAACTCAGGGATCCAAACAAAGAGGAGTAGTACTATACATGCTACAGTCTGGACTGTAGCACATTGTTTTTATGGCCATATCAGCACATTGTTTTCTATTGCTGATTCACTGGGCTACCGTGGTTCGCACTCCTCTGCCATGGTTTGCACTCCTCCTACATACTTCGCCGACATGTGGGAGAGCCAGCATCCGGGTCGACGTGTCATGCACCAGATTAGAGTGCAGAACAGAAGGGGGGCATCACCTCGGTCGTACCGCCAGTAATTCATGACTATAGTGAGTAGTCATATCACAAGTCTTTCCAGCAGTAACGCGCCGTCAAATCGGACAGCCCAACCTTTCCAGTAGTAAGTAAGTTGAATCCGCTACTCCCTCACCCTCCTCGCCTCTGTGTCAAACCGCCTACGTGAGAACTGGCGCGCGTACTTCCCGGGACAAGCCTCGCCCTCAACTTTTAACTATGCGAAAATAGTTTGAGCTTGTTTGTTCTATATAAATACTAGTACTTTATGTTTATTCACCCGTGGGGTTGGTCAATGAATGGAGGGCCGGGGAGCACAAGTGAACAATACTACTACTACTACCTCCGTCCTAGTTTATTGGTCCCCATTGTATATTGTGTCAAATTTTGACTGTAGATTGAACTAACAAAACGTTCATGCATGTTACCAAAAATTATATCATTGATAACTATGTTGAAATACGAATCCAACGATATAATTTTTGTTGACATGCATTAACATTTTGTTAGCTAAATATTTGGTCAAAATTTGGCACGAACTACAAAGGTGACCTATAAACCAGGACATAGGTAGTATTAGTAGTAGTAAGTAGGAGTCGTACAGTTACTCACATTAAATAGAGAGTTTCTTTTCTTTAATGCCACGTACACAAATTGAAACACTTGTTGTGGAGAGAAAAAGATAATCACTCCACTATATATGTACGCCGGGGCCTGAGCGCTTGCTTTACTAGGGTTGCTCTCTTTATTCTCTCATCCTCTCCAGATCTAAACAAGACAGCGGTAGCGACATTTTCTCTCTGCTCACCGCTAGTCACAGATCCGGCCGGATCCCTTTGGCTGGTGTGTATAGAGGACTAGGTGCATCGTTCACGCGGTCATCACCGGCGAGGGAGGAAACCCACAGCTGCCGGAGGGGCTCGATCCTCTGCCCGTGTCGTTCTCTCCGACACATCGCCGGCTCAGGAGGTCCTCCGACCCTTCTTCCTCCCTGCCGTATTGTGCGCAGATCCGACCTGCCGCCGCCGACATCTCGATGACCCTCAGGTATAAGTTCTTCGAAAGCGGCCTTGCTCTACTGCCCCAACTTCCCACGTGTCTGCATGTGCATCTTTTTCTACTCCCATCAACTCTTCCAAAGCCACCTAAATTTTTAGTATTATTAGAGGTAAAGCTACTTCATGCATTCGAATCTAGGACTTGGTTCAAACAATGAAGAAAGGGGGGAAAGTTGTAGCATGAATCTAGGACTTGATTCAAAGAAGAAATAATATGGTGAAAGTAGTAGAGACCGGATACCCAACCGGTCTCTTGGTTGAATAGGGAAATAATGGGGAAACGCAGTAGATAAGGAACAAATCTATTATTGGTTGAAAAAAGGATAGAAAGTGGCAGCCGGTGGACAAGTCAACAGAGTATGTCCAGGATTAGATTTGTTGCCCTCACATAGTAAAAGGTCTCCAAGATTAGAATTGCTTCCCTCACATAGTAAAAGGTCTCAAGTATTAGATTTGCTGCCCTCACATAGTAAAAGGTCTCCGGGATTAGAATTGCTGCCCTCACATTGTAAAAGGTCTCCAGGATTAGATTTGCTGCCCTCACATAGTAAAAGGTCTCCAGGATTAGATTTGCTGCCCTCACATAGTAAAAGGTATCCAGGATTAGATTTGCTGCCCTCACATAGTAAAAGGTATCCAGGATTAGATTTGCTGCCCTCACAAAGCATGAACAAACTCGGCATCACCACTTTATGCCTCCTTGTAGGTACATTGTGCTGATGCGTCCACTGTCGCATGTCCTTATACCAACCTTTTGCCGTTTTTAATGTAAGGGCGCATGTAAAATGAAGTGATCACACTGTTACCTTAGGGACATGTCTAACCAGTGTTATTGTTAATCTAATGCCTCCAATGATATTGTGCAATTAAAATGTGTTACAAATGGTACTCCTGCTGTTTTCCCAAGTATGATAAGTAAGTTGCTCCTTTACGCTGCTGAGTGTCCTGGTGTCCCCACGGTCCCATGCCCTTAAACCAATTCTTTAGCTGTTGTTGATTTACTGTATCTGGTAAACAAGCAATGCCACCATTAAAGTAATCCCATATTTGACGAATGTCATTGTTGATCGTAATGCTTCCGGTAACATGAAGCATTGCTGACGTTTTAAAATTTCTACTGTCCTTGTGTGATTGCCATGAATATAATTAAGATGCTTCTTTTCATTTCGTGTATGTTTCGTATATTCTTATTGACTAGCAACTATCTACTTTTTATCTTTTTGTGTAGATAGGGATATCCATTTCACCTTGTTGCTATTGTGACCTTTTGGTGAACTGCACAAAACACTCTTTTTTTGGAATGAGTGTCTTGTGCAGTTCAACTAAAATGTCACGTGGGCAACATCTCTCAATTTTGGTGGAACTGCACAAAATGGTGATTGGAGTTTCCAATATCTCCGTCAAATTCTGCTGGTAATCTCATGCAACATTTTATTAGCCTTTGCAAGATGAGCCGTCACTGTCACCACAATGGCAGTTTATTTTAGTGGGACTGCACAAAAGGATTAGCAAATTATAGTTGCACCTTACATGAGCAGGGCAACCAACCTTAATGTTCCTCAATTTTAGTGCAATTACTAAAGAACCTACCAGCTCACGAGAGCAAGTACTTCTTACTAGCTTAATGATGCAATCTTTGCTTCATTTCAGGTGAACTGCAGAAAAAGGTGCATGAATTGAATCATGGAAGTCCAGGCAGGCCTCATCCGAGTGGAGCTGCAGGTTGAGTTCAAGGAGTGCCACAATTATAGTAATCAGGCTCTTCTTATTTGTGCTGTGCAAACAGTAATACTCAACTACAGATGTTGTGACGGTCAAGAGCATCCGCCAAGTTCTTCAGTTGTATGACACGGCTAGCCAAGATGGATTTAATCCCGATATTCACTTTATCAAAAGGCTCTAATGGGTTGGTTCTGAATCTTTCAAACTGGGAATCAATGAGATGTGCGGGCATATTTGTTGTACTTATGATTTGAATCTTATTTGTTGGTTATGAATTTTGCAAGCCGGGAATCAATGCGATGTGTAGGCATCTTTGTTGTACTTATCATTTGGATCTTATTTGTTGGTTCTGAATCTTGCAAGCTGGGAAACACGGCATGATATGCAGAGGACAACAACCATAACAAACAGTTCAAACTTGGTAGTATTATCTGTGTGAAAGTGCCAATACAGATCCGCTCATGAACTGATGTGTGGCTGGAGTAGGTTTCTTAATGGGGGCGTTTGAATGCGTTGAGGGTGCATCTTCTGCCGGGCGTGCAGGAGGCGAGGGATGGGTAGTAACTGTTGTCGCCTATACACACTCAGTTTGCTGTTTAATCTAGTTCCCCAAGAGCTGAAAAACGAACTGCTGTCGCCGCCTACGAACTGCTGGATATGGACTTCAGCAAGGAGTTCCCCTTTGAGTTCGCCGTTCAGTCCTATGGTTGCACCAAGTTGAATGTGATGTACACCAACGATCCGGACTCAGTGAAGCTCTGCCTCGCCGAGTTCAAGTAGTACCTACAGGACGAGAAAGCACAAGGTCGCAAGACTTAGACCTTGTGCCCATCCATTCGTCTCCTGTCAGGGACCAGCAGATAGCCTTCGCCCAGGTATGTGTGCGGGACGAGGTTCTTGTCTACCACTGCTGTAGGGCCATTAGAGGTTCTAGAGCATTTTCCCGTTTCATCGGCAGCGCTGACTGCACATTCACTACGATCGAGAGAAGGAAGAACGCGACGATTTGACCATCTGGTGCAACAAGCTTGTCAACATCCAGAAGCAATACAAGATCATCGGCAACAGGCAGGAGAAGGACTCCGTGGTTGACCTCACCGAGACCATCATCGACCCCTGATACGCCAACATGAAAGAAGACAACGATACCAAGGACCTGAACACGTGGGAGGTACCTCTGAATCTAGCCTACATAACCTACGCGGCCAAGGACGCATGCGCATGCTACGACATGTACAGGCGGATCTTGGACATGAGGGCGTGTCTGCTTCCCGTAACCGACGAGTACACGGACAGCTACAGCAGCATCATGATCAAGTGTGCCAGGAAGGTTTAGATGTTGTACTTTATCTGTTTATAAGCACCTTTATCATCTGAGTGTTTCATGCATTAGCCTATGTGTCGTAATTATCTGTTTTGTCCGAAATATTTCTTTTAAGAATGCATTAACCTATTTCCTTTTTAGTGGCTATTTGCTTATGTATGTAACTAGTTCACTTGTCCATTTAAAAAAAACTAGTTCACTCGGCTATCGTACTTTGAATCTCCTTCCTGCCAACATATTCCCCTTCTCAGGTGGACCCAGTAGATCTCATACACAGACATATGGGACCAACCACCTATCCATTTGTAGTTCTTTATTTTGTTCAATCTTTCGTCCTCTTCCTATACAGCGGCTGGCCATCTCTCTACTCCCACACATTGTCCGGTGGCGGCAGCTCCACCGGCCCACCCTGCACCTGAACAAGTCAACCCTCGTACTCCCCTCCGCCTGCATCTTCCCCCGCTCCAGTTCGTTCGGTCCGAGGTCTCGACCCCGTCCTCCGCCTTGGTGCTCTCACCGCGGCGCCGCCGTCTGTCGTTCACAACATGGTCAGCAAAACAAGATGAATTGGGAGACAACTGTTCGTCGAGAGGCTGACAGTCCCGGGCCCACCAGGTCCATGGTTTAACATGGGCAGCCCACGACATGTTTCAACATTTTTTGTATCCAGCAGGTATCAAGCGGCCTCTGGGCCTCCCAACCTAGATTGTCTATAACATCAGCAACCCAAGTTATGTTTGTTTTTTCAAGATGATGCACTGCTCAGTTCTATTTTTCTATAAGAATGCAAAACTGAGCCTATATTTATATCGTATTTATTATATATATATAAATAATAGAAACAACATAAGGTTCCATTAAACCTGTCATTCGTCCAACCATTTTATAAACCTTCCCACTTCCTTTATTTTTCGTTTTCATTAATCCTATATCTGAATTTTCTCCCACTTTATTTTTCGATGTAGAGTGAGTTTTCTCTCAGTACTTTTCCCTTAGCCAACTCAACTGTCCCACGTCTAGCCTAAAAAATAATAATACCCCGCGTCCTATTAACTAATCAAATTAAAATGATATTTTATTTCGTAAGTTGAAAGTTCTTACAAAATAATAATAATAATAATTTATATATAACTTGGCAAGTTAACTACTAGTGATTGCGTACATAAGCTTGCAAAGATTTTACTGACCAATACAGTAATAGGCGTGCAATCATGTGTTTATGTTTTTATAACATTTCTCCGTCTAGCCCAATATGATATTTTCACCCAGCCCAACAAGTCTGCGGATTTCGGGAAAAATGCAAATGGGCTTTAAATTCTACCATATATATAAACGGGCTGTATAGATGCTACATCATTGTTTCACCCAGCCCACCAAATGGACCAAAAAACAAATGGACTGGCTGACATGTGGGCCAGTAGGTCGAAGCATAATAAGGCGTTGGATTTACATCCAACATCCGTCATTCTTCTACAATCTCTCGTCTTCTTCCCCCAGCGCAGCCGGAACCGCCTGCTCCAGCCTCCAGTGTCCAGCGGCGTTGTTTTGCGTGCCTCAGTGAAACGCTACCCCGCTGACGGCCAGGCCATCCCTCCACTCCGCACATCCTGTTATTCTCTGTCGAGTGTAGGCCCACCCCGCACCCGAACGAGTCAAGTTTCCTACTCCTCTTCGTCTGCGACTCCACAGCCGCGTCTTCCCCATCTCCGGGTCATTCTAGTCTGGGGCCGCACTGTCGGACATCGCCTCGCTGCGCTCGGCGCGGCGTGGTCAACAAATGAGAGTCATCGGAAGAGGACTGTACTTGGAGAGCCTGACGGTTGGGACCCACAAGGTCCATGGTCGCACACAAGAAAAGTTGCTCCGTACTAAGCTGTTTGCTCCCCCTAACAGCTGGGACCCACCGGCTGTATCTTCACATAGAATGAAGTGCCTCCTTGTTATGCGAAAAAATTATTCCTCCCATTGACAGCTGGGACCTGTCAGATTTGGTGTACGCAGGGCTTTGTCAACTTAATCAACAAATGATTCTAGCAACTGGACCGTTGGATGTTAATCCAACAGCCGTGCTCCTTCTTCAACCTTTGTTCTTGCTCCTGTCTCCCATGGGCGGCACCGCAGCAGTGCTGCCGCGCACCCCAACCAGTCAAGTTTCCCACCCTCTCCATCTGCGACTCCACTGCCGCATCTTCCCCATCTCCGGGTCGTTCCAGTCTGGGGCCTCGCCGCCGTCCACCGGCCTTGATGCGCTCGACACAGTGTGGTCAACGTGGTCAACAACCGAGAGTCATCGGAAAATGACTGTACGTGAGAGGCTGACAGTGGGGACGCACCACGCTCATGGACGCATGCATGCAACTGCATCCTTTTTACCCTGAAAAATAATGTTTTCTCCCCCTGACTGCTGGAACCCACCAGCTACATCTTCGCACGCAAGGAAGTGTGTCCATATTACGGGCAAAAAAATGATTCGCCCCCTGACTGCTAGGACCCACCAGCTACATCTTCACACGCAAGGAAGTGCCTGATAGTTGGGACCCACCTTGTCAGAGTTATTGGCGACGGGTACCCCGAAGACGGCAAGACGATATTTCAAGACATCGGGGCTAGCAAAGCCCCTCAGTCCGACTACTTAGGCTGCCCCAGACGGCCCCCTGTCCGACTGCCCGGGCCGACTCGTCACCCGACCTGCTCCTCCGACCGACTGCTCCAGCCAGCCTGCTGTAGCCCCGACCCGGCACCGACAAGACCCCGACAAGACGCCGTACCGAGACATCATCAGGGACAAGGAGGCACCCACATCACATCACACATCTCATGGGCATGGTGCCCCATGCCCACTTGCCTCCCACGTCACTACCTAGCTTAGGTAGTAAGCTAGCCACACACACATATATATAGTGAGCTATCCATCCATCCTCACACACCCACGCATGCATACATGCTCACGCCACACACTTGGCCGGCCACAATGGCTCGCTGGGAACACTCCACTCCCACTTGCTAGCTAGCTCATACACCCATATGAGACATATACAAAGCCAGATGCATATGGCACCGACTTCAGATACAGCTCCAGGAGCACTTTGTACTGCCCGATGTACACTGATACGTCTCCAACGTATCTATAATTTTTGATTGCTCCATGCTATATTATCTACTGGTTTGGACTATATTGGGCTTTATTTTCCACTTTTATATTATTTTTGGGACTAACCTACTAACTGGAGGCCCAGCCCAGAATTGTTGTTTTTTGCCTATTTCAGTGTTTCGAAGAAACGGAATATCAAACGGAGTCCAAACAGAATAAAATCTTCGGGAACGTGATTTTCTCACCGAACGTGATCCAGGAGACTTGGACCCTGCTCCAAGGAACAAAAGAGGCGGTCACGAGGGTGGGGGGCGCCCCCCCTAGGGCGCGCCCCCTGCCTCATGGGCCCCTCGTTGCTCCTCCAGCGTACTTCTTCCTCCTATATATACACACGTATCCCCAAACGATTAGAACAGGAGCCAAAAACCTAATTCCACCGCCGCAACTTTCTGTATCCACGAGATCCCATCTTGGGGCCTGTTCGGGAGCTCCGCCGGAAGAGGGCTGATAACCCACAAGTATAGGGGATCACAACAGTTTTCGATAAGTAAGAGTGTCGAACCCAATGAGGAGCTAAAGGTAGAACAAATATTCCCTCAAGTTCTATCGACCACCGATACAACTCTACGCACGCTTGACGTTCGCTTTACCTAGAACAAGTATGAAACTAGAAGTACTTTGTAGGTGTTGTTGGATAGGTTTGCAAGATAATAAAGAGTATGTAAATAAAAAGTAGGGGCTGTTATAAGTAAAGAAGCAATAAAGTAACTATAGCGAGTGTGGAAAAGTGGTGGTAGCAGTTCCAAAATTGCCCCTTAAGCAATTGACTACTTTACTAGACCGATAGCAAGTATTATGTGGGAGAGGCTACTGCTAGCATGTCATCCCTGACTTGGAATTCTATGCGCTTATGATTGGAACTATTAGCAAGCATCCGCAACTACTAATGTTCATTAAGGTAAAACCCAACCATAGCATTAAGATATATTGGTCCCCCTTCAATCCCGTATGCATCAATTTCTATGCTAGGTTGAAGATTCTGTCACTCTTGCCCTCCAATACATAGTCCTATCAACATACAACTAACCCTATGGTGTGATCCACGCGCGCAATCGTATGATGGGCACCAAAGGACAACAACATAACCACAAGAAAATTAAATCAATCATAGCAATTCATCAACCACCGATAGGACAACGAAAATCTACTCAGACATCATAGGATGGCAACACACAATTGGATAATAATATGAAGCATAAAGCACCATGTTCAAGTAGAGGGTACAGCGGGTTGCGGGAGAGTGGACCGCTGTAAATAGAGGGGGAAGGTGATGGAGATGTTGGTGAAGATGGCGGAGGTGTTGGTGTAGATCGCGGTGATGATGATGCCCCCCGGTGTCACTCCGGTGCCACCAGAAGCGAGGGGGAGAGAGCCCCCCTCCTTCTTCTTCTTCCTTGACCTCCTCCCTAGATGGGAGAAGGGTTTCCCCTCTGGTCCATGGCCTCCATGGCAAGGGAGGGGCGAGAGCCCCTCCGAGATTGGATCTATCTCTCTGTCTCTCTCTGTTTCTGCATTCTCAGATTCTTCCCTTTCACCGTTTCTTATATTCCCGGAGATCCGTAACTCCGATTGGGCTGAAATTTTAACACGATCTCTATTCGGATATTAGCTTTCTTGCGGCAAAATAAGGGCTCCAACCGCCTTAAGGGGTGGCCACGAGGGTCAGGGGCGCGCCTGACACCCTAGGGCGCGCCCCCTACCTCGTGCCCCCCTCGGGCACCGTCTCACGATGATTCCACTTCCCAAAATTCATAAATATTCCAAAATAAATCTCCGTCAGTTTTTATTCCGTTTGGACTCCGTTTGGTATGGGTTTTCTGCGAAACAAAAAACATGGAACAAACAGGAACTGGCACTGGGCAGTGGATCAATATGTTAGTCCCAAAAATAGTATAAAAAGTTGCCAAAAGTATATGAAAGTTGTAGAATATTGACATGGAACAATCAAAAATTATAGATACGACGGAGACGTATCAACATCCCCAAGCTTAATTCCTGCTCGTCCTCGAGTAGGTAAATGATAAAAAAGATAATTTTTGATGTGGAATGCTACCTAGCATAATCTTGATCATGTAATCTAATCATGGCATGAATATTAAGATACGAGTGATTCAAATCAGTAGTCTATCATTTGACATAAAAACAATAATACTTCAAGCCCACTAATAAAGCAATCATGTCTTTTCAAAATAACATGGCCAAAGAAAGTTATCCCTACAAAATCATATAGTCTGGCTATGCTCCATCTTCACCACATAAAATATTCACATCATGCACAACCCCGATGACAAGCCAAGCAATTGTTTCATACTTTTGATGTTCTCAAACCTTTTCAACTTTCACACAATACATGAGCGTGAACCATGGACATAGCACTATAGGTGGAATAGAATATGATGGTGGAGAAGACAAAAAGGATAAGATAGTCTCACATCAACTAGGCGTATCAACGGGCTATGGAGATGCCCATCAATAGATATCAATGTGAGTGAGTAGGGATTGCCATGCAACGGATGCACTAGAGCTATAAGTGTATGAAAGCTCCAACTGAAACTAAGTGGGTGTGCATCCAACTTGCTTGCTCATGAAGACCTCGGGCATTTGAGGAAGCCCATCATCGGAATATACAAGCCAAGTTCTATAATGAAAATTCCCACTAGTATATGAAAGTGATAGCTCAAGAGACTCTCTATATGAAGAACATGGTGCTACTCTGAAGCACAAGTGTGGAAAAAGGATAGTAGCACTGCCCCTTCTCTCTTTTTCTCTCATTTTTTGTTTTGTTTTGTTTTTTTATTTTTTATTTTTATTTTTTGGGCCATCTCTTTTTTTGGCCTTTCTCTCTTTTTTTTCGTCCGGAGTCTCATCCCGACTTGTGGGGGAATCATAGTCTCCATCATCCTTTCCTCACTGGGGCAATGCTCTAATAATGATGATCATCACACTTTTATTTACTTACAACTCGATATCTAGAACAAAGATATGACTCTATATGAATGTCACACCCTCGATGCGACTATATCTCCCACGTGTCGAGGCACGACTTAGAGGCATAATCGCATTGAAGGCATATGTCGCATGTTAGGCAATCTTCACAACATCCCATGTAATATGATAATAAAAGGGGAGAACATAGTTGGCTTACACTCGCCACGTCAATCAAGTACATAAATAACATAACATCATCCAAACACTCATGGCCCGACTAAGGCGCCAAAATACAAGAGAACCCAACATGCGACACGATCCCAATCACCCCCAACTGGGCACCACTACTGATCATCAGGAAAGGAAACATAGTAACGTTGAGAGTCTTCGTCGAACTCCCACTTGAGCTCATACGCGTCTGCTGGAGCGGAATCATCAGGCCCTGCATCTGGTGTAATAGTAATCTGTGAGCCACAGGGACTCAACAATATCGCACCCTCACGATCAAGACTATTTAAGCTCATTAGGTATGACAAGGTAAATATGTGGAGCTGCAGCAAGCGACTAGCATATATGGTGGCTAACTTATTCGCAAAAGAGAGCGAGAAGAGGAGGCAAAGCGCGAGCGAGAAACTAGAGAACAACCTGCACAAACGTTACTCCAACACCGTGTCCACTTCCCGGACTCCGCCGAGAAGAGGCCATCACGGTAACACACTCGGTTGATCCATTTTAATTAAGTTAAGGTTCAAGTTATCTACAACCGGACATTAACAAATTCCCATCTGCCCATAACCGCGGGCATGGCTTTCGAAAGTTCAAATCCCTGCAGGGGAGTCCCAACTTAGCCCATGACAAGCTCTCACGGTCAATGAAGGAATAGACCTCCTCCCAAGACGTTTCGATCAGACTCGGTATCTCGGTTATTCAAGACACTTCGACAGGTTAAAACAAGACCAGCAACACCGCCCGAATGTGCCGACAAATCTTGATAGGAGCTGCATGTATCTCGTTCTCAGGGCACACTCAGATGAGACATCCTACGAGTAAAACCAAACCTCAAGTTGCCCTGAGGTGGCCCCGCAGTCTACTCGGTCGGACCAACACTCAGAGGAGCACTGGCCCGGGGGGGTGTTAAATAAGATGACCCTCGGGCTCTGGAAACCCAAGGGAAAAAGAGGCTAGGTGGCGAATGGTAAAACCAAGGTTGGGCATTGCTGGAAAAGCATTAATCAAGGCGAACTATCAAGGGGTTCCCATTATAACCCAACCGCGTAAGGAAGGCATAATCCGGGAACACAACAACGATATGACGGAAACTAGGGCGGCAAGAGTGGAACAAAACACTAGGCGAGAGGCCGAGCCTTCCACCCTTTACCAAGTATATAGATGCATTAAGATAACATAGTAGTATAATGATATCCCAACAAGTAAATAAATGTTCCAACAAGGAACGGCCTCCAAACTTCACCTGCAACTAGCAACGCTATAAGAGGGGCTGAGCAAAGCGGTAACATAGCCAATCAACAGTTTGCTAGGACATGGTGGGTTAGAGGTTTGACATGGAAATTTTGGGAGGCTTGAAAGCAATTGGTAGGCATCGTAGCATTGGCATAGCAAAAGAGAGAGCAAACTAGCATAGCAAAGATAGTAGTGATTTCGAGGGTATGATCATCTTGCCTGCACAGTTGTCAGAGTTGACTGGATCCTCAAAAGAAAACTCAACGGGCTCCTTGTTAGCGAACTCGTCTCCCGGCTCTACCCAACAAGACAAACAAGCAACAAAGGCACAATCAACCACGTGCAAGACTCAAACAAAACGATGCAAAGATGGTATGCTATGCGGGATGCGATGCGGGATGCATAATGCAAGATATGACAGGAAATGCATGAACCTGGCCTCAACTTGGAAAGCCAAGTGTGCCACTGGAAAGATGAGATGAAATCGCTTGAAAACGATATAAAGAACACCGGAATCGGAGTTACGGTTTGGAAATGGCAAGCGATTCAAAAATGACACCGGTCTGTGATTTACAGCAAGTAGCCATCTAAATGCAATGAGATGAACATGCTACAGCACCCAAACACGACAACAAAATACATGGCAGGGATGCATTCAAGAAGCTTAACAAAAGTCTAGTACTGAGCTATGGCCAATTCATCCATTAACAGGTTCAAACAAGCATGGCAAAAATGCATATGGAAAACAGATCTCAGACTTAGTGAAATTAACACTTGTCTGGAATTTCAGATCAGGTAGCACTCTTCGGAGCAACAAAACTACATGCTACAGGACCTGAACATGGCAAAGTAAAACATGGCATGGAGCTACTCAAATAGCTTAAAAAAGTCCCTTAGTGACCTTGAGCCAAAAGGGATCAGAAAAAACAATTGCAAGCATATGAACATAGCAAAAACATAATCAGTTTTCAGACAGTGAAAGCTGGCACATGCTGAAACATATCTCAAGTGGGCATGTTTACGAGCTCGATGCACTCACTACGGAGCAAGTCATGGCAATACAAACATACATCTATGAAGAACACTCAAAATGCAAGCTAGACATGGCAAGAACAATAGCATAGCATGCATGGATCAACTACAACATCATCGGTAAAATTGCAAACAAGTTGACAATCTGCCCAGATTCACGAAGTAGCAAAAGTAGAGCTCTATTGACTCAAGCTAGGGTCATCCATAATTGCAAACAAAGACATGGATGGATAGAGCACTACAAGATTAACAAAACATCCTTACTGATCATCCTCAAAAGAGGCACGGATCACTAGGAAACAACAGGAACATAAGGCAATATGAGATAAACAGTTCCAGGACTTAGTGGAATTGCTAAGTCCCTGAAAACAGAATTACTGAGTGCCTCACTTTGCAAGCTTGCACTAGTCACCATACTCATCACAAAAATACATGGGTTGCACCTGTGGAAAGATGACAAAACCCTTAACAAAACATATGTAGAACATCAGGGCATATCATGCACACGTTAATCATGGCAAAAATGACAAAAACCTAAATGGAGCAGCAGATCTGACAATTATCTCAAGTAGCCTTCTTCTAACAGCATTTTGGGCATCAAGATGAACTCAAATTAAAATGATGCAATGTAATGAAATGATGTACTCTCTGAGATGAACATTTTGATATGCTATATGCATGAATCGGAGCTACAGATGCAAAGTTACGGTGCTATGAACATGAGCACTTGGACTAGAAAATCTCCGGGACTTAGTGAAAAAAATCACCCCGAGATCTAGGATTTGACCCGGCGCGGAAATCGATGTGTGGTCGGGGCACTGTAGCCGGCATGATCCGAAGCTCGCCGGAGGAGGGCGCAGGGCAGCGCGGGAGTAGGAGGGAGAGGCCGAGGCGAGGGAGCGGCCGGGCCCGGCGCGGGGAGGCAAGGGCGGCGCGGCCGCGGCGTTGGGGAGGCAGGGGCGGCGCG
This sequence comes from Triticum urartu, assembly GCF_003073215.2. Taxonomy (NCBI): domain Eukaryota; kingdom Viridiplantae; phylum Streptophyta; class Magnoliopsida; order Poales; family Poaceae; genus Triticum; species Triticum urartu. Next base: position 493,889,477 of record NC_053023.1, on the reverse strand, counting down.
GCCGCGGCCGCGGCGGACGGCGGCGATGGCGGGCAGCGGCGCTCGCGGCGGAGGCGGCGGGGCGCGGCGCCGGCTCAGGAGGAGACGACGGCGGGGCGACGCGGGTGCGGGCGGCGGCGACTGGGCCCGTGGGGCCGGCCTTGGGCTTCCCGGGCCGCGTGGTGGGAGGCGGCGGCGTGGACACGTGGCGGCGTCTGATAGGCGCGGGCGGGCGGCGGCGGCGTGTCCGGCCGGAACGGACACGTCCGGCGCGGCGCGAGGTGGATTTTTAGGGTTTCGGGGAGGGGGATCCGATATTTTCGAGGAGGACCTATTTATAGGCATAGAGGGAGTTAGGAGAGTCCAAATGAGGTGCGGTTTTCGGCCACGCGATCGTGATCGAACGCTCTAGACGATGGAGAAAGCTTAGGTGGGTTTTGGGTCAAATTGGAGGGGTGTTGGGCTGCAACACACACGAGGCCTTTTCGGTCCCTCGGTTAACCGTTGGAGTATCAAACGAAGTCCAAATGGTACGAAACTTGACAGGCGGTCTACCGGTAGTAAACCAAGGCCGCTTGGAAAGTCTCGGTCCAATCCAGAAATGTTTAATCCCCACACATGAAAGAAAGGTAGAATTGACCACCGGAGGAGAACGAAGCGCCGGAATGCAAAATGGACAACGGGGAAAATGCTCGAATGCATGAGATGAACACGTATGCAAATGCAATGCACAAGATGACATGATATGAGATGCATGACAACGATACAACACACGGAGACAAAGAACCCGAACCCGAGAAAATAAAATAACTTAACGCCGGAAACGGCAAGAGTTGGAGTACAAATTGGGAAAGTTACATCCGGGGTGTTACAATGAATGCCTCCGGCGGTGTACCGAGATGTGCAATGATCTAGCGTAGCAATGACATCAAAAAACAGACAAGCCATGAAAACATCATGCTAGCTATCTTACGATCATGCAAAGCAATATGACAATGAATGCTCAAGTCATGTATATGATGATGGAGGTTGCATGGCAATATATCTCGGAATGGCTACGGAAATGCCATGATAGGTAGGTATGGTGGCTTTTTTGAGGAAGGTATATGGTGGGTCTATGGTACCGGCGAAAGTTGCGGGGTACTAGAGAGGCTAGCAACGGCGGAAGGGTGAGAGTGCGTATAATCCATGGACTCAACATTAGTCATAAAGAACTTACATACTTATTGCAAAAATCTATTAGTCATCAAAACAAAGTACTACACGCATGCTCCTAGGGGGATAGATTGGTAGGAAAAGACCATCGCTCATTCCCCGACCGCCACTCATAAGGAAGACAATCAATAAATATCATGCTCCGACTTCGTTACATAACGGTTCACCATACGTGCATGCTACGGGAATCACAAACCTCAACACAAGTATTTCTACAATCCACAACTACCCACTAGCATGACTCTAATATCACCATCTTTATATCGCAAAACTATTGCAAGGAATCAAACATATCATATTCAGTGATCTACAAGTTTTATGTAGGATTTTATGACTAACCATGTGAATGACCAATTCCTGTCATCTCTCTAAATAGATATAAGTGAAGCAAGAGAGTTTAATTCTTTCTACAAAAGATATGCCCGTGCTCTAACAAATATAAGTGAAGCAAAAGAGCATTCTACAAATGGCGGTTGTCTATGTAAAGAGAAACATGCAATCCAAACTTCAAATGATATAAGTGAAGCACATGAAGCATTCTATAAAGCCATACTCAAAAGATATAAGTGAAGTGCAATGAGCATTCTATAAATCAACCAAGGACTATCTCATACCAGCATGGTGCATAAAATAAAAATGAAAACTAAATGCAAAAGACGCTCCAAGATTGCACATATCGCATGAACGAAACGAATCCGAAAACATACCGATACTTGTTGAAGAAAGAGGGGATGCCTCCCCAGCATCCCCAAGCTTAGACGCTTGAGTCTCCTTGAATATTTACTTGGGGTGCCTCGGGCATCCCCAAGCTTGAGCTCTTGCCTCTCTTCCTTCTTCTCACATCGAGACCTTCTCGATCATCGAACACTTCATCCACACAAAACTTCAACAGAAAACTCGGTAAGATCCGTTAGTATAATAAAGCAAATCACTACTCTAAGTACTGTTGCAAACCAATTCATATTTTGTTTTTGAATTTTGTCTACTTTAATATAACTTTTTCATGACTTAATCCACTGATATAAATTGATAGTTTCATCAAAACAAGCAAACTATGCATCAAAAACAGAATCTGTCTAAAACAGAATAGTCTGTAGCAATCTGAACATTCACCATACTTCTGATACTTGAAAAGTTCTACAAAAATTAGGAAAAATAAAACATTTGTATAGGAAGACAGTGCAAAAAGAATCAGAACCATTAGACATTCCAGCTAAAAATGTAAAATCACTCACTACAGACAAAGTTTCTGTCCTGCACCGTACAAACCATCAAGCAAATGTAAACATCCTAAAGGCAAACCTTGGGCACATTATTTTTATAATACAATGGAATTGTACAAGGGGATAATTATTTTTGTTGAAAAGTTTCTGTAATCAAGATTCACAAATTTGCCGTGAGCATGAAAAAAGTTCAAGGAGCTCTCCCACTTCAACAGTGCTTGTCTTTCTCACTTTCACTTTCCTTTTTGAAAAGTTTTGGGTTCCCCTCTTTATTTTTGTTGTTTTTAAACTATATGAAAGTACTCAAAAGAAATAAACGACTCTCTAAAACTTCCGGGTTGTCTCCCTGGCAGCGCTTTCTTTAAAGCCATTAAGCTAGGCATATAGTGCTCAAGTAGTGAATCCACCCGGATCCCAAGGTATATCAAAGCCAATTTTAATTAACAATGATTTGTAATTTAGTAGTGAGCACAAAGCAACATATATCAAGCATTGACGAAGTCTAACTCACTTCCTATGCATCGGCATGTCATAAAAGAACAATTCATGCACACCTAATAAAGTCCAATGCATAGTATAAACAGTTTCTTGGAATTTTATCATGTTGGAAACATAGAGAGGTGGAGATATAGTTCCTCTCTCATAATAATTGCAAGTAGGAGCAGCAAGCACATGCATATTATATTTATCGAAATCATCATGTGCAACGGTAAAAGGCAACCCATCAATATAATCCTTAATAAGTGCAAACTTCTCCGATATAGTATAATCGGGAGAATTCAAAAAGATAATAGGACTATCATGCGTGGGTGCAATAGCAACAATTTCATGTTTAACATAAGGAACTATAGCAAGTTCATCTCCATAAGCATAATTCATATTGGCATCTTGGCCATAAGCATAGCAAGCATCATCAAAAAGGGATATTTCAAAAGAATCATAGGGATCATAACAGTCATCATAGCAATCATCCTTCGGTAAGCACGAAGGGGAATTAAACAATATATGAGTTGAAGAGTTACTCTCATTAGAAGGTGGGCACGGGTGATCAATCCGCTCTTCCTCCTTTTGTTCTTCGCTCTCCTCCTCATCTTTTTCATCCAATGAGCTCACAGTTTCATCAATTTCTTCTTCCATAGACTCCTGCAAAATATTAGTCTCTTCTTGGACAGCGGAGACTTTCTTAATAAGTGCATTAATTTCATAATTTTATTCATAATTCTCATAGCAATATTTGAGGATAGCTAAATTTTCAGATCTATAACAAGCATCATCAATATCATCAAACGCTTTAAACATAGATTCAATTTCATAAGCACCCATAAAAGCAACAAATTCTTCTATTTGTTCAACATCATATAATCATATATACCTCTAGGATAAGAAGCCAAGGTTTCATTATCATTAAATTTGCATGAAAAGGGGAGGTGTGGAGAATTCATCCTAAAGCAACAAGTATAATCATATTCCGAGCATAGTTGTCTAGCATACCACTTCAATATATAAATTTGATCCCGTAATAGTTTCCCTTTTTGTGTCAAGCGATAATCCCTAAAGTATTCACGTTGATCAAACGTTACTCCCATTACATAATTAAATGGGGTTATCTCAGGATTATTAAAGTAGTACATAATATCTTTCACATAACCAGCATCGAGGGTTTTAGGAGGTTCCCCATCTCCATGAGTAGAAAGTACACCTAATGTTTTTGGTATTTCGTGTTCCATATCCATAACTAAAGATAGAGAACAACTAAGAACAGCAAATAAAAATTACTTAGTGATAAAGCAAACAAGCACACACGAGAATATTCACCCCACGCTATTGCTCCCCGGCAACGGCGCCAGAAAAAGGTCTTGATAACCCACAAGTATAGGGGATCGCAACAGTTTTCGATAAGTAAGAGTGTCGAACCCAATGAGGAGCTAAAGGTAGAACAAATATTCCCTCAAGTTCTATAGACCACCGATACAACTCTACGCACGCTTGACGTTCGCTTTACCTAGAACAAGTATGAAACTAGAAGTACTTTGTAGGTGTTGTTGGATAGGTTTGCAAGATAATAAAGAGTATGTAAATAAAAAGTAGGGGCTGTTATAAGTAAAGAAGCAATAAGGTAACTATAGCGAGTGTGGAAAAGTGGTGGTAGGAGTTGCGAAATTGCCCCTTAAGCAATTGACTACTTTACTAGACCGATAGCAAGTATTATGTGGGAGAGGCCACTGCTAGCATGTCATCCCTGACTTGGAATTCTATGCACTTATGATTGGAACTATTATCAAGCATCCACAACTACTAATGTTCATTAAGGTAAAACCCAACCATAGCATTAAGATATATTGGTCCCCCTTCAATCCCGTATGCATCAATTTCTATGCTAGGTTGAAGCTTCTGTCACTCTTGCCCTCCAATACATAGTCCTATCAACATACAACTAACTCTATGGTGTGATCCACGTGCACAATCATATGATGGGCACCAAAGGACAGAAACATAACCACAAGCAAATTAAATCAATCATAGCAATTCATCAACCACCGATAGGACAATGAAAATCTACTCAGACATCATCATTGGATAATAATATGAAGCATAAAGCACCATGTTCAAGTAGAGGGTACAGCGGGTTGCGGGAGAGTGGACCGCTGTAAATAGAGGGGGGAAGGTGATGGAGATGTTGGTGAAGATGGCGGAGGTGTTGGTGTAGATCGCGGTGATGATGATGGCCCCTGGTGGCACTCCGGTGCCACCGGAAGCGAGGGGGAGAGAGCCCCCCTACTTCTTCTTCTTCCTTCACCTCCTCCCTAGATGGGAGAAGGGTTTCCCCTCTGGTGCATGGCCTCCATGGCAAGGGAGGGGCGAGAGCCCCTCCGTGATTGGATCTATCTCTCTGTCTCTGCGTTCTCAGATTCTTCCCTTTCACCGTTTCTTATATTCCCGGAGATCCGTAACTCGGATTGGGCTGAAATTTTAACACGATATCTATCCGGATATTAGCTTTCTTGCGGCGAAAGAAGGGCTCCAACCGCCTTACGGGGTGGCCACGAGGGTCAGGGGCACGCCTAACACCCTAGGGCGCGCCCGCCTACCTCGTGCCCCCCTCGGGCAACGTCTCGCGATGATTCCACTTCCCAAAATTCATAAATATTCCAAAATAAATCTCCGCCAGTTTTTATTCCGTTTGGACTCCGTTTGTCACTAGGCACTATTCGATGTAATCTTCTTTTTGTGGTGTGTTTGTTGAGACCGATGAATTGTGGGTTTATGATCAAGTCTATCTATGAATAATATTTGAATCTTCTTTGAATTCTTTTATGTATGATTGGTTATCTTTGCAAGTCTCTTCGAATTATCCGTTTGGTTTGGCCAACTAGATTGGTAGTTCTTGCCATGGGAGAAGTGCTTAGCTTTGGGTTCGATCTTGTGGTGTCCTTACCCAGTGACAGAAGGGGCAGCAAGGCACGTATTGTATCGTTGCCATCGAGGATAACAAGATGGGGTTTATTTCATATTGCATGAATTTACCTCTCTACATCATGTCATCTTGCTTAAGGCGTTACTCTGTTTTTAACTTAATACTCTAGATGCATGCTGGATAGCGGTCGATGAGTGGAGTAATAGTAGTAGATGCAGAATCGTTTCGATCTACTTGTCACGGACATGATGCCTATATACATGATCATGCCTAGATATTCTCCTAACTATGCTCAATTCTGTCAATTGCTCAATAGTAATTTGTTCACCCACCGTAGAATACTTATGCTCTTGAGAGAAGCCACTAGTGAAACCTATGGCCCCGGGTCTATTCTCATCATATCAATCTCTATTACTTTAATCTTGCTTTTCTTTTTTACTTTGCCTTTACTTTTTACTTTGCATCTTTATACCAAAAATATTATATCTATCAGATCTCACTCTCGTAAGTGACCGTGAAGGGCTTGACAACCCCTAATCACGTTGGTTGCGAGTAGCTATCACTTTGTGCAGGTACGAGGGACTTGAGCGTGGGCTCCTACTGGATTGATACCTTGGTTCTCAAAAACTGAGGGAAATACTTACGCTACTCTGCTGCATCATCCCTTCCTCTTTGGGGAAAACCAACGCAAGCTCAAGACGTAGCAAGAAGGATTTCTAGCACCGTTGCCGGGGAGTCTACGCAAAAAGTCAACATACCAAGTACCCATCACAATCCCTATCTCTCGCATTACATTATTTGCTATTTGCCTCTCGTTTTCCTCTCCCCCCAATTCACCCTTGCCGTTTTATTCGCCCTCTCTCTCCCTATCCTCCCTCTCCTTTCCGCTTGTCTCTTGTTTGCTCATGTGCTAGTTTTCTTGCTTGTCGTTATGTCTGAAACTGGGGAAGTTATCGCCAATATGAGTGATGACAATATCATGGAAAATTCGGATGCTCCTGCTAAAGAACCTACCATCTTTCATACAAAAAAATTTCTTGTTGGTAGTGGTAATATTATTGGAAAAGGATTTATTCAAGATTTCTTTACTTGTGCCGGTGCTTTACCTTCTATGGGTAGTTCTATCCTTCACAGAACTAGTAGTCTTGTGGACGCTATTGCCATGCTTGTAGTTGAACTTGAAAGACAATTCATGCACATGCATCCTTCCATACAAAGGATTTTTCTGGAATTTTCTAATATTGAGCATTCTTTTGTTAAGCATGCCGCTACTATATTTTTGGCTCATGAGTTTAGATTCATAATAAGAGAAGCCAAAGAAATCTTTGCCAATTACAGGGTGGACGCTTGCCGTAATCCCATAGAAAATATCCTCTTTGATCAAGAAGAAATAATGCGTTTTCAATCTCTAGATTATGTTGCTTTCAATGAAAATCTTAGAAGAAGGGTTCCTACCAATATTTTAGTTGATAGAATTTCTGAACTTAATGATGATTTGGCTATTCAAAATAATGAGCTAGGATATTCTCTTGAATATAGGCTTACAAAGTTCTGCCAAAAGAATGCTTATAATGATGAATTGGTTGTGCATTACGAAGGACCAAAGGAGGAACCTATACCTCCCAAGGTTGATCTTGGAGACTTTTGTCCCGTTAAATTTAGTCCTTTTGATTACTTTTTCTTGCCTCAAAGAAATCTTGATGCCAAACGTAGAGAATATGAAATGAGTTTCAATAATCTATCTTACTATTATGGCAATACCTAGATCTATCCTCGCTTTTATGCCTAGCTAGGGGCGTTAAACGATAGCGCTTGTTGGGAGGCAACCCAATTTTATTTTTATTCCTTGCCTTTTGCTCCTGTTTAGTAATAAATAAATTATTTAGCCTCTGTTTTGGTTGTGTTTTTTGTGTTTAATTAGTGTTTGTGCCAAGTAGAACCGTCGGGAAGACTTGAGGAAAGTCTTGTTGAACTTGCTGTAAAAAACAGAAACTTTAGCTCTCACGAGAACTGCTGTCATTTTTATTTGAAGAGTTCTATTAAGTTAATTATTTTTGAAGATGATTAATAGATAAATTCCTCACGTCCAGAAATTTATTTTTGAATTTTTGGGGTTCCAGATCTTGCTCTAGCTACAGATTACTACAGACTGTTCTGTTTTTGACAGATTCTGTTTTTCGTGTGTTGTTTGCTTATTTTGATGAATATATGGCTAGTAAAATAGTTTATAATCCATAGAGAAGTTGGAATACAGTAGGTTTAACACCAATATAAATAAAGAATGAGTTCATTACAATACCTTCAAGTGGTCTTTTGTTTTTCTTTCGCTAACGGAGCTCACGAGTTTTCTATTTTGAGTTTTGTGTTGTGAAGTTTTCAAGTTTTGGGTGAATTCTTTTGCTGGATCATGGAACAAGGAGTGGCAAGAGCCTAAGCTTGGGGATGCCCATGGCACCCCCAAGATAATCCAAGGACACCAAAAAGTCAAAGCTTGGGGATGCCCCGGAAGGCATCCCCTCTTTTGTCCACTTCCATCGGTAATTTACTTGGAGCTATATTTTTATTCACCAACATGATATGTGTTTTGCTTGGAGCGTCATGTATTATTTGTGTCTTTGTGTCTTAGTATGCCACAATCATCCTTGCTGTACACACCTTTTGAGAGAGCCATACATGAATTAAAATTTGATAGAATACTCTATGTGCTTCACTTATATCTTTTGAGCTAAGTAGTTTTGCTCTATGTGCTTCACTTATATCTTTTGAGCTAAGTAGTTTTGCTCTATGTGCTTCACTTATATCTTTTGAGCTAGATAATTTTGCTCTATGTGCTTCACTTATATCTTTTGAGCGTTATAATTTTGCTCTATGTGCTTCACTTAGATCTTTTAGAGCATGGTGGTGGATTTGTTTTAAAGAAACTATTGATCTCTCATGCTTCACTTAAATTATTTTGAGAGCCTCTTAATAGCATGGTAATTTGCTTAATAATAACATGCTTGGTATTCAAGATTTGTGAAACTTTCTTTTGAGTGTGTTGAATACTAAGAAAATATTGAAGCATGATAATTGTTTTGAGATATGGAGGTGATAATATTAAAGTCATGCTAGTTGAGTAGTTGTGAATTTAAAGAATACTTGTGTTAAGGTTTGTGATTCCCGTAGCATGCACGTATGGTGAACCGTTATGTGATGAAGTCGGAGCATGATTTATTTATTGATTGTCTTCCTTATGAGTGGCGGTCGGGGACGAGCGATGGTCTTTTCCTACCAATCTATCCCCCTAGGAGCATGCGCGTAATACTTTGCTTTGATAACTTCTAGATTTTTGCAATAAGTATATGAGTTATTTATGACTAATGTTGAGTCCATGGATTATATGCACTCTCACCCTTCCACCTTTGCTAGCCTCTCTAATACCGCACACCTTTCGCCGGTATCATACACCTACCATATACCTTCCTCAAAACAGCCACCATACCTACCTATTATGGCATTTCCATAGCCATTCCGAGATATATTGCCATGCAACTTTCCACCATCTAATTCATCATGACACACTCCATCATTGTCATATTGCATATCCCGGTACACCGGCGGATGCATTCACATAGAGTCATATTTTGTTCTAAGTATCGAGTTGTAATTGTTGAGTTGTAATAAAAATAAAAGTGTGTCATCATTATTAGAGCATTGTCCCAGTGAGGAAAGAATGATGGAGACTATGATTCCCCCATAAGTCGGGATGAGACTACGGACGAAAAATAAAATAAATAAATAAAAAAAGAGGCCAAAGAAGCCCAAATAAAAAGAGGCTATAAAAAAAGAAAAAGGCCCAAATAAAAAAAATGATGAGAGAAAAAGAGAGAAGGGACAATGTTACTATCCTTTTACCACACTTGTGCTTCAAAGTAGCACCACGATCTTCATAGTAGAGAGTCTCTCATGTTATCACTTTCATATACTAGAGGGAATTTTACATTATAGAACTTGGCTTGTATATTCCAATGATGGGCTTCCTCAAAAAATTGCCCTAGGTCTTCATGAGCAAGTAAGTTGGATGCACACCCACTTAGTTTCTTTTTGAGCTTTCATATACTTATAGCTCTAGTGCATCCGTTGCATGGCTATCCCTACTCACTCACATTGATATCTATTGATGGGCATCTCCATAGCTCGTTGATACGCCTAGTTGATGTGAGACCATCTTCTCATTTTTGTCTTCTCCACAACCACCATTCTATTCCACCTATAGTGCTATACCCATGGCTCACGCTCATGTATTGCGTGAAGATTGATTTTTTTTCGAAAAAGTTAGAGTATGAAACAATTGCTTGGCTTGTCATCGGGGTTGTGCATGATTTAAATACTTTGTGTGGTGAAGATGGAGCATAGCCAGACTATATGATTTTGTAGGGATAACTTTCTTTGGCCATGTTATTTTGAGAAGACATAATTGCTTTATTAGTATGCTTGAAGTATTTTTTTTATGTCAATATAAACTTTTGTCTTGAATCTTTCTAATCTGAATATTCATACCACAATTAAGAAGATTTGCATTGAAATTATGCCAAGTAGCACTCTGTCGGTGTACTAGAGTAGGGGTACCCTAGTATCCCGAACTTGTGCACGGGCAGTCGCAGCATCCCGCGGCAAGGCTTGCCGGGTGACCGCCAAGATCCTCCGTGGTTCCTTTGAAGCCATTCAAGAACAAAGTATCCAAGACAAAGAGACGAGACCCCGGCAAGAGGAGCTTGCCGGGAAGCCCAACCAAGGCATCTCAAGGAACTTGCCGCGACGCGTCGCGCGTCCCGGCAAGGCCCGGTGAGCGACAAGCTCCCGGGCGCGACAAGACAACAACCACGGCAAGACACCACTGTGCCCGCGCTCCAGCACACCCGCCAACATGTCGCTCTGGGACCCTTCCAGGCGTACGTGGCGGGAGGCTGTGCAGCTTGCGGTGCGCGGTGGCAAGCGGCGCTGACAAGATCGCCATCGTGGCGAGCGGTGGCGCCCCTGACGGTCCCTTTCTGCACTGTTTAGGCGACACAGACGGGCATTTAAGGCCCTTGTCCCCTGCCGTCAGAGTTAGGTATGATACACTGTAGCAGGTAGCTGTGCCTACCGCAGCACCTTTCCATTTTTTCCCTTTACCTCCGTTGCCACCTGTCGGTGACCCCTTGAGCATATAAAAGGAGGCCCATGCGCAACGTAGAGGGGGGTTAGCTAGTTCACAAAACACTCACGCTCGGTCTCGTTAGCTGCTGGTGTGTACTGTAGCACTCCGCGCTCCCGAGCAAGAAATCAATACAAACCACAAAGCAGGAGTAGGGTTTTACGCATCCGTGCGGCCTGAACCTGGGTAAATCGCTCGCGTGTATCGCCTCGATTTGCTCTTTGCATGATCTCCGCCCCCGCCGAACCGAAAGGGACTCGGTCCGCCGGTACCATAGGTGCCCGTGGATCAGTACCCCGGCATCTTTGGCGTGCCAGGCAGGGGGCGTCGAGATTGTGTGAACCAGATCCGGCGTTCTCACGAGCTAGATCTTCATCATCTTCATCGACATGCCGCCGAAAAAGAAGGTTTCGGAGGCAGCTGCTCCGTCCGCGCCGAGCCCACCACCGCCGGAGCAAACGGTTGGTGAGGCAGACGCCGGCGGAAGAACGGGCGTCGACGAGGGAGCTCGCGGTGCTGCCAGGTCCAAGGACAAGGCTGCGCTGCCCATCGGCGGCGTAGCCGGCTCCCACAATGACCGGGCGCACTCCAAGACCTCGCCGTCCGTACATGCACCGCGCCCGTCTCAGGAGGCGCGGGACCGGCAACGTCATGGTACTCACGGTACCATGCATTTGCTAGACCAAGATCGAGCTGGTGGATCTCGGAGCGCTCAGGACCACCATGCACGCCAACATGCTGGCGCGAGCGAGACACGGTCGCCTGGGCGGGATACTGCTCCTTCTAACGTGGTTAGAAGTCCGAGCATATCCCGCTCCTCGCACCGTTCGCCACCACCACCCGCCACTGCAGCAGAAGCTTTGGCGCGAGCTCAACTGCTCCTAGACTACCCTCCGACGGCGGACAAGATCGACGACTGGAGGGCTACCATTCAGAGTCTCATCGGCTTCGCCAACGGCGACACTCAACGGCAGCCGAGCACGTCGCAGCCGCAGCCAGTCAGCCAGGCACGAGCCAGTGGCGACAAAACCGGTGGGGGTGCCACCTCTGTGCACTCTCCGCCCCGAAGGCCAAGATCGCCGACTCGCCGGATCCACCTCGACAGCGACTCCACCGCGTCATCAGATCCACGAGCTCGCCGCGATCAGCGCCAAGTTCTTCACGAACGACAGCAAGAAGACGCTCATACTCGCATCGAGCGCCGAAGAGAAGCGCGACGTCAGTCAGACCAACGCGCTGGGCCCTCTGTCGACATGCATGCGCCAGGGGAACCAGGCGACTTGCCGTACACGGTAGGTTGCCTTGCGTTCACCCGTGAGCTGCGGCAAGTCCAGTGGCCCAGTATGAAGAATTTCAAACCAGATGTGCCAGAGAAGTACGGCGGCAAGTCGCATCCGTCGGAGTTCCTCAGCATCTACACCATCGCGGTGCAGGCTGCTGGGGGGCGGGACGACAAGATCCTTGCCAACTACTTCCCGTTGGTGCTCAAGCCCAACGTCAGGTCCTGGCTCATGCACTTGCCGGACAACTCCATATCCTCCTGGGCAGATCTATGCCATCAGTTTTTCGGCGCCTTTATAGGCGGACACAAACCTCATGGCCAAGAGAGTGACCTTCATCTGCTCGCCCAGAAGGAAGGAGAGCCTCTACGCAAGTACATTCAGAGATTCAGCCGTGTGCAGCACAACATCCCAGATGTCCATCCTGCCGCGGTTATCAGCGCGTTCCATCAGAACGTGCGTAACCGCAGGATGCGGGAGGAGATGACGATGTGCAAGATCAGAGACGTCAGCGAGCTGTATGCCCTGGCTGACAAGTGTGCACGTGCTGAGGAAGGGAGGAAACTCCCCGGAGAGAATGTAGGAGCAGGGGGATCTGACAGTGAGGATGCTGCCCCGGCAAAGAAAAACCGGCGGCGAAACAGGAAGAAGAAAGGCAAAGAAGTGCTGGTCGTAGAGCAGTCCGGCAACGAAGGTGGTGCCAAGAAAGCCAAAGTTGGTAGCTCCGGCAAGGAGATTGCCGCATGCACCAACTGCCAGGCTGTGGCGTTCGCCGACAAGCAGGACGGCACCGACAAGCAGTACTGCAAGATTCACCGCACCAAGGGCCATGACCTCCAGAGCTGCAAGAAGGTCGAGCAGCTTGTCCAACAGCAGAAGGCTGAGTACGAGCGACGAGACAAGGAGAGGGCCCAAGGAGGCGCTGGGGAATCTGGCAAGAAGCGCGCCGGCCGGGGAGGACGCCGCGGCAAGGCTAAGCAGCGGCAAGGAGACAGACCCCCCCGCGGCCGCGACAAGGATGAAGACGACGACGACGATGAAGACATGGATGATGTTGAGACCAGTGAGCAGGAGTTCCAGAAAGCCACAGAGGTCTTGTGTGTTGACGGCGGTGCTTCTCTGCATACTTCGCACCGCCAACTCAAGCAGTGGGTACGGGAAGTCAATGCAGCAAAACCACCTGTCGAGTCACGCAAGCTTCTGAAATGGTCCAGCACGCCTATCATCTTTGATATTGAGGATCACCCTGACCGCACAACTGCGGTCGGGTGCTTGACGATGTTGGTTTCACCAACTATCCGCAACCTCAGGGTCACTAAGATGTTAGTTGACGGCGGGGCCGGCTTGAACCTGATCTCCTCAGCTGTACTCCAGAAACTCCAGATCCCTGATAGCGAGCTTGAAGAGACCGGCACATTCCAAGGAATTAACCCGGGAAGGAGCAAGCCGAAGGGGAAGGTCACGTTGCCAGTAACATTTGGCAGCGAGCTGAACTTCAGGACTGAGAGGGTCACCTTTGACGTTGCCGATATTCCATTGCCTTATAATGGGATACTTGGCCGTCCAGCACTCGCCAAGTTCATGGCAGCCTCTCACTACGCATACAACATGCTGAAGATGCCAGGCCTGATAAGCGTCATCTCTGTCCCTCGCGACAAGAAGGATGCTCTTATCTGCACCGACAAGATCTACCGGGAAGCCGCAGCCGCAACAGACCGCAAGTCACTTGCCGCTGAAGCTCCCGGGGGGAAGAAGAAGACCAAGTTCGGCAAGAGTTCTGATGCCCACTCCGGCAAGCGCACCTCTTCGGAGTGCTACGCTGCCGTCGAGGACGCACCATCGAGCTCCACCGGCAAGTGTAAGAAGACAATGGCTGCTCCACTAGAGACGAAGAAGGTGTCCGCCAAGGAGGACGGCACTGGTGGTACCTTCACCATCAGTGCCACTCTCGATCCTAAATAGGAAAGCACACTCATTGCTTTCCTGCGGGCGAATGTAGACGTGTTTGCATGGCAACCGTCTGACATCCCCGGTGTTCCCAGGAGGGTAATTGAGCACCACCTTGCCGTTTGTCCTCATGCGCGGCCCGTCAAGCAGAAGGTCAGGAAACAAGCAGTGGAGCGTCAAGAATTTATTGCAGAAGAGATCAAGAAATTGGAAGCAGCATGCCTTGTCAGAGGAGTGCTTCATCCTACGTGGTTGGCCAATCCTGTAGTCGTGCGCAAGGCAAACGGGAAATGGAGACTTTGTATCGATTTTACCGATGTTAACAAAGCCTGTCCCAAAGACCCATTTCCTTTGCCGCGCATTGACCAGATTGTTGACTCCACGGCCGGATGTGACTTGCTTTCATTTCTTGACGCATACTCAGGATACCATCAGATCTTCATGGCAGAAGAGGATGAGGAGAAGACCGCATTTATTACTTCATGTGGCGCGTACTGTTTCGTACGAATGCCTTTTGGTTTAAAAAATGCTGGTTCAACATTTGCAAGAGTAGTCCATGTCGCTCTTGAGCCACAAATACACAGAAATGTGGAAGCCTACATGGATGACATAGTGGTCAAGAGCAAAGACAAGGCAACCCTGATCCAAGAACTAGACGAGACCTTTGCAAATCTGCGCAAGATCAGCCTCAAGCTCAACCCAGAGAAGTGTGTGTTTGGAGTCCCCTCCGGCAAGCTTCTCGGGTTCTTCGTGTCTCAGCGGGGAATTGAAGCCAATCCTGACAAGATCAAGGCAATTGAGTAGATTGAAGCACCAAAGCGCGTCAAGGATGTGCAAAGACTTGCCGGTTGCGTGGCTGCTCTCAGCAGGTTTATTTCTAGGTCTGCTGAGCGCGCCCTACCATTTTTCAAATTATTGAAAAAGGCAGGTCCAATGAAATGGACTCCGGAAGCGGAGGCTGCGCTGCAAGACTTGAAGAAATACCTGTCTTCCCCTCCAATACTTGTCGCACCTAAGCCACAAGAGAAGTTGCTGCTGTATATAGCGGCAACCAATCAAGTGGTTAGTGCTGCGTTAGTAGCAGAGAGGGAGGCAGATGACAAGCCAGCAACCATGGCAAGCGCATCCAGCGACAAGCAACGGGCTTCCCCAGCAAGCTCTGGTCCTGACAAAGATGGATCTACGCAGATGCACGAGGAGACACAGAAGAAAATGGTGCAGCGCCCAGTTTACTTTGTCAGTTCCCTTCTGCAGGGGGCTAGGTCAAGGTACTCCGGCGTGCAGAAATTGCTTTTTGGCCTTCTCATGGCCTCGAGAAAGCTGCGCCATTACTTCCAAGCACATGAGATCACAGTTGTCACTCGCTTTCCGCTAAAGAGGATACTACAGAATCCAGAAGCGACAGGCAGGATTGTTGAGTGGGCACTGGAACTATCAAGCTTTGGCCTCAAGTTTGAGAGCACTTCAACTATCCAGAGCAGAGCATTGGCAGAATTCATAGCAGAATGGACACCAACACCAGATGAAGAAATTCCAGAAACGAGCATCCCCGTCGATGAAGCAAGCAAAGAGTGGCTGATGTACTTTGATGGTGCCTTTTCGCTGCAAGGCGCCGGCGCTGGCGTGCTGCTTGTCGCACCCACTGGAGAGCACCTCAAGTACGTAGTCCAGATGCACTTTCCCAAGGAGCAAGCAACGAACAATACTGCAGAGTATGAAGGCTTGCTTGCCGGTCTCAGGATCGCGGCAGACCTTGGGATCAAGAAGCTCATTGTCAGGGGTGACTCACAGCTTGTCGTCCGCCAAGTAAACAAGAGTTATCAGAGTCCGTTGATGGAAGCTTACGTCGACGAAGTGAGAAAGCTAGAAGAGCACTTTGACGGCCTGCAGATGGAGCATGTTCCAAGAGCTCAGAACGACATTGCCGATGGCCTGTCAAAGTGTGCAGCACTTAAGTTACCTATGGAACCAGGGATCTTTGTGCTCAAGCTGACTCGACCATCCGTACCACCATCAACCGGACAGAGCAAGAAGAGGAAGTTGATCTCTGGTGGCTATTTGCCGGCAGAGCTTCCCGAAGCCGCCGCCAAAAAGGTCCCGAAGATCAACGCCAAGAGCGCTGAGGAGCAGTCTGCTCCGGCAAGCCCCAGGGTTTGTTCCGTTGAAGCAGAAGCTCCCGACAAGTTTTGCTCCGGCAATCTTGCCGGGGAACGTCAAGCTCCGGCAGAGCCGCAGGTTCTCGCCATAGAAGCGGATGTTCCCGCAGCAGCAGATTTGCCTTTAGTCCTTGTTGTCGAGCCACAAGCTCCAGCATGGGCACAGCAGATTGTCCGTTTCCTTCAGACAGGAGAACTTCCCGAAGAGCAAGAAGAAGCGGAAAGAGTAGCCCGGCAGTCAAGTATGTACCAGTTTGTCGACAAGACATTGTACAGAAGAAGACTCAACGGTGTGAAATTAAAGTGTATTCACCGGGAAGACGGACAAAAGCTGTTGGCAGAGATACATGGAGGCATATGTGGACATCACATTGGCGCAAGAGCACTTGTTGGCAAAGCTTTCCGGCAAGGTTTCTTCTGGCCGACAGCCCTCCAGGATGCAACTGCACAAGTAACCAAGTGTGAAGCGTGCCAGTTCCATTCCAAGCAGATACACCAACCGGCTCAAGCTCTCCAGACGATCCCTTTATCCTGGCCATTTTTGGTCTGGGGGCTCAACATCCTCGGCCCCTTTCCTCGATCAGTCGGGGGCTTTGAGTACTTGTACGTTGCAATCGACAAGTTCACAAAGTGGCCGGAAGTGGAACCAGTGAGGAAGGTGACCGCACAGTCAGCAGTCAAGTTCTTCAGGTCGATTGTTTGCCGCTTTGGGATCCCTAACAGGATAATCACTGACAACGGTACACAATTCACGAGCCGCACCTTCATGCAGTACGTCCAAGATCTTGGCGCCAAGGTCTGCTTCGCTTCTGTTGCTCACCCGAGAAGCAACGGTCAAGCGGAGAGGGCAAATGCTGAAGTGCTGCGCGGGCTCAAGACCAGAACTTTTGACAGGCTGCACAAGTGCGGAAGAAACTGGATCGAGGAGCTGCCGGTGGTTCTTTGGTCGATCAGGACGACGCCAAATCGAGCCACTGGCCAGACACCTTTCGCTCTAGTCTACGGAGCAGAGGCAGTTATCCCCACGGAACTCGTATATGGGTCACCTCGAGTGCTCGCTTATGATGAGCTCGAGCAAGAGCAGCTGCGACAAGATGACGCGCTGCTCCTTGAGGAAGACCATCTTCAGGCTGCTGTGCGAGCTGCTCGCTACCAGCAAGCTTTGCGCCGCTACCATAGCCGCAAAGTTAACGCCAGAAGTCTCGAGGAAGGCGACCTTGTTCTTCGGCGTGTTCAGTCCGCCAAGAATTCCAACAAGTTGACACCGAAGTGGGAAGGCCCTTACCAGATGAAACGAGTCACTAGGCCTGGCGCTATCCGCCTTGATACCGAAGATGGCATTCTGGTGAGCAACTCCTGGAACATTGAGCATCTTCGTAAGTTTTACCCGTAAGGCGCGGTTGCCGGAACCTGTTCCGGTGTTCCGGCAACCACCTTTTGTACAAGTCTTGCCACTGTTGCATGTAATCCTTTGTACAAAGCCGGGCGCAGACCCCGTGCATAAGTAAAGCTCATGTGCTCCGCACATTCTGTCGATTTCATGCTTTCTATTTTTGGCATATATGATCTGACACTTTGTGCAGCACCTACTCCACGGTAAGCAGTAACGAGCCGTAAAGCTCCATATCTGTATTCTCTCTTCTTTCTTTTGAAAGGAAGGTTCCCTTCGCCCACAAGTTTGCCGGGGGGGGAAAGGAGAGGACGATGGTATGGACCAGGCGTCGTTCAAAAAATTTTCGCCTTGCCGGGAAGCAAACAACAGAAAAGCTAAGTTACCAAAGTTTGAGCAATCAAATTTTTTAAATTTTAAGTTATCTCCCTTGAACGACCGCACTTTGTATGGAAAACCTGTGCGCGGAGGAACCAACTCGTAGCTAGTTGCGCCCTTATTTTGTTTCGAGTCCGCTCAATGACTTAAGTGAGCTGCAACTAGTTGCGACAAGGTTTCTTGCCGGTAGCGGCACCGCCAGCAGGCTGCTGACGTTCCGCACTCAGCGCTCGCGGCTCAGGTGCCTACACCGGCAAGTTCCCTAAAAGCGTAGGGCAAAAACATACAAAGGGAGGAATCAAGTAAAGGGAATAACGTTGCGATCATTGCCCAGAATAGAGTTATATTACAAAAATAGCTTGTCGCGACTCTAACAGATTGTTTTCATGACATGGTAAACAGCGACAAGGAAAGAAGAAATGGGCGGCCTAATCTACGCGATCGCCTTCGACCCTCTTGATCCCACTCACCTTGTCCACAATGGGTGCGACAAGGGCCTTGAGCTCCTCCAGATCAGCATCCGGCGGCAAGGTCCTGAGGACGTTGGTGAGGCAGAGGCCCGGATTGCGGAAGGCCACCTTCATCAACACTTTCTGAAGGGCTCCCGCGCAGATCTTGCGCGACTCGTCGGCCAGCTGCTTCGGGATCCTCTCCCGGAGTCGCTGGAGGGCCGTCGCCACGCCCTTGAAGAATAGGACGAGCTTGGCGCTCGGTTGGAGGTTGTCGTCAGAAGGATACACGAGATCTTCCATCCCCAGCTGCGCCAGCTCCCTATCAATGTCTGTGGCAGCATTCACCAGACTTTCCGTCCAATGCTCCACAGTCTCCCTGAAAGTGTTCTGGGCGGCGGCAGCACTCTCCAGCAGCGCCTTGTCGGCCTTGATTTCCTCCTTCAAGGCCGCCTCCTGCTTCTTGGCGCTGTCTAGAGTCTTGGTCAGATTGGTTAACTTCAACTCAAGATCCACGTTGGAGACCTTGGCGGCGCTGAGCTCCTTGCCCTTCTCGGAGAGATCGGCCTCCAGCCGCGCCACCTTCGTCTTCAACTCCTCCTTGGCGGCCTCGGCGGCGGCGGCGGCATCCTCTGCTTGTTTGAGGGCTCCGCCGAGTTTTTCCTCGCGTGCGGCAAGCTCCTCCTTGTGAGCGTCGAGATTGACCTTCCGCTGCGCCAGCTCGCCCTCCTCCGCGGCTAGCTTCACAGCGGCAAGTCGCTGCCGCTCTTCAACTTCGGCCTTCTCGAGGAGGAAGGACTTCTGCGCTTCACCGAGCTGCTCCCGCTCCTCCGCCAGGGACCGGAGGGCTTCCCGGTGGAAACCCCCGAGCTCCTCCGCGCGCTTCTCGATATCAGCTCCCGCCTTCGCGACAAGCGCCTTGCGGGATTCCAGTTTAGCTTGCCGCGCGCGGTAGAGCGACATCAACTTCCGCAGCAGCCGCTCTTCTTCGGGCTCGTTGCTGCTGCTGCTCGGCGCGTCAACCAACGTCAACCCCGCGGAGGCAAGCACTTCTCCGTCAAAGATCTCCCCCTCGACCGGCGCTCTGGAGCTTGATGCCCAGGGAAGATTGATGAAGACGTCATCGCCGGCCTTCAAATAGACGCCCGGCTGGGGCTCCTCGGAGCTTGGCGCTGCGGCTTCGGCGGACGGGTCGGCAGTCGGCGTAGCGCCTGGCGCTCCTACGGCCTCTGGGCCGTCAGTACGATCACCAGACCCCTCGCCAGTTGCTGCGGCGACACCATTGGCGGCCTCGGCGCCGGCGGGATCACCAGCGCCGGCTGCGTCTTCGGCGGCGACCTCGGTCTCCATCTGCTCCGCAGCAGATGGGTCTGACAGCCGGCAAGAGGAGAAGAGTCAAGCAAAATCCAGCAAAAACCCAGAAAGATCAAGAGAAGAAGAACCCAAGGGAAGTTCTGAAGCAAGAGGAGTACTTGCACCAGGTTCTGCAGTCGTGGTCTCCGCCGTCGTGGGGCCGCTGGTGCTGTCCCTTGCCGGAGAACCCTCCCTTGCCGGAGACTTCTCCCTTACCGAGAAGCCCTCCCTTGCCGGAGAGTTCTCCCTTGTCGGGGGATTCTCCCTTGGCTCCTGGTGGGGCTGCTCGGCTCCTACATAAATCAACAAGCAGATATCAGCAAAGACAAGTACCCATGCGCACCTCGCAGCGGAAAGTAAATCATATACTTACGCTGGGGGCTGCTCTGGAGAAGGGTTGCTGGGTCTGGCAAGATTGTCTCGGGCGCGCCCCCCGCCGTCGCGGTGGGTTCGTCCTCGATGACGATCACCGGAACCTTGGCCCTCTTTGCTGCTCTCTGGGCCAGAGTCCTAAAGAGGAACAAGTTCAGAGAAAAGCAAGTGAGAAACAAGACAAACAGCAAGGATTGAAGAACTGCAAGTACAGCAAGAGAAGCTTACTCTTCTTCTTCTTCCTCGTCGGAGCTGAACGCGGAGAAGTCGAAGTCTAGCTCATGTCCGGCGCGAGGAGGCGGAGGGGTGGCTTCCCTTGGCCGCTTGGCGGGAGCAGTGGCGGTGGTCTGAGACGACCCCGCTTCGGCTGGAGTAGAAGCGGTGGTCCGGGAGGGCCCCGCTCCAGTTCCCGTTGCAGCGTGAGATGCTCCCGCGGCAACAGTGCTTGCCGTGGTGGAGCGTGTCGCGTGGCGCGGCGGCTGTTCACTCGCCTGCTGCTTTGCCACGTCACCAACCTTGCGGAGACGCCTCCTTGGTGGGGATGGAGGCTCTGCTTGCGGCGAGCTGCCCGAAGATGAGGAGGAAGAGGAGTTGATTTCCAACGAGCCGCTCGTGTCCTTGGCAGGCTCGCTCGGCTCGGCGTCACGCCCGGCAAGCTCCTTCTTGCCGGCAGGCTCCCCTCGCTCGGCACGGCTTGCCACTTCTGCTGCATCTACCTCCTCCACAGTGAATCCAAATTCGCCCGCGGCTGCGGCTGTCGCTGCCTCCTCCAGCCTAGTGGCGATGAGCGCCATCTCCGCATCCGTGGTGTCGCGGGTGAGGCTGTCCTTCTCGTCGGGGCGGATTGGCACTTCCACCAAGTCGTCGAAGAACTGCTGCACGACGTCGTCTGCGGGCTCTTGCCAAGTTGGCACAATTCCATGCGAGTCGCACTCCGGCATCATTGCACGGATGCGGTCGAGCGAGGAATTGTTGCACAGCGGAACGACGCCCCCCGGCAACCTGAAAACTTCGGGATGTTGGGGGTCATACTTGAAGAGCTCCTGGAGCATCGCGTTGAGCTCCAAAACTGTGAAGTTGAAGTTGAGGCCCAGCCGCAGCCTCATGATGTCTGCCGCGTTCTTGAACTCCCAAGTGGGCCTCCCCCGTTCCTGCAGGGGGGCAATGCGGCGGCGAAGGAAGTCCGCGCCAACAGCGCCTACGGTGAGCCCGGCAAGTCTGAGGCGCAGGATCCTGGTGACAGCAATCTTCAGCCTGTCGTCTTCCGGGGCCACGTCACTCCAATCGCTGCCGCGTGCTACTGGGGTTTGGTGCCAGGTGGTGAATGGCTGCGGGTTCTCCTCGTCAATCCAGCACCAATCAGCTCTCCACTCCTCCCACTTGCCGCGGAATTCTCCCTCCAGGTAGGTTTCCTTCTTGCCGGCCCTTGAGATCCAGGCGATTCCGCCGGATAGAGGCTCTCCTCTCTCTACTCGGGGTATGAAGAAGTGGCGGAAGAGGGCTACGCTGGGGTGGACTCCGACAAAGTTTTCGCAGAGATGTGCGAAAACTGCCATGGTCAGAATGGCGTTGGGGGTGAAGTCAAGGAGGTGGAATCCGTAGGTATTCATGATGTCGCAGAAGAATTCAGAGAAAGGCGGGCAGAGCCCGCAGTAGAAGAACAATGCGAAGAAGGCGTATCCATTCGGAGCCTTCTTCCAAGCGGCGGCGGGGAGTACCTTCGTGCGCGGATGCGCTCGTGTCTCCGCCGACCAGAAAAGGTAGTAGTTCTCCCTCAGCTCCTTCGCGCCAAGCTTGGGGGGGGGGAGACGGCCCGCTCCTTCCGCAGCGCCGCGAGCCGCTGTGCCTCGGTCGACTTCACGACCTTCCCCTTGTCGGCTTTTGGAGCCATGACGGAAGCAGTGGAGGAGGTCGACGGCGTTGCTGGTGCTGGCGGCAATGGGGGGCGGAGCGCTTCTCTCTCTCTCTCAGCTTTGGGAAGGCGAGGGAGTGGTGGAGATTTCCGAGATTGGAAGCAGCAACGGGCAAATGGGCGAACTTCCCCTGTTTCCCCTGCTTATAAAGAGGGAGGGGGCGGACGTTCCGCATTTCCGAATAAAGTAATCACCCATGATCTCTCCCACGACGCCGCATTCGACGCGTGCCGTTCGGGGAGGGCGCGGTGGATACGGAGTGAGATACGGCGTAACCTAGGTCGCGCGTGCCCGTGCCCTGTTTTGGGCCTGGCCCAACAGCGCTCGGCACCGTGTATGGCCCAGGCCCGGGGGCTCCTGTCGGTGTACTAGAGTAGGGGTACCCTAGTATCCCGAACTTGTGCACGGGCAGTCGCAGCATCCCGCGGCAAGGCTTGCCGGG
This sequence comes from Triticum urartu, assembly GCF_003073215.2. Lineage (NCBI taxonomy): Eukaryota > Viridiplantae > Streptophyta > Magnoliopsida > Poales > Poaceae > Triticum > Triticum urartu. The sequence goes on along the minus strand of NC_053023.1, from coordinate 493,866,789 downwards.
TGACCGCCAAGATCCTCCGTGGTTCCTTTGAAGCCATTCAAGAACAAAGTATCCAAGATAAAGAGACGAGACCCCGGCAAGAGGAGCTTGCCGGGAAGCCCAACCAAGGCATCTCAAGGAACTTGCCGCGACGCGTCGCGCGTCCCGGCAAGGCCCGGTGAGCGACAAGCTCCCGGGCGCGACAAGACAACAACCACGGCAAGACACCACTGTGCCCGCGCTCCAGCACACCCGCCAACGTGTCGCTCTGGGACCCTTCCAGGCGTACGTGGCGGGAGGCTGTGCAGCTTGCGGTGCGCGGTGGCAAGCGGCGCTGACAAGATCGCCATCGTGGCGAGCGGTGGCGCCCCTGACGGTCCCTTTCTGCACTGTTTAGGCGACACAGACGGGCATTTAAGGCCCTTGTCCCCTGCCGTCAGAGTTAGGTATGATACACTGTAGCAGGTAGCTGTGCCTACCGCAGCACCTTTCCATTTTTTCCCTTTACCTCCGTTGCCACCTGTCGGTGACCCCTTGAGCATATAAAAGGAGGCCCATGCGCAACGTAGAGGGGGGTTAGCTAGTTCACAAAACACTCACGCTCAGTCTCGTTAGCTGCTGGTGTATACTGTAGCACTCCGCGCTCCCGAGCAAGAAATCAATACAAACCACAAAGCAGGAGTAGGGTTTTACGCATCCGTGCGGCCCGAACCTGGGTAAATCGCTCGCGTGTATCGCCTCGATTTGCTCTTTGCACGATCTCCGCCCCCGCCGAACCGAAAGGGACTCGGTCCGCCGGTCCCATAGGTGCCCGTGGATCAGTACCCCGGCACACTCCGCATCAAAAATTCTCTTTTTATCATTTACCTACTCGAGGACGAGTAGGAATTAAGCTTGGGGATGCCTGATACGTCTCCAACGTTTCTATAATTTTTGATTGGTCCATGCTATATTATCTACTGTTTTGGACTATATTGGGCTTTATTTTCCACTTCTATATTATTTTTGGGACTAACCTATTAACCGGAGGCCCAACCCAGAATTGCTGTTTTTTTGCCTATTTCAGTGTTTCGAAGAAACGGAATATCAAACGGAGTCGAAACGGAATAAAATCTTCGGGAACGTGATTTTCTCACCGAACGTGATCCAGGAGACATGGACCCTGCTCCAAGGAACAAAAGAGGCGGTCACGAGGGTGGGGGGCGCGCCCCCCTAGGGCGCGCCCCCTGCCTCGTGGGCCCCTCGTTGCTCCTCCGGCGTACTTCTTCCTCCTATATAAACACACGTACCCCCAAACGATCAGAACAGGAGCCAAAAACCTAATTCCACCACCGCAACTTTCTGTATCCACGAGATCCCATCTTGGGGCCTGTTCCGGAGCTCCGCCGGAAGAGGGCCGTCATCACGGAGGGCTTCTACATCATCATAGCCTCTCCGATGAAGTGTGAGTAGTTTACCTTAGACCTTCGGGTCCATAGTTAGTAGCTAGATGGCTTCTTCTCTCTCTTTGAATCTCAATACAAAGTTCTCCCCCTCTCTTGTGGAGATCTATTCGATGTAATCTTTGTTTTGTAGTGTGTTTGTTGAGACCGATGAATTGTGGGTTTATGATCAAGTCTATCTATGAATAATATTTGAATCTTCTTTGGATTCTTTTATGTATGATTGGTTATCTTTGCAAGTCTCTTCGAATTATCCGTTTGGTTTGGCCAACTAGATTGGTAGTTCTTGTCGTGGGAGAAGTGCTTAGCTTTGGGTTCGATCTTGCGGTGTCCTTACCCAGTGACAGAAGGGGCAACAAGGCACGTATTGTATCGTTGCCATCAAGGATAACAAGATGGAGTTTATTTCATATTGCATGGATTTATCTCTCTACATCATGTCATCTTGCTTAAGGCCTTACTCTGTTTTTAACTTAATACTCTAGATGCATGCTGGATAGCGGTCGATGAGTGGAGTAATAGTAGTAGATGCAGAATCGTTTTGATCTACTTGTCACGGACGTGATGCCTATATACATGATCATGCCTAGATATTCTCATAACTATGCTCAATTCTGTCAATTGCTCAACAGTAATTTGTTCACCCACCGTAGAATAGTTATGCTCTTGAGAGAAGCCACTAGTGAAACCTATGGCCCCCAGGTCTATTCTCATCATATCAATCTCTATCACTTTAATCTTGCTTTGCTTTTTTACTTTGCCTTTACTTTTTACTTTGCATCTTTGTACCAAAAATATTATATCTATCAGATCTCACACTCGTAAGTGACCGTGAAGGGCTTGACAACGCCTAATCGCGTTGGTTGCGAGTAGCTATCGCTTTGTGCAGGTACGAGGGACTTGAGCGTGGGCTCCTACTAGATTGATACCTTGGTTCTCAAAAACTGAGGGAAATACTTACGCTACTCTATTGCATCATTCCTTCCTCTTCGGGGAAAACCAACGCAAGCTCAAGACGTAGCATACACCCCACATATACTCAGACATGCAGGAGTAGGGGTATTATCTTTCCAGAGAGCCCTGAACCTGGGTAAACTACCGTGTGATACTCGCATAGCCGTCCCTAGATATTCCGACAACAGTCTTCCCCTCACACTAAGACACCCTGTGGCATCTGTCGTCTTGCACCCCCCGTGAGAATACCACGACAGTTGGCGCCCACCATGGGGCGGTACTATGCTACCGCGCTGCTGCTGGTTTTGCAGTCCGGGCGGTACCATCTTCGCCATCACCGCCGCGACATCGCCGTCGTCTCTCAGGTAACGCTCAGGGGCTCGACATCGACATGCCCCTGGAATGGCCGTGAGGGGCGGCGCGTCCTCACTGTCGGCATTGCCTTCTTCTCCACCACCGCAACGCCGGCCGTTTGTCCGCGCACGCCCCGCGCGCGGTGCCTCGCTTTGGTCGGCCGCATCCATCCGCGTGCCGCTCGCGTTCGCTCCTCTCCATGTTGCGCCTTGCTCCAGCCGAAACACGCGTTCGCTCCTCCATATATACCATCTATGGGAGCTAGCTAGATGCAAGTCATGCACTGGTCAAGCCATAGCCATACGCAAACCAGTTAATCCCTGTATGATGCACGGATACTCCTCGTATAATGCCATGCATCAGCGAGATAATGGAGATATACATCTCGCCTGTGCTCTTCTCCTACGTGGGCACTCGGCTGTCCTTGCTCGCTCTTCCGCGTCCACGCACCGGCGCACCGTCCGGCCACTCCGCGCGCTGCTACAGCCCCGTTGCCGCACGTCGCTGCAGCCAAGTCCCTGCGCGCCGGTCCGCCGCTCCACGAGCTGCTCCGGCACCGCTGCCAGCCTCCGAGCGCCTCCAAGACCACACCAAGTGGTTGGCTGCCCGCTGGGCTACGGCCAACCCCATCACCCCGCTCCCCCGCCTCATCAGTGCCTCCAGCGGGAACGCACGGCCATCCTTGCGCCGCGCGCTCCTCGGCCGCGCTGCGCCGCCGCCGGCCTCCTCGGGCTCCCTACTGCTCCCCTGCACCCCTCGTGCGCCGGCGGGACCCATGCTGCTCCGCGTGTCCCGTCGCCGCGCCTCCGTCCGCGCCCCGCCAGCTCCGTCCGCGTTGGCCCCATGCCTCCATTCGGGTCCTCCACGCCAACTGTGCCCCCCGCCCTACAGCGGCGCCGGATCCGCCTTGCCCTCCAGCTGGCTCTGCGCGCCGACTCCGCGGGACATCTCCTGCCGCGCCGCCTGCTGCGGCCGGCCTCGCTCCCTTCGCGCACCCGCGCCTGCGCGTCCACTTCTGCCCATGCGGCACCGCCCGGCCTGGTCTCTGCTCCCCCGGGCTCTCCGCGAGCGTCGACGCTACGCACTGGCTCGACCGCGTCCTCGCGCCCTGCAGCGCCGCCGGGTCCGCCTCGCCTAGCCAGCCGCGGCTCCGGACCGGCTCCCGCCCCTCGCGCCATCACCCTCAACCGGTCGCGGCTCCAGGCCAGCTCCCCTGCCGCCGGCTGCTGCGTCCTCGCTCCAGCCGCCTGCTGCGGCCGGGTGCCCGGAGAGAAAGAAAGAAAGAGAGAGCCTGGTTGGGTCAACGTAGTGTTCCGGCTAGCAGGCCGGCTGCTGGCAAAAACAAACATGTGTGTGTGTGTGCATCCGGCTGCCCAGATTTGGCTGAAGAAAATGCCGGGTGCCCACGACCGACTGGCGACAAAAAAAGGAGAGATAGAAGAAGTTGACGGGGACAAAGAGAAGAAAAGAAAAATCCGTTCAGATGACCCGTCCGCCTGCTTCGCCATTCGGACGATCAGTTGTGACCCATGCTGCCGGCTGTGCCAAGCCGGCCGGACTGCCTCCTGCTCTGACGACACACCCAGCGGGTTCGCCGGCACGCCCCCACAAGGAAAAAGACAAAGTAGTCGCCGGGAGATCCGGCGTGACTGCTTAGAAGTTGGCCCGAATCTCGGGGGCTATACCCAGCGGGTGCGCTGATGCGCCCCCGCGAGAAAAAAGACAAAGTAGTCGCCGGAAGACCCGGCCCGATTGCTCAGCAGTTGGCCCGAATCTCGAGGCCTACACCTAGCGGGTGCGCTGACGCGCCCCCGCGAAGAAGAAATTGAAGTAGTTGCCGGGAGATCCGGCCCGACTGCTGAGCAGTCGGCCCGAATCTCTGGGGCTACACCAAGCAGGTGCGCTGACGCGCCCCCGCGAAGGAGAAGACAAAGTAGTTGCCGGAAGATCCTGCCTGACTGCTCAGCAATCGGCTCGAATCTCGAGGGCTACACCCACGGAAAATTGCAGGCAAGAGAAGAGTTTTGTCCGGCTGTTAGCAGCCGACAGAAGAGAAAAAAGAAAAAAAAAAGGGCGCTGCAAGGCGCCTCACCGCCTGGCCGGTCGAGCCTGACTGACTAGGACCCCCTTCGAGCATCCGAAGGCTCGAAAGCTACACCCGGCGGGTGGCGCCGGCGCACTCCACGAGCGCCGGATGTCTTTGGCAAACTCCGCCTCGGCTACACGGAAACCAATGTGAGCTCCTCACCCGCATATTTTTGCACCATGCAAGCATGGATAACCCCGAGCGATGCTCGGGGGACTATCTCTGCATTTTATTACAGTTGCATCACTGTTCGCCACGATGCTAGCCAGAATTGGCCCGGGGGCTGGCCGCTTGGCCTGAGACGTTAGTTCCCGCAGACGGCTTAGTAGCATGCGCAGTACCAAAGGCCCACTCTTAGTCACAGACCGCAGAGCGGCTGTCCGGCTAGCAAGAGTGAATGATGTAAGCCACCCATGCGAAAAACGTCCGGGAAGAAAAACGCTTTGGGCGACCCGGCCGTTTCCTTTACAAGTATCTACTCGGTTGAATCTGCTCCCAGACTCTGAGTACTGTACACTCCACTTCGCAGCCCACTCTCAGCCACATACCGTAGAGCGGCTGTCCGGCAAGCGAGAGCACAAGCCAAAGAACGAAGGGAACATGAAAAAGATTAAGGGGGCTCGGACGAAACCGAGTCAGCACCCTCCGCATAAACATGCAATGGTAAAAGCAAACATTTGATATATCTGCATGGACTAACTTTGTCTTTTTTCATGATCATTTCCATGGGAAACCCCCCTCTTCGCTCGGAGGCTCGGAGACTACATTAACACCTGGCAAGGAACCTCCGCCCAACTTTGCCAAGTTGCCTGGAGGCTCGGGGGCTACTGTCGGAGTTATTGGCGACGGGTATCCCGAAGAAGGCAAGATGATATTTCAAGACACCGGGGCTAGCAAAGCCCCTCAGTCCGACTGCTGAGGCTGCCCCAGACGGCCCCCTGTCTGACTGCCCGGGCCGACTTGCCACCTGGCCTGCTCCTCCGACCGGCTGCTCCAGTCGGCCTACTGTGCGGAGTCGGCCGCTGCAGCCCCAACCCGACACCGACAAGACCCCGACAAGACGGCCGTACCGCAACATCATCTAAAGTGTATCTGTCCCTTGGCACTATTTTATAAAGTGCACCAGGGGCAAGGAGGCATGCATGTCACATCACACCTCTCATGGGCATGGTGCCCCATGCCCACTTGCCTCCCACGTCACTACCTAGCTTAGGTAGTACGCTAGCCACACATATATATAGTCAGCTATCCATCCATCCTCACACACCCACGCATGCATACATGCTCACGCCACACACTTGGCCGGCTACAATGCCCCTTGGGAACACTCCACTCCCACTTGCTAGCTAGCTCATACATCCATATGAGACATATACAAAGCCAGATGCCTATGGCACCGACTTTAGATACAGCTTCAGGAGCACTTTGTACTGCCCAATGTACACCCCACATATATTCAGACATGCAGGAGAAGGGGTATTATCTCTTCGGAGAGCCCCGAACCTGGGTAAACTACCGTGTGATACTCGCATACCCGTCCCTGGATATTCCGGCAGCAGTCTTGCCCTCACACTATGACACCCTGTGGCATCTGTCGTCTTGCACACCCCGTGAGAATACCACGACACACCTGGTCGAAGCGTACGTAGCGTTGTCATTCTGGTCGCGAACGTGTACGTACATATGATCGGTCTGTCTACAGGCCGCAGCGATGAACCGTGGCCGTGCAAGGAAGGGCACGTGTCGTAGTACAGGCGCGCACGTGTCGTAGTAGAGGCACGCACATAGCATGTACACGTACGTACATCGGCCTGGGTGCAAGAAAGTAAATACGACCATGTACGTACATACGGGCGAGGTCTCGAATGCCTACTCGTGCATATGTACGGCCAGGGCTCGTGTACATGGCTATGGCTGGGTCGGAACGGAGAAACTGCGTCGTCGTCGTGTTCATGGGGGGCAACGGAATGTGTCGTGTTCATCGGGAGGCAACGGAATGCGTGCTGTTCATTAGGAGCCAACCAGCTTGGACGGAACAGGCGATGGAAACGAGGCCTGACGTACCGTAGAATGGAGGAAACGGCCTTGTGTTCGACCGGCCATGGTGGAAACGGGATCCTGTTCACCGGAAGGGGTATGGCGTACCGCAAAACGAAGGAAACGGACCTCCTATAGTCGAAACAGGGTCCTGTTGATCGAGAGGGGTGTGGCATACTGCAAAACGGAGGAAACGGACTCGTGTTGGAGCGCTACGGTCGAAACGGGGGTCCTGTTCATCGGGAGGGGTGTGGCGTACCGCAAAACGGGATTCCATGGGATACTATTCATCTCCACCGTCGACTGCCTCCACGGGCTACTGTTCATCCACCGCCGACCTCCTCCAGCCTCCACCTACGACTGTTTATCCACGGCCTCCTGTTCATCCAGCCTCCACCGCGCGGTCCTCCACCGGCTACTGTTCACCCAACCCTCTCCACGGAGGTCCTATTCAACCACCCCTCCACGGGCTACTGTTGATCCAGCCCTCCACCGGCTATTGTTCAACCAGCCCTCCACTGGCTACTATTCAACAAGCCCTCCACGGGGTCCTGTTCATCCAGCCCTCCACGGGGTCCTGTTCATACACCGGCTCGATCGATCGGGGTACTGTTCATCCAATGGCAACGGCCTCTACTACCATGGGTTCTGTTCATCCAAGCCCCCTCAACAATGCTCACTGTTCATCTAGGGAAGGAGGCAGCAGTGTTCGATCAGCCTTAGTTAGCAGCAGTAGCGAAGGAATCACTCGGGTTCAGTTAACACAAGGGATCGATCGATCGCTCAGGTTCAGTAACACGTAGCCTGCAGTGCAATCGCTCGGGTTCAGTTAGATCCCAACGCCTCGCTCGGGTTCAGTTAGAGGGCAACGCCTCTGAAAGTGCTAGTGATCAACTAGAGGGGGGGGTGAATTGGTGATTTTTATGAAAGTCTTCAAAACATGGAAGTTTCGAAGACAAACGATAGAAATAAACCTATTACGATGCAGCGGAAGGTAGACTACACTAAGCAAGCCATAGTCAAGTATTCAATGAAATGAAAGCACAAATACTAATAGCAGCTGGGCAGTATAGATCAGGATGGAAGATAGTATGAAGCCAATCAGAACAAGCAGTCACTTAGTGAAGACAAAAGATAATGCAATCATACAATGACTTCACAAGTACCAACAGTAAATAAAGAGATGGGCAGGATAGAACTAGTGACTCGTTGAAGACAATGATTTGTTGGACCAGTTCCAGTTGCTGTGACAACTGTACGTCTGGTTAGGGAGGTTGAGATTCAACTCAGAAGACCACGTCTTCACCTTATTCCCCTTGAGCTAAGGACACCTAGTCCTCACCCAATCACTCTGGTAATTCTTCAAGGCAGACTTCCAAACCTTCATAGACTTCGTTCACCGGCAATACACAATGACTCTTGGATGCTCAGAACGTGATGCCTAACCGACTGGAGGATTCACAGTCCTCAAGTGTAATAAGTCTTCAGATCACACAGACATGAAGACTTAAGTGATGCCTAACACTCTTTAGCTCTGGGTGTTTAGGGCTTTGTCCTCGCAAGGATTTCTCTCTCAAAGGCTTCGAGGTGGGTTGCTCTCAAACGACAAAAGCCATACACTAACTCTAAGCAGCCAACCGTTTATGGTTGTAGGGGGTGGGCTATTTATAGCCACTAGGCAACCCGACCTGATTTGTCCGAAATGACCCTGGGTCACTAAGGAACTGACACTTGTTCCAACGGTCAGATTTCAAACACACACGGCAACTTTACTTGGGCTACAAGCAAAGCTGACTTATCCAACTCTGAATAAGATTTGCTCTCATAGTCTTCACTCGAAGACATAGGATTTTGGTTAAGCATCACTTCAGTCATTCTGACTGGTTCTCTTGGACCCCACTTAACAGTACGGTGGTTCCTATGACTCAACAAAGAAGAGAAAGAACGACGAAACAACTAAGTCTTCGCGCTCCATAGTCTTGACGTGATGTCTTCTCTTGTCATAGTCTTCAATGTGAATGTCTTCACATACCACCTTTGACTTCAATGTCTTCATACATTTTAGGTGTCATCTCTGGTAGGAAAACTGAATCAATGAGGGACTTCTACCTGTGTTATCCTGCAATTCTCACAAACACATTAGTCCATCAACCAGGTTTGTCGTCAATACTCCAAAACCAACTAGGGGTGGCACTAGATGCACTTACAATCTCCACCTTTTTGGTGATTGATGACAAACTGGTTGAAGTTTTCAACATGGAATAAAATATGTGAAATTGTAAAGGATAGGGTATTGTCTTCATAAGTTGCAAAGGCTCCCCCTGAAGATGTGCATATAAGTACTTTGCTCTTGGAATGCAAATGCACATGGCAGGTTGTACTTGTGGAGATCCTCTTCAACCTATGATGACAATTCATCATGCATGATATGATGTAACGAAGATAATGAGATTCATAATGGAAAATGGACGTCTGCAAAATGACCTAAGTGCGGAATTTATCATCGCACATGCGGAATTTATCATCACATCACAGAATAGCAAATACGTAGCAGATGACCATCGAGTTTAAGTGTTACAACTCAAAGAACCAAATGTATCGAAAACAAGAGTTGTAAACACTTGACAAAAGTAGCAAAGGGTAAAGCAACCACCCATATGGATCTGCTTGAAGACTATCAACTCATATGCTTCTCCCCCTTTTATCAGTAAGGACCAAAAAGGGTCGAAGACATAGAGTGCCTACTCGTTCCCATGAGGTGCAGGCGAGGCAGCAGGGTCGTCGTTGAGGTCCGGTGGTGCAGAAGAACTTGGTGCAGTGTCGACAGGTGCTGAAGTTGGAGGATGTGAAGTTGCATCATCTTGGTCATCGATGACTCTGGCATTCACTGTCGCAGCTGAGGACGAATAGTCAGAGTCTTCAAGTGAGGGAGTCCGACGCAAGTGAGCATTCCTGGGAGGAGTTGAGTCAAACTTGAACCGTTCAGTGAAGCCATCGTCTTGTAGACAGCTTCAGCACTAAGTAATGTCAAACTCTTCCACGACATCCGACAGGTTTCATGAGTGACAAAGGCATTTTTGGTGGCAAGATTGCGAATGCGGTTGACATCCACCAAGAGGCTTTGCATCTGGCGCTTAAGCCAGTCGTGATGTTTGTCCTGTTTCTGGTGTAGTGCAACGAGAAGCTCTCGGTCATTTAGGACACGAGATCGCCTTCGAGGCCTTTGCGCAATGGTGCTACCAGTGGCGTTAGTTTGAGCGCGAGGGGCACGTGTGTTGCCAACAAGGGGATAAACACGAGAAACTACTGGAACTCCTTCAATAGGCTGGGTGAAGATTTGGTGATCAACATTATGAAGATAAATGGGATCCTTAGCAGGCTCTGGGTAAATAGCTTCAACTGACAGATCAACCTCTGGCAAGAATATAAGATGATTGCGTGCAGACGGCTGATAGTTGAAGGCAGAGTGACGCTTGATAAGACGCATGACCCATGGAGCATATAATTTCAACCCAAAAATGTCGGAGCTAGATGCAGCCAACTGCCTGATGAAGAAGTCTTGAGCATTGAAGCTGATGCCATTGAAGATATAGAAAACCAAAGTCTTCATTACTCCTTCAAGCTTCGCTGTAGATGAATGTCCTTTGATAGGCCATAGAGTCTTCATGATGATATGGTAAATGGTGCGAGGCAGGTACTCTAGGTCTTTAACAAAGAATTCATACGGGTATTCAGTGTCGTGAGGCAGAGGCTTCATCATGCTCAGCATTTGACTCATGTTGGGTTCTGGCTTCTAAAAGATGCTTTCCAAGGCATTCTGGTGTTGTTGACAACCTGGTTCATAGTATTCACCAGGAGTGGGCAGGCCTGTGAGCTCCATGATATCAAGAGCTTTGGCTTCATGATGGACATTGCATGCCATCCACTCAAGGACCCAAGTCTCTGGATCCCTGTTGTAACCTCTAATGTGAAGAGTTGCACAGAACTGTAGCAGAAGCTCTTCATTCCAGTGTTCCTTATCGGTGACAAACTGCAGCAATTCAGCATCTCTGAAGCAATCCAACGCTTCTTCAAGGCAGGGCAGGCCAGCTATAGCTTCAGAGTCGAGGCACATATGTGGAAATATGCGCCCTTGATTGTATAGGACGCAGGAATAGTAGCTGCGCTGCTGATAGCTCCAGAACCGGTCTGATGAAATGCGAGGTTTGGTATAAGGGTTCTTGGCGCTGTTGAAGAAGGTGTTATATGCCACGAAGCCATTCACATTGAAGACCCCAGGTGAAGTTGCAGTGCCTGGGAATCGTGGAAGTCTTGGCTTGGGCTTTTGGACTTGAGGTCTGTGCTCGACATGATATTCAAATTGTGGACCCGCAACAGGTGGAGGAACCAGAATGGGCCAGCGGACCATAACAGGCTGACCACGATCAAATGCCAGCTCAATTGTATGAGATCTTGGAGGGGGAACAGGAGCATTGGCATTATCGTTGACATGAGCTTCAGGGGCCACATTGGCTTCAGGTGCTGCTACCTCAGGTGCTTCAGTATTGGCTTCAGGTGCTGCAGTGTCATCAGGCGCTTGAACTTCTGGCACCGCACTAGCTTCAGGCGCCGCATTAGCTTCAGCCATGACAACGTCATTGGCTTCAGCGGTGATGTTGGTGGCCGCCTCAGGATTGTTAACCTCCACTTCAGAAGCTGGAGGGTCGGACATGTTCTCCTCGAGAACAGCATCTTGGTGGGACGGGGGTGTAGCAACTCTGTCTGCTTCAACTCTTGGTTCTTCTTCTTCATCGGCTGATGCTGCCAGAATATCTTCAGCCATTTTGGCTTCAGACTCAGATACATGCATAGTGGGAGTGACTTGGGGCCTTGGTCCTTTGCGAAGCCTGCGTAATGCTGGCGACGCTTGCGGAGATGGAGTGTGCTGGGCCTCAAAGTCATCGTCATCTTGCACTGGTGAGGTAGCTTGCGGTTGGGGAGAACTTGGAGTGTCTTGTCGTTGTGGGTGATCAGCCCACGATGCATCCTGAGCAGTTGGCGTCGGAGGACGACCAATGCTGATGAGTTTGCTGTGCGTGAGCACAGGCGATGATACCAATTGGTGCTCGATCTGAGGAAGGACTTCATCATCTTCAACATTGTCATGAGGACCAATGTCTTCAGCTGCGGTGGGGTCAACAGCTGGATTGTCTTCAGCGTCAGGAGCCTCTGGGGAAGCAGGCTCATGAACTATCACTTGGCGTCCTTGATTTTCAGACGCAGGACGAGCCACTGAGATTGGCTCGACCTCAAGGGGCTCTGTGGGAGCAGCCCGATCTCTCTTCTTGGTTTTGCATTTCTTAGTTGGAGGAGCATCATCAGTGGCGCCCTTGGTCTTGCGCTTTCTGGCTTCAGCTTCAGCTGCCCTTGTTTTCTTCAGTTCTGAAGCCACTGTGGGGACCTTAGGCTTCGAGCCTGTCATACTGGCTGGGAAGACAATTGGATGTACTTCCTGCCTTGGTGCTTCGGGTTCTGCCATAGCTGGCTTCTTCTTCTTCTTGGCCGCCATTCTGGGGTCGATGCCTGGTCGCCCCAAGGCCTTGCACTTTTCAGCTTTGTTGTATCCTTGGACACATTTAGCAGCAAGATCCTTCATGCGCTCACAAGAACCTTTGGCTTCTTCGCGTTTGGTTCGGAATGCTTCCTTAAGCTCATGCATCATGGTCTGGAAGTTCTGAATGTCTTCAACATTGAGCTTGGCCATATGCTTCTTGAATTGAGCCTTTTCATAATCTATCTTATGCTTCAGCTCAACAATCTTCTGAGCTAGAGCCAGCTCAGCAGCAATGGCTCCATGGAAGGCGACACTGAGGCCAATGGGAAGCTGAAGATCATCAAAGCTAACATTTGGGTTGTCAAACCACTCATCAATGAATTTGTTGATGATTTCAACATCAAAGAGAGGAAGGTCATTGAAGATTTCTGCCTCTTGCTTGCTCTTGATCAACTGCTCAAGAGCGTCATCGCCAAGATCGTCGTCGCTGGACAGATCAATGGCGTCATTCTCATTTCGCAGAACAGCAGCAGGGGTCAGTGCTTGGCTGGTGGGTTGCATGGGCATCTTCACTTTGGAGGGCTTGGAGATGCGCGACAGATCTTCAGACTGCACACTGTGTTCAGGAGGTGTAGTGGCCAGAGGCTTCGCCCATGAGACCTTTGGTGCAGGGGCAGGCTTTGAAGCTTTAGGTTTCTTCAGCTTCTTTGGCTTCGGTGGTCCAGGTGCTTCGTCAGATTCAACATCGTCTGCAGGTTGATCCATGACTACCCCTTGAACCATAATATGAGTGATGAGACCTTCCAAGTTGTAGAAGGGCCCAACAAGATTGGGTTCAGCTTCGCGTGAGCCATCGACACGAGGAGCAGAGGGACCTGGGTTGAAGTCTAAGCCCCGCGACTTCTTGTTTTCTTTGGCCGAGTTCCTGGAAAACTGAAGGTTGCGCTTGAACAGATTGTCGTCACGACACCATAGCAATGACGATGGGTCTGCATCTGCAGGCTGTGGTCCACGGACCATACAAGGATAGAAGCCTTGTTCAATGGCTTCAGCTCTGGACCTGGGTTGGAGATTTTTGTATAGGATGTCTCCCCATGGTCACTTGATGGCATTCTTCTCAGCATACTCCTAGGTCATGAACCTGTACTTGAACCACTGTTCTGCCCAATATCTTCGAATCCATTGGATTCGAGTTTTCCGCTGATTGTAGTCCTCCTCCGGATCTGTCTTGTACATCTCATAGAGGTCAGGAGGCAAATCTCTTGAGGTGTTGCCACGACGCTGTCTGCCACCCTTCCTTGCAGATTTTTTGGTGCCATGAAGTTTAAACTGAAAGGCTTCAAAATTGACAAAGTCTTCCGTCTACTGGTCAGACAAGAACTGGCTTCGGGAGAATTTATATGATGCTGTAAGAATTCTGCAAATGAATGCAGACTATGAGAACCAAGGGATTCTCCCACGGACATGTACCTGTGACAGCATTAAGGTGCGAGGGAAGGGGAAGAGGTCATATGCATTCTCATAAGGTTTTGAAGATAAATCAGTTTAGAAGACATTGACCTCATAGTGCAAAGACATTCACTCATAGATAGAGAGTTGGTTCCAGATTTGTACGAATCCACGAATAAGTACAAGTGAGGAATCTAACTACTTTGTGAAGCATAAGTGAACATACTAGGCATATTATGAGATGCAGTATGAAATAGATCCAACTTGTGTGAACAGAAACTGCTTGTGGTAGAAAAGGATGAATCTATCGGATCAAAGAGACTGTAAAAAGAAGGTCTTATTTACCACACGAGGAACTGCAAGACGGAGTGGTAGAGGAGGCCGAGCAGTTCGATCTTCCGTGCCCTAACTTGGCGACGGAGGACACCTACGGCGACGGCAGAGAAGACGATGTCCGTGGTCGGCGTGAAGACGGCGTCGGTGAGGTCGCAACAGCTAAGCGCTTCGTCGCCAGCGTCGTCGTGGGCTAGCGGTGGCGCTAGGGTTTGTGCGAGAGTGGAAGAAAGGATAATGACTGGGGTGAGGCATGTATATATAGGGACAGGGATGACACAGTGTTATTACACAGGTCCCCCTGGCGGTTCACATCTAAAGGACACGTGGCTATCATGCAACACATCAGAGGTTGTTCCACATTCCCACGCATGCCTAAATTGTCGGGTGGTCGTTCCCACTTCTCCGGGTTTCAGGTGGAAGGATTTAGCATTGAAAACGGATTAATGTTTGTCTATGTATCTTCTATTGACAAGGATGCAGAGAAGACATTTTGACAGTGTCAATAGAATGCATATGATTTGGATAGATAGACTTAGGAAAGAAGCATAGAGGGGGTTAGGGTCCGATCACATTCACTTAGTTCAAAAGATTCAGCAAGAAGCCATAGCTATAAGTGAGTGCTGTAGAGGACAGAAACCAAATCAGTATGTTGAAGATAAACATGAGGTCATGTTAACATTGAAGACAAACAGAAAGCGAAGACTTTGACGCCGTGTGAGAAACACTTCTTAGGGAAGAATTTTGTGGTGGCGTTACCCACCGTATAGGAAGTATTAGACCCAGACACGGCGCACAACTTTCATGGCGCTCTGAAGTCAAATTCCACGTTAATGTATTCACACTCAGAATGTAGGTCTTCATTGATTGAAGACATACGTCACTTCGTGTGTTGCACATCTAAGTCATCAACATGCACAAGTGTTAGGAAGTGTGCCCGATCATAGGACATTTGAGGATTCCAAGATATTTAGCTCACACCGTAACTTGCAAAACCTCTTCTCATCCAAGGGCTTTGTGAAGATATCTGCCAATTGCTCTTCAGTGTTGACGTGTATGATATCAATATCTTCCTTCATAACATGATCTCTGAGAAAGTGATGACGAATTTCAATGTGCTTTGTCTTCGAGTGATGAACTGGGTTGTTGGCAATCTTGATGGCGCTCTCGTTGTCGCAGTAGAGTGGCACTTGCTTCAGATGAAAGCCATAGTCTTTGAGTGTTTGCTTCATCCATAGAAGCTGAGCGCAGCAAGATCCAGCAGCAATGTATTCAGATTCAGCAATGGAGAGAGATACACAGTTCTGCTTCTTTGAAGACCAACATACAAGTGATCGTCCCAGAAAATGACTTGTGCCTGATGTAGACTTGTGATCCACCTTGTCACCAGCATAATCAGCATCCGAGAATCCAACTAAATCAAACTCTGAGCCCTTTGGATACCATAATCCTAGTGTTGGGGTGTGAGCCAAATATCTAAGAATTCGCTTCACAGCTAAGTGATGCGATTCCTTTGGTGCCGCTTGGAACCGGGCACACATGCAAACACTAAGCATGATATCTGGCCTAGATGCACATAAATAAAGCAAAGAACCAATCATGGAGCGGTATACCTTTTGATCAAACTCTTTACCATTGTCGTCGGGACCCAGATGGTGTTTGGCTAGCATTGGCGTCGTGTAGCCTTTGCAGTCTTGCATTCCAAATTTCTTTAGGCAATCTTTGAGGTATTTCTCTTGAGATATGAAGATGCCGTTGCGTTGCTGACGTATTTGAAGACCAAGGAAGAACTTCAGCTCACCCATCATGGACATCTGATATTGCTCTTGCATCATATATCCAAACTCTTCATTGTATTTCTGGTTAGTGCAGCCGAAGATAATGTCATCCACATATATTTGGCACATAAACAGTTCACCATCATATGTCTTCGTGAAGAGAGTGAGATCCAGGGAACCAGGTTTGAAGCCTTTGCTCTTCAGGAAGTCTTTGAGTGTGTCATACCAAGCTCGAGGGGCCTTTTTCAGGCCACACAGTGCCTTGTTGAGTTTGTAGACCATGTTAGGATGTTTTGGATCTTCAAAGCCAGGCGGTTGTGCAACATACACTTCTTCTTCAATCTTGCCATTGATAAAAGCGCTCTTCACATCCATTTGATACAGAAGAATGTTATGATGATTTGCATAGGCCATCAGTATGCGTATAGCTTCAAGCCTGGCCACAGGAGCAAATGTTTCATCGAAGTCAATTCCTTCAACTTGAGTGTATCCTTGAGCAACGAGACGAGCTTTGTTTCTGACAACTTGACCATGCTCATCTTGCTTGTTGCGATATATCCATTTAGTGCCTATTATATTGTGCCTATTAAGTGTCTAGGCCAGTGTTCTTGAATTCAGTGCCATTGTCACTTCTGATGTGCTTGATCTTGACGCGATAGTTGTTCGTGGCTCGATTGGCAAAGCATCTGAAGACATCCTGCACTTCAGTCTTGTAGAGGATTATATGCACCCAAGTATATCTTGAATAATCATCAACAATGACAAAGCCATAGAGACAAGCAGTAGTAGTAAGAGTTGAGTAGTGAGTGGGACCGAAGAGGTCCATGTGGAGCAGTTCGAAGGGTTGAGTCGTTGTCATGATTGTCTTCGAGGGATGCTTGGCCCTTGTCATCTTTCCTGCTTCACAGGCACCGCATAAGTGATCCTTCTTGAACTTGATGCCATCGATGCCTATGACATGCTTCTTCTTTGCAAGAGTGTGCAAGTTCCTCATGCCAGCATGCCCTAGCCTCCGATGCCAGAGCCAGCATTCAGAAGCTTTTGCTAGAAGACATACGGCAAGCTGTGGTCCTGCTGAGAAATCTACCACGTACAAATCATCTTTCCAATACCCTTCAAAGACTAGAGACTTGTCAGATTCCATTAGAACAAGGCAAGGGTATTTTCCAAATATCACAATCATGGTCTTATGAATAAGAAGAGTAGTTCTTGGTCTTATGAACATGGCGGTTTGATGAAACGCGCTCATATTCATAGGCCTGAGTATGGTTTCCCTGCAAAACATTTGCATTAGTGCGACTCGAGTGAGTCCTTTGTCTGTATGAAGCCTTTGGACCATATGAAGCCTGTGGTCTGGGGTTTGTCTTCTTCACTTGTGGTGTCATGATGACATTCACAGGAAGATTCTCCAACAACCTTTTCGGCACCCAGACTTTCTTCATTGGTGGCCCATTCCTGCAGTTAGTACCAATATACCTGGCAAACACTTCACCATTCTGATTCTTAAATATTTTATAGTTTGCATCAAAGGATTCATCAATAACAATGGGATTAGCACAAGTGAAGCTAGACAGGGTGGATGGATCCACTGAAGGTTCCTTTGCAGCAACCCATGTGGTTTTGGGGTACTGCTCAGGTTTCCAGTAGGAGCCATCATCATTCATTTTCCTTTCGAACCCAAGACCCTCTTTCCTAGGGTTTCGGTTCAGGATCTGCCTTTTGAGAACATCACATAGTGTCTGATGCCCTTTGAGAATTTTGTACATCCCTGTTTCAAGCAATGTCTTCAACCTAGCATTTTCATCAGCAATAGCAGTGGTATCCTCAGCAGAGGGGTTAGTTACCACATCGATAGTTGAAGATATTGCAATAGTAGCAGCAGTAGAACATCCACCAATAGAAGTAGCGTTGTCACGCTCAATGCATTTAAGACATGGTGGTTCAAATCCTTCCTGAGCGGAACTGATCTGTTTGGCGCGAAGTGACTCGTTTTCCTTTTGAAGATCTTCATGAGCCGCTCTCAATTTCTCAAGATCTTGCTTCCTTTGAAGATAATCATAGGAAAGATTTTCATGAGTTGTTCAGAGCATTTCATGACGACTTTCAAGTTCCTCATACTTAACATGAAGATTTTTTATGTCTTCAATTAAGGACTGAGATCAAGTCATTTCAGCGTCTAACAGGTCATCGCTTTTGTCTAACAGTTTTTGAATATGTTCCATAGCTTTCTGTTGTTCAGTTGCAATTTTAGCAAGTGTTTTGTTGCTGGGTTTGGAACCACAATCAGAGTTATCTTCACTGGATGTTTGATAGCGAGTAGTGCGTGAGTTTACCTTGGCACCACGTGCCATGAAGCAGTAGGTGGGAGCGGAGTAGTCCTTGTCATTTGCATCGGCGTCGGTGATGAAGCCATTGTCTTCAGCGTTGAAGATGGACTTGGCAACGTATGCTGTAGCCAGACTTGCAGCACCAAAATCGGACTCCTCCTCAGACTCCGCCTCTGCCTCCTCAGAAGCGGACTCCTCCTCTGAATCCATTTCCTTGCCAATGAACACACGCGCCTTACCAGATGATCTCTTCTTGTGAGATGAAGACTTTGAGGAAGACTTGGAATAAGACTTTGAGTATTTCTTCTTCTTCTTGTCGTCAGAATCATACTCCTTGCTCTTCTTCTTCTTGTTGTTCTCATTTTCCCACTGTGGACACTCAGAGATGTAGTGGCCATGTTTCTTGCACTTGTGGCATGTTCTCTTCTTGTAGTCATGAGAAGAAGCTTCATCATTCCTTGAGCTTGACCGTGAAGACTTTCTGAAGCCTTTCTTCTTGGTGAATTTTTGGAACTTCTTCACAAGCATAGCAAGCTCCTTTCCAATGTCTTCAGGATCTTCAGAACTGCTGTCAGATTCTTCTTCAGATGAAGAGACAGCTTTTGCCTTCAGGGCACGAGTTCGCCCATAGTTGGGACCGTAGATGTGTCTTTTCTTAGAAAGCTGAAACTCATGTGTGTTGAGCCTCTCAAGTATGTCAGATGGATCAAGAGTCTTGAAATCAGGACGTTCTTGAATCATCAGGGCTAGGGTGTCAAATGAGCTGTCAAGTGATTTCAGGAGTGTCTTGACGACTTCATGCTTGGTGATCTCAGTAGCGCCAAGGGCTTGAAGTTCATTTGTGATGTCAGTGAGTCGATCAAACGTGAGCTGAACATTCTCATTGTCGTTTCTCTTGAAGCAATTGAAGAGGTTGCGAAGGACACTGATTCTTTGATCTCTCTGGGTTGAGACGCCTTCGTTGACCTTGGAGAGCCAGTCCCAAACTAGCTTAGATGTTTCCAAAGCACTCACACGATCATACTGTCCTTTGGTCAGATGACCACAGATAATGTTCTTGGCAGTGGGGTCCAGTTGAACGAACTTCTTGACATCAGCAGCGGTGACACCTCCACCCGCCTTGGGAACGCCATTCTTGACGACATACCATAGGTCGACATCAATGGATTCAAGATGCATGCGCATCTTATTCTTCCAGTAGGGATATTCAGTTCCATCAAAGACTGGGCACGTAGCAGAGACTTTGATTATCCCTGCAGTCGACATAGCTAAAACTCTAGGTGGTTAAACCGAATCACATAGAACAAGGGAGTACCTTGCACTGATACCAATTGAAAGTGCTAGTGATCGACTAGAGGGGGGGTGAATAGGCGATTTTTATGAAAGTCTTCAAAACATGGAAGTTTTGAAGACAAATGATAGAAATAAACCTATTACGATGCAGCGGAAGGTAGACTAACCTAAGCAAGCCATAGTCAAGTATTCAATGAAATGAAAGCACAAAGACTAATAGCAGCTAGGCAGTATATGTTGGGTTTCGGGTTCCGGCAGACCCTTGAGGTTCGAACACTGGGGTGCGCGCGGAGATTTCGCCTTCTACCTACCTGCACCCCACCGCCTCACTAAGATCTAAGCTATGGAAAGAACAACACAAGAGACACAGGGTTTATACTGGTTCGGGCCACCGTTGTGGTGTAATACCCTACTCCAGTGTGGTTTGGTGGATTGCCTCTTGGGCTGATGATGATGAGCAATACAAGGAAGAACAACCTCGCGAGGGTCTGTTCTTGGCTGGGGGGGGATGAACTGCTAGGAGGAGTTCAGTCACCCTTCTCCCTCTCTCTCTTGCCGCTCTGATCTTATCCCTGGTCTCATCTACCTGATCCCCTCTCGTTTCTGGATTGGCCGGTCTTCCTACCATGGGGGTGGCTAGTCCTATTTATAGGCAAAGGCCCTGGGCCTCTTGCCAAATATTGAGCGGGAAGGGCGCCAACAATTGGCCATTTTGAAGGGGAACATCGGGTACACTTATCCTGACTAAAGTTGGTCCTCGCCTGCCAAAGACTCTGGTGGTGACGCTGGCTTGGGCTCCACAATGACTTCCTCCCTGCCGTTGGGCTGGTCTTGGTCTCGTTGCACCGAAACGGGCGCCTTTGCTTGATGCTCTCGCCTGCGCTTGCTCCCTTTGCACCAAAGAGGAAAGGAGGACACTGCGCGGGCTGGCGCCCGCCTGGCACCCTTGGTCGTCATGCCTTGCATCACGGGCACCTCGTGAGGTACCTCGCCTTGATTTCTCTGCCTCCTCGCGAGCTAGCCTGATGAAGCCGTGCCTGAGGAAGCTCCGTGTCATCCGCCCCGCGAGGCTTGACCCCTCGCGAGGGTCTTCGGTCCGTGTTGATGAAGATGAGCCGTGCTGGGCCCCCTTTGAGCCACGCCGCAGGCCACAAGCAGGCAAGTCTGGGGACCCCCGTTCCCAGAACGCCGACAGTAGCCCCCGGGCCCAAGGCGCGCCCGGACTTGGCCGTGCTGGGAGGCGAAAGGGCAAGAGCGAAGCGCCGCGGGCCCTAACAACCTGCGGCCTTGGGCGCCGCGTGGCGATTGATTGGGCGTGGGCGTCTCCACTTCCCCACGGCGCCTCGGCAACTACACGGACTGGACAAGTCCCTGCATGCAAAGCGGGTCATGATTACCTGCGATCGTGGAGGTCAATGGTTGGCCTTCGCCGGCTATAAGTACGGAACGACACGCGCCCTTCCAGTCCATCTCTTCTTGCTTCTCCTTCTTCCCGGTCCTTACTCCGTCTTGCTGCGATGGCTCCGATCCGCCGGTTCTCGGCGGCAGAGAAGGGAAAGGCTCCCCGGGAGGAACCAGACCTGCTCCTGCCGAAGAAACGGCTCGCCCCCCGCCGCCGGGACGAGGGGGCCCATCAGGTGGTGTCGAGGACCTGGTGCGAGCGGCCACCGCTGGGGTTCCCGCTTCCCTTGTACGCCCACATCGAGGGCTCCGAAGGAGTCGATGCTGATCGCCACGGGCGGCGCCACCGTCGGCGCTGACGGGTCACGAAGGTGTGCGTTGTCCCTCCTGGGGTCCACACCGAGGGCTACTCCCGAGAGTTCGTGCTCCACGCCGCCATGCCTCCTCAGTCTTGGATTCGCCTTCCTCCCTTCTTCGCCTCCATCATCCCACAGGAAGAGCTCCTGGTGCTTTAGCTGCAGCATGCCGGCTGCAGCGCCCTCGCGATCGAGGCAGAGGTCGCGGTCGTTGCCCCGGGTGAGGTCTTCATGACTCGAGGCTGGGGCAAAATAGCCCGGGTTTGCAGGACAAGAGGCGCCTTCGCGATCCACTTGGAGTACGACGGTGCTTCGGTGATGTTCTTCAAGGTCTTCGATGCGAACGGGCGCCGGCTGGAGTGCTGCCCCGGGAGAGGTGGTCGGGACCTTGCTACGGCAGGGACTAGGCCCGCCGACCGCTCCCTTGGCGGCTCCTCAGGCGGCGGAGGCGTCGGAGGATCTAGCGAATCCGGCGAGCTCTTCGTGACTCCGGAGACGAGCGACGACAGCTATGAGCCCCCGAGCCGGTGCCGCTCCTGGAGCAAGGCGGGCTCGTCAGGCCGTCGCCGAATCTGATCTGGATGGGGTTGGCGCCGGTGCTTGACGGCCCACTGTTGATGATGGCGTCTTTTGCAGGGGCGCGTGTAGTTAGCATCCTTTTAGGATCTGTTCCCTGCGAGGAATCAAAGACGCGTCCCATGGGGGCTTGTAAGGTGCATGTGATCCTGTTTGTTAATATAACCCTTGTTGTAGAATTGTGCGAGTTGCTCATTCCGTCTTAGCTCAGTTCTCCCTTTCGAACCTCATGAGGGCTTGGTGCTCTGTGCCGATAGGTCCTAGTCCCAAGGCGGCTTCAACCGTCGCTGGTATGCCAGGTCGCGATGCCGTGGTCAAGGCCAGGAGGTGAGCGACCCGGGGTCCGGTAAGAGCCCCTGAGTCGCGATGCTCAGGAGGTCCCCTTTGGCGCTCAAGAAGCCATCGTTCGGTGAGAAAGGAGAGCGGCATCGCTAAGACGGGATTGCATTAGGTGCGGGGATGGTGCCACGGTAGCTGGTGCTTCCGGGTGGTGACTTATCTCGAGAATCAGGGACCGCTCCCTGGTGTGTCGCCGGGTCCGCGCATCGGCAGGCGTGAGGTTGCTCGGCGATGTCCTCGCGTGCCCCTCCCATCTCGCCTTTGCTCCTCTTTCTGCTCTACGTCCTCGGGTCCCGGCCCTCGAGCGAGTCTCAGCCGTCGCTGGTATGCTAGGTCGCGATGCCATGGACAAGGCCAGAGGGTGAGGGCTGGAGAGCCAGTAGGAGCCCTGTGTCACGATGCTCAGGCACCCCCCTTTAATGTGCAAGCTGTTCGCGTGGATGAGAGTGGAGGAGACACCACATGGGCCTCGCTTGACGCAGCTCCTTTAGGAGATCCTGTAGACCCATCATAGAAAGAACGAGGGGTTGCCATGACAATTGACAGCCAGCCGTTGGTTGCTTCCGAGAGGCGATGAGGCACTGAAGGCTTGACGAGGTGGCGCCATGCGGCGCTGCCGCGGCCAGAGCTCAGCCATTCAGGTTTGTCGGTGTTGCAGGGACGGACCCATGTGCAAGCGCCGTGCCGTTTTGGGAGCAGCTCCGTCAGTTGGCGTCAGTTGAGCGGGCAACTAGGTTAAACACATTAGCCGCGGAGGAGTGGATTCATTCAAATAGATGCTAGGAAGGAGGACATCACTGGGTCAGGCCTGAGCGACTTGGGGGATGACGCAGCCCGAGGGGCGCCCCCAACAAAGTAAGCTAGCAACATGAAATAAAAGGGATACATGCCGCAGGGACGGACCCACGCGGCCTGGGAATAATGCAGCCCTGGGGGGCGCTCCCAGCTGGAAATGAAACTTGAAAGATGTCACCTGCTGATGTTGAGGACGAAGCAGCGTTGGTGTAGCAGACTCGGTGGGCTGCGGAAGCCGATCCTCACGAGCCCCCAGGCCCAGGGGCCTCGGGAGGCTCCGGAGGCGCTGGTGGCTCCTCGCGGACCATCTCCATCTCCGCCAGGGCTGCGGAACGCCTGGCCTCTTGAGCCTCCATGATGCCCCTCATGAGGCGCTGGTATGTGGCAGCCGCGCTCGGCAAGCCGTAAGGCACGCGAACGTAGCTGCGGGGTGGACCTACGCAGCGCCCCACTCGCGAGGGCCAGAGGCGCTCCAGAGAGGCGACTCGATTGAGCCCTGGTATGTCGATGCAGACGCGCAGCCCACCATCCTCGCCTGGATGGGGGGCCACAGCTGGTAGGCGGCGGCCGCCTCTCATGACTCTTGACTCCTGTAGCTCTTGAATGGCCTTGCTGACGAACTCCGGTCTGGCCCTCCTTGCCTTACTCCTGCTTGAGGGAAACGTGCTTCGAAACATGCCTCCATGTGGTGCCCAAGCGCCTCCCTCGTGACCCTGGCCAGGTCGGTGGCCCTCCAGGGGAGAGCCCCCGAGCCCTGCCTGAGGAGGGCACTGGGCGCTTTCCTATGTGATGGAAGGAGGTTCCCCCTAGGCAGGCGCGGGCCCTGAGGGGCCTGCCTCCTGAGGAGTTGGGGCGGACGATGTCTTCTTCTTGGGGGTGGCCTCGGGAAGCCTCCTGCTTCCGCGATCCGGGTCTTCCAGTGATGTAGCCTGAAAGGCTCGTTCCAGGGAACACACCGCGTCCTTCTCTTCACAGGGCACCGTGATGACTCCGCCACTTCCTGGCATCTTGAGGACGTTGTAGCCGTGGTGAGTTACGGCCATGAATTTGGCCAGCGCTGGGTACCCAAGGATGGCGTTGTACGGCAGGCGAATGTGAGCGACGTCGAAGTCGATGAGCTCGGTGCGGTAGTTGTTGCGCGCCCCGAAGGTGACAGGGAGGCGGACCTGCCCAATCGGGACCGTGGAGCCGTCGGTGACTCCGGAGAAAGGCTTGGTTGGCTGAAGCTGGTTGTAGGGCACTTGGAGATTGTTGAATGTTTCCACGGACAGGACATTGAGCCCTGCCCCGCCATCGATGAGGGTCCTGGTGACCAGCATGTTGCTGATGATTGGGGAACAAAGCATCGGGAGGACTCCGGCCGTGGCCGCACACTTGAGCTGATCCACTGAGCTGAACGTGATGGCGCACGCTGACCACCTGAGAGGGCGCGTGGCTTCAAGCTTGGGGAGGACTGCATTCACCTCGCGGGCGAACTTGTTGAAGATGCGCTGAGAGGCTGGGGCTTGAGCCCCGCCCAGGATGCAGGCGATCACGCGCGGCTCCTGGAAGCCCCCAGCCCCCTCGTCCTGATGGCGGTCCTCGTTTCTCCTTGGCTGTGGCGGCAGCGGAGGGAGGCCTGCGTTGCCTTGCAGGCGATCCTCGCGAGGCTGATCCCTCCAGTCTCCCTCGCGAGGCGGGTCTTGCCAGCGATCCTCGCGAGGTCGATCGCGCCACCCTTGGCGCGGGCAGCGGTCTTCCCAGCGTCCTCCGTTTCTTCCTCCTCATCGACCGTAGCCCCGGTCAGCGCGGTCAGGACGACGGCCGATCCTTCCTTCTCGTACGGCTCAGAGCTCTTGACATTCGTTGGTGTTGTGGGTGTGGAGGTCGTGGTACACACAGTACCGAATGCCCTTGGAAGATTCGGGCTGATCTCTGCCCCGTTTGGTGTCTGGTTCTGCCGCGAGCACGGCAGCCCCCTTGCACTTCACATCCTTGGCCTTGGGCTTCTTCTCTTCTGGGTCTGCGGCAGGCAGCTCGAGGAGGGAGAGACACCCTTCCTCAGCCCTGGCGCACTTGGTCGCCAAGTTGAACAGCTCCAAGGAAGTGCATAGGTCTTCATGCATCGCCAGCTCCTCCTTCATCTTGATGTCGCGCACGCCGTCAGAGAAGGCTGAGATGATGGCCTCCTCGGTCACCTTGGGAATCTTGAGGCATGCGTTGTTGAAGCGCTGGATGTACTTCTGCAGGGTCTCTCTGGGTTGTTGCTTGATGCGGCGCATGTCGCTCACGGCGGGTGGCCGGCCGCGAGTACGTTGGAAGTTGGCAATGAAGCGGGTGCACATCTCGTCCCAGGAGGAGATCGTGCCTGGAGCTAGGTTCAGGAGCCAGGTGCGGGCCCCGTCCTTGAGCGCCATGGGAAACCAGTTCGCCATGACCTTCTCGTCTCCGTTGGCAGCTTCGATGCCCAGCTCATAGAGCTGGAGGAACTCCGCAGGGTCGGTCGTGCCGTCATAACGAGGAGGCAGGTCTGGCTTGAACTTGCCGGGCCATGCGACGCTGTGTAGCTCGGTGGTGAAGGCACGACAGCCTGCTGTGGCCACAGTAGGCCTTGGGTGACGGAGAGCTTGGTCTTGCTGGTCCCCACGCGCTGTAGCTGGGAGCAGTGCGGGGTCTTGACGTGCGGGAGCAGGAGCATGGTCACGACATGCTGGAGTAGGGAGCGCCCGGGCAGCTTCTTGCGGGCGAGGGATTTCTTGGCAGCTCTGCTCTTGCCGCGCCGCCACCTGACGGAGCGGGTTCCGCCCAGGGGCCACGCGCCTTGGAGCCTGGGTGCCTTCTTGAGGAGGAGGCAGCTGGGGCGCCCCCGGAGCTTCGTCACCCGCGCAGGGCGGGGTGCGGTGCAGTGGAACGGACGGCGCGGACGAGCTCGGCGACGCGGTCGAGCCATTCTTCATAGACGTTGTCGACGGGACGGTTGCACAGGAGCTCGTTTGCCGCAATGAGCGCAGCTCGAGCCTCCATGGGTGCGCGGAGCGCGTGGGACGAAGAACCAGCTAGGGTGAGCGAGGGAGTAGCGGTGCGGCCGTCTTGCCGCACGGACGGATGCTGAGACGACGCTTGCTGCTCGTTTCCCGCTGGGCCGGTGGCGGCATTGACGGCAGGTGATGGGGAACGGCGAGGACGCCCGCCGACAGGAGCCGTCTGGGCGACGCGGGAGGCGAGAGCGGCTCGGCGCTCGGCGCGGTCCCGACGAGCGTCTGACATGGACGCGATGGTCGGAGGAGAACGGGGCGGTGGAAGACGAATTCCGGCGCACCCCTACCTGGCGCGCCAAATGTCGGGTTTCGGGTTCCGGCAGACCCTTGAGGTTCAAACACTGGGGTGCGCGCGGAGATTTTGCCTTCTACCTACCTGCACCCCACCGCCTCGCTAAGATCTAAGCTATGGAAAGAACAACACAAGAGACACAGGGTTTATACTGGTTCGGGCCACCGTTGTGGTGTAATACCCTACTCCAGTGTGGTTTGGTGGATTGCCTCTTGGGCTGATGATGATGAGCAATACAAGGAAGAACAGCCTCGCGAGGGTCTATTCTTGGCTGGGGGGATGAACTTCTAGGAGGAGTTCAGTCACCCTTCTCTCTCTCTCTCTTGCCGCTCTGATCTTATCCCTGGTCTCATCTACCTGATCCCCTCTCATTTCTGGATTGGCCGGTCTTCCTACCATGGAGGTGGCTAGTCCTATTTATAGGCAAAGGCCCTGGGCCTCTTCCCAAATATTGAGCGGGAAGGGCACCAACAATTGGCCATTTTGAAGGGGAACATCGGGTACACTTATCCTGACTAAAGTTGGTCCTCGCCTGCCAAAGACTCTGGTGGTGACGCTGGCTTGGGCTCCACAATGACTTCCTCCCTGCTGTTGGGCTGGTCTTGGTCTCATTGCACCAAAATGGGTGCCTTTGCTTTATGCTCTCGCCTGCGCTTGCTCCCTTTGCACCAAACAGGAAAGGAGGACACTGCGCGGGCTGGCGCCCGCCTGGCACCCTTGGTCATCATGGCTTGCGTCACGGGCACCTCGTGAGATACCCCGCCTTGATTTCTCCGCCTCCTTGCGAGCTAGCCTGATGAGGCCGTGCCTGAGGAAGCTCCGTGTCGTCCGCCCCGTGAGGCTTGGCCCCTCGCGAGGGTCTTGGGTCCGTGTTGATGAAGATGGGCCGTGCTGGGCCCCCTTTGAGCCATGCCGCAGGCTGCAGGCAGGCAAGTCTGGGGACCCCCATTCCCAGAACGCCGACAGTATAGATCAGGATGGAAGATTGTATGAAGCCAATCAGAACAAGTAGTCACTCGGTGAATACAAAAGATAATGCAATCATACAATGACTTCATAAGGACCAACAGTAAATAAAGAGATGGGCAGGATAGAACCAGTGACTCGTTGAAGACAATGATTTGTTGGACCAGTTCCAGTTGCTGTGACAACTGTACGTCTGGTTAGGGAGGCTGAGATTCAACTCAGAAGACCGTGTCTTCACCTTTTTCCCCTTGAGCTAAGGACACCTAGTCCTCTCCCAATCACTCTGGTAAGTCTTCAAGGCAGACTTCCAAACCTTCACAGACTTCGTTCACCGGCGATCCACAATGACTCTTGGATGCTTAGAACGCGACGCCTAACCGGCTGGAGGATTCACAGTCCTCAAGTGTAATAAGTCTTCAGATCACACAGACAGGAAGACTTAAGTGATGCCTAACACTCTTTGGCTCTGGGTGTTTAGGGCTTTGTCCTCGCAAGGATTTCTCTCTCAAAGGCTTCGAGGTGGGTTGCTCTCAAACGACAAAAGCCGTACACTAACTCTGAGCAGCCAACCGTTTATGGTTGTAGGGGGTGCGCTATTTATAGCCACTAGGCAACCCGACCTGATTTGTCCGAAATAACCCTAGGTCACTAAGGAACTGACACGTGTTCCAACGGTCAGATTTCAAACACACACGACAACTTTACTTGGGCTACAAGCAAAGCTGACTTATCCAACTATGAATAAGATTTGCTCTCATAGTCTTCACTCGAAGACATAGGATTTTGGTTAAGCATCACTTCAGTCATTCTGACTGGTTCTCTTGGACCCCACTTAACAGTACTGTGGCTCCTATGACTCAACAAAGAAGAAAAAAGAACGACGAAACAACTAAGTCTTCGCGCTCCATAGTCTTGACGCGATGTCTTCTCTTGTCATAGTCTTCGATGTGAATGTCTTCACATACCACCTTTGACTTCAATGTCTTCATACATTTTTAGGGGTCATCTCTGGTAGGAAAACTGAATCAATGAGGGACTTCTACCTGTGTTATCCTGCAATTCTCACAAACACATTAGTCCCTCAACCAGGTTTGTCGTCAATACTCCAAAACCATCTAGGGGTGGCACTAGATGCACTTATAGCCTCGCACACACGCGTGTATGTACGAGATAAATGGGCATCGCTTGGCCCCCGACCACCCACCGTAACCGGGAACTCCCCCAATATTTTCCTCACCCTCGCTTCTACCACGGTTTTCTCCGTCATGGACGACCCAAAGAATGTCATGCAGCTGCGTCTCTGGCCCGCCCAGGACAAAAAGCCCATTTTCTGTCATGATTTTTTGACATAGAAGTAGGAGCCCACCACATGTATGATGATACTGGGTTTTGTCACAATTATCGTCATTGAAGTGTCATAAGTATGACATAATTTTTTTTCGTTCAGCCCAAAATGTCACAGATGTGTCTTTTTCTTGTAGTGTATATTCAGTCTCCCACTTGCACTAGAGTCAATAATCTAGATCACATCACCATGTGATTTAACACCCATATTTCACATCGCCATGTGACCAACACCCAAAGAGTTTAATAGAGTCAATAATCTAGTTCACATCGCCATGTGATTAACTCCCAAAGAGTACTAAGGTGTGATCATGTTTTGCTTGTGAGAGAGGTTTAGTCAACAGGTCTCTCACATTCAAATCCGTTTGTATTTTGCGAATTTATATGTCTACAATGCTCTGCATGGAGCTACTCTAGCTAATTTCCCCCGCTTTCAATATGTATCTAGATCGAGACTCGGAGTCATCCAGATCGGTGTCAAAGCTTGCATCGACGTAACTCTTTACGACGAACTCTTTATCACCTCCATAACCGAGAAACATTTCGTTAGTCCTCTTTAGGTACCTAAGGATAATTTTAACCGTTGTCCGGTGACCTACTCCTGGATCACTATTGTACCCCCTTGCCAAACTCATGGCAAGGCACACAACAAGTTTGGTACATAGCATGTCATACT
Source organism: Triticum urartu (assembly GCF_003073215.2). Lineage (NCBI taxonomy): Eukaryota > Viridiplantae > Streptophyta > Magnoliopsida > Poales > Poaceae > Triticum > Triticum urartu. The sequence goes on along the minus strand of NC_053023.1, from coordinate 493,837,462 downwards.
TCATAGAACCTATGACCGAGGCATAGGGAATGACTTTCATTCTCTCTATATATTCTGCCATGGTCGGGTTTTGAGTCTTACTCAACTTCACACCTTGTAACACATGCAAGAACCCTTTCTTTGACTGATACATTTATAACTTCTTCAAAACTTTATCAAGGTATGTGCTTTGTGAAAGTCCTATCAAGCGTCTTGATCTATCTCTATAGATCTTGATGCCCAATATATAAGCAACTTCACCGAGGTCTTTCATTGAAAAATTCTTATTCAAGTATCCTTTTATGCTACCCAGAAATTCTATATCATTTCCAATCAACAGTATGTCATCCACATATAATATCAGAAATGCTACAGAGCTCCCACTCACTTTCTTGTAAATGCAGGCTTCATCGTAAGTCTGTATAAAGCCATATGCTTTGATCACATCATCAAATCATTCCAACTTCGAGATACTTGCACTAGTCCATAGATGGATCATTGGAGCTTGCACACTTTGTTAGCACTTTTAGGATCGACAAAACCTTCTGGTTGCATCATATACAACTCTTCTTTGAGATATCCATTTAAGGAATGTAGTTTTGACATCCATTTGCCAGATTTCATAATCATAAAATGTGGCGATTGCTAACATGATTCGGACGGACTTAAGCATCGCTACGGGTGAGAAAGTCTCATCGTAGTCAACCCCTTGAACTTGTCAAAAACCTTTTGCGACTAGTCGAGCTTTGTAGATAGTAACATCACCGTCAGCGTCAGCCTTCTTCTTGAAGATCCATTTATTCTCTATGGCTTGCCGATCATCGGGCAAGCCCACCAAAGTCCATACTTTGTTGCCATATATGGATCCTATCTCAGATTTCATGACCTCAAGCCATCTGTCGGAATCTGGGCTCATCATAGCTTCTTCATAGTTCATAGGTTCGCCATGGTCTAATAACATGACTTCCAGGAAAGGATTACCGTACCACTGTGGTGCGGAATGTGCTCTGTTCGACCTACAAAGTCCAGTAGTAACTTGATCCGAAGTGTCATGATCATCATCATTAGCTTCCTCTCTAGTTGGTGTAGGCATCATGGGAACGGATTTCTCTAATGTGCTACTCTCCAATTCGAGAGAAGGTACAATTACCTTATCAAGTTCTACTTTCCTCCCACTCACTTATTTCGAGAGAAACTCCTTCTCTAGAAAGGACCCATTCTTATCAACAAAGATTTTTCCTTTGTATTTGTGGTAGGTGTACCCAATAGTTTGTTTACGGTATCCTATGAAGACGCACTTCTCTGATTTGGGTTCGAGCTTATCTGGCTAAAGCCTTTTGACATAGGTGTCGCAACCCCAAATTTTAAGAAACGATAGCTTAGGTTTCTTGCCAAACCACAGTTCATACAGTGTCGTCTCAACGGATTTAGACGGTGCCCTATTTAATGTGAATATAGCTGTCTCTAATGCATAACATCGTAGATCGCACCATATCTAATAAAGTATGGTTACGCCATTCAGACACACCATTACGCTGTGATGTTCCGGGTGGCATGAGTTGTGAAACTATTCCACATTGTTTTAAATGAAGGCCAAACTCGTAACTCAAATATTCGCCTCCACGATCAGATCGTAGAAACTTTATTTTCTTATTACGATGATTCTCCACTTCACTCTGAAATTCTTTGAACTTTCCAAAATGTTTCAGACTTGTGTTTCATTAAGTAGATATACCCATATCTGCTCAAATCATTTGTGAAGGTCAAAATAATGATACCCGCCGCATGCCTCAACACTCATTGGATCGCATACATTGGTATGTATTATTTCCATTAAGTCATTGGCTCGCTCCATTGTTCCGTAGAATGGAGTTTTAGCCATCTTGCCCATGAGGCATGGTTCACAAGTATCAAATGATTCATAATCAAGTGATTCCAAAAGCCCATTGCATGGAGTTTCTTCATGCGCTTTACACCAATATGACCTAAATAGAAGTGCCACAAATATGTTGCACTATCATTATCAACTTTGCATACTTTTGCATCAATATTATGAATATGTGTATCACTACAGTCGAGATTCAACAAAAATAGACCACTCTTCAAGGGTGCATGACCATAAAACATATTACTCATAAATAGAAAAAAACATTATTCTCTGATTTAAATGAATAACCGTCTCGTGCTAAACAAGAACCAGATATAATGTTCATGCTCAACGCTGGCACCAAATAACAATTATTCAAGTCTAAGACTAATCCCGAAGGTAGATGTAGAGGTAGCATGCTGATGGTGATCACATCGACCTTGGAACCATTCCCGACGCGCATCGTCACCTTGTCCTTAGCCAATCTTTGTTTAATTCGTAGCCCATGTTTAGAGTTACAAATATGTGCAACCGAACCAATGTCAAATACCTAGGCGCTACTACGAGCATTAGTAAGGTACACACCAATAACATGTATATCAAATATACCTTTTTTCACTTTGCCATCCTTCTTATCCGCCAAATACCTGGGGCAATTCCGCTTCCAGTGACCAGTGCCTTTGCAGTAGAAGCACTCAGTTTCAGGCTTGGGTCTAGCTTTGGGCTTCTTCCCGGGAGTGGCAGCTTGCTTGCCATTCTTCTTGAAGTTCCCCTTCTTTCCCTTGCCCTTTTTATTGAAACTAGTGGTCTTGTTAACCATCAACACCTGATGCTCCGTCTTGATTTCTATCTCTGCAGCTTTGAGCATTGCGAAGAGCTCGGGAATTGTCTTTTCCATCCCTTGCATATTATAGTTCATCACGAAGACTTTGTAGCTTGGTGGCAGTGATTGAAGAACTTTGTCAATAACACTATCATCTGGAAGATTAACTCCTAGCTGAGTCAAGTGATTATGATACCTAGACATTTTGAGTATGTGTTCACTGACAAAACTATTCTCCTCCATCTTGCAGCTATATAACTTGTTGGAGACTTCATATCTCTCAACTCGGGCATTTGCTTGAAATGTTAACTTCAGCTCCTAGAACATCTCATATGCTCCATTATGTTCAAAACATCTTTGAAGTCCCGATTCTAAGCCGTAAAGCATGGCACACTGAACTATCGAGTAGTCATCAGATCAAGCTTGCCAGACGTTCAAAGCATCGGCATCTGCTCCTGCCGGAGGCCTTTCACCTAGCGGTGCATCAAGGACATAACTCTTTTGTGCATGAATGAGGATAATCCTCAAGTTACGGACCCGGTCCATGTAGTTGCTACCATCATCTTTCAACTTAGCTTTCTCTGGAAACGCATTAAAATTCAGGGGAACGGTGGCACGAGCCATTGATCTACAACATATATATGCAAATACTATCAGGACTAAGTTCATGATAAATTAAGTTCAATTAATCAAATTACTTAAGAACTCCCACTTAAATAGACATCCCTCAAGTCATCTAAGTGATACGTGATCCAAATCAACTAATCCATGTCTAATCATCACGTGAGCTGGAGTAGTCTTAAATGGTGAGCATCTCTATGTTGATCATATCTACTATATGATTCACATTCGACCTTTTGGTCTCAAGTGTTCCGAGGCCATGTCTGTACATGCTAGGCTCATCAAGTTTAACCCAAGTATTCCGCATGTGCAAAATTGTCTTGCACCCATTGTATGTGAACGTAGAGTTTATCACATGCGATCATCACGTGGTGTCTCAACACGATGAACTGTAGCGACGGTGCATACTCAAGGAGAACACTTTTACCTTGAAATTTAGTGAAGGGATCATCTTATAATGCTACCGCCTTTCTAAGCAAAATAAGATGCATAAAGGATAAACGTCACATCACTACAAAAAAAACACTACCATGATGATACGTGTTTGTCATAGTAGGTCACGTTTTCTGTCATGCATGTACATCCATGACAATTTATGACGGAATCAAGATAGTCATACCTGTGCTGTCGTAGAAGTGTTCCATGACATTACCAAAATTATCATCACAGAAGTGTCCACTTCCATGACGATAAATCGCACGTCATAGAAGTGATTTCGTCAAGGGTGACCAACACATGGCATCCACCGTAACGGGTCATCATTAAGCTATCGGGTTCCGGTTTGGATCCGATAACCTGTTAACAGCCCGGACTGCTACCTCTTGAGCACTTGCGTTGGTTTTCCCTTGAAGAGGAAAGGGTGGTGCAGCAAAGTAGCGTAAGTATTTCCCTCAGTTTTTGAGAACCAAGGTATCAATCCAGTAGGAGGCCACGCACGAGTCCCTCATACCTACACAAACAAATAAATCCTCGCAACCAACGCGATAAGGGGTTATCAATCCCTACACGGTCACTTACGAGAGTGAGATCTGATAGATATGATAAGATAATATTTTTCATATTTTTATGATAAAGATGCAAAGTAAAATAAAAGGCAAAGGAAATAACTAAGTATTGGAAGATTAATATGATGGAAGATAGACCCGGGGGCCATAGGTTTCAATAGTGGCTTCTCTCAAGAGCATAAGTATTCACGGTGGGTAAACAAATTACTGTTGAGCAATTGACAGAATTGAGCATAGTTATGAGAATATCTAGGTACGATCATGTATATAGGCATCACGTCCGAGACAAGTAGACCGACTCCTGCCTGCATCTACTACTATTACTCCACACATCGACCACTATCCAGCATGCATCTAGAGTATTAAGTTCATAAGAAGAGAGTAACACTTTAAGCAAGATGACATGATGTAGAGGGATAAACTCATGCAATATGATGAAAACCCCATCTTGTTATCCTCGATGGCAACAATACAATACATGCCTTGCTGCCCCTACTGTCATTGGGAAAGGACACCGCAAGATTGAACCCAAAGCTAAACACTTCTCCCATTGCAAGAAAGATCAATCTAGTAGGCCAAACCAAACTGATAATTTGAAGAGACTTGCAAAGATAACCAATCAGACATAAAATAATTCAGAGAAGATTCAAATATTGTTCATACATAAACTTGATCATAAACCCACAATTCATCGGTCTCAACAAACACACCGCAAAAGAAGATTACATCGAATAGATCTCCACAAGAGAGGGGGAGAACTTTGTATTGAGATCCCAAAAGAGAGAAGAAGCCATCTAGCTAATAACTATGGACCCGTAGGTCTGAGGTAAGCTACTCACACTTCATCGGAGGGGCTATGGTGTTGATGTAGAAGCCCTCCGTGATCGATGCCCCCTCCAGCGGAGCTCCGGAACAGGCCCCAAGATGGGATCTCGTGGATATAGAAAGTTACGGTGGTGGAATTAGGGTTTTGGCTCCGTATCTGGTAGTTTGGGGGTACGTAGGTATATATAGGAGGAAGGAGTACATCGGTGGAGCAATAGGGGGCCCATGAGGGTGGAGGGCGCGCTTGGGGGGGGGGGGGGGGGGGGGGGGGGGGGGGGGGGGGTAGGCGCGCCCCTACCTCATGGCCTCCTGGTTGATGTCTTGACGTAGGGTCCAAGTCCTCTGGATCATGTTTGTTCCGAAAATCACGTTCCTGAAGGTTTCACTCCGTTTGGACTCCGTTTGATATTCTTTTTCTGTGAAACCCTAAAATAGGCAAAAAAACAAAAATTCTGGGCTGGGCCTCCGGTTAATAGGTTAGTCCCAAAAATAATATAGAATTGTATAATAAAGCCCAATAATGTCCAAAATAGAATATAATATAGCATGTAACAATCAAAAATTATAGATACATTGGAGACGTATCAAGCATCCCCAATCTTAATTCCTGCTCGTCCTCGAGTAGGTAAATGATAAAAACAGAATTTTTGATGTGGAATGCTACTTGGCATATTTTCAATGTAATTCTTCTTAATTGTGGTATTAATATTCATATCCAAACGATTCAAGATAAAAGTTCAATATTGGCATAAAAATAATAATACTTCAAGCATACTAACTAAGCAATTATGTCCTCTCAGAATAACATGGCCAAAGAAAGTTCATCCCTACAAAATCATATAGTTTAGTCACGCTCCATTTTTGTCACACAAGAATGCCCTCATCACGCACAACCCCGATGACAAGCCAAGCAATTGTTTCATACTTTAGTATTCTCAAACTTTTTCAACCTTCACGCAATATATGAGCGCGAGCCATGGATATAGCACTAGGGGTGGAATAGAATATAATGACGGGGGTTATGTGGAGAAGACAAAAAGGGAGAAGGTCTCACATCACCGAGGCTAATCAATGAGCTATGGAGATGCCCATCGATTGATGTTAATGCAAGGAGTAGGGATTGCCATGCAACGGATGAACTAGCGCTATAAATATATGAAAGCTCAACAAAAGAAACTAAGTGGGTGTGCATCCAACTTTCTTGCTCACAAAGACCTAGGGCATTTGAGGAAGCCCATTGTTGGAATATACAAGCCAAGTTCTATAATTAAAAATTCCCACTAGTGTATGAAAGTGACAAAACAAAAGACTGTCTATCATGAAGATCATGGTGCTACTTTGAAGCACAAGTGTGGTAAAAAGGATAGTAACATTGTCCCTTCTCTCTTTTTCTCTCATTTTTGGGGGCCTTCTTCTCTTCTTTTTTATGGCCTTTCTTATTTTTTCCTCACTTGGTACAATGCTCTAGAAAATGATGATCATCACACTTCTATTTATTTACAACTCAATGATTACAACTCGATACTAGAACAAAGTATGACTCTATATGAATGCCTCAAGCGGTGTACCGGGATATGCAATGAACCAAGAGTGACATGTGTGAAAGGATTATGAATGGTGGCTTTGCCACAAATACTATGTCAACTACATGATCATGCAAAGCAATATGACAAGGATGAACGTGTCATGATAAATGGAACGGTGGAAAGTTGCATGGCAATATATCTCGTATCTCGTAATGGCTATGGGAATGCCATAATAGGTAGGTATGGTGGCTGTTTTGAGGAAGATATAAGAAGGTTTATGTGTGAAAGAGCATATCATATCATGGGGTTTGGATGCACTGGCGAAGTTTGCACCAACTCTTAATGTGAAGAAGGGCAATGCATAGTACGGAAGAGGCTAGCAATGATGGAAGGGTGAGAGTGCGTATAATCCATGGACTCAATATTAGTCATAAAGAACTCACATACTTATTGCAAAAATCTACAAGTCATAAAAAACCAAGTACTACGTGCATGCTCGTAGGGGGATAGATTGGTAGGAAAAGACCATCGCTCGTCCCCGACCGCCACTCATAAGGAGGACAATCAAAGAACACCTCATGTTTCAAATTTGTTACATAACGTTTACCATACATGCATGCTACGGGACTTGCAAACTTCAACACAAGTATTTTTCAAATTCACAACTACTCAACTAGCACAACTTTGATATCACTACCTCCATGTCTCAAAACAATCATCAAGCATCAAACTTCTCTTAGTATTCAACACACTCATAAGAAAGTTTTTACTAGTCTTGAATACCTAGCATATTAGAATTATTTAAGTAAATTACCATGCTATTTAAGACTCTCAAAATAATCTAAGTTAAGCATGAGAGAATAATAGTTTCTATAAAACAAAACCACCACCGTGCTCTAAAAGATATAAGTGAAGCACTAGAGCAAAAACTATATAACTCAAAAGATATAAGTGAAGCACATAGAGTATTCAAATAATTTCTGAATCATGTGTGTCTCTCTCAAAAGGTGTGTACAGCAAGTATGATTGTGGTAAACTAAAAAATAAAGACTCAAATCATACAAGACGCTCCAAGCAAAACACATATCATGTGGCGAATAAAAATATAGCTCCAAGTAAAGTTACCGATGGAAGTAGACGAAAGAGGGGATGCCTTCCGAGTTATCCCCAAGCTTTGGATTTTAGGTGTCCTTAGATTATCTTGGGGTGCAATGGGAATCCCCAAGCTTAGGCTCTTGCCACTCCTTGTTCCATAATCCATCAAATCTTTCACCCAAAACTTGAAAACTTCACAACACAAAACTTAAAGTAGAAAATCTCGTGAGCTCCGTTAGCGAAAGAAAAGAAAACATCACTTCAAGGTACTGTAATGAACTCATTCTTTATTTATATTGGTGTTAAACCTACTGTATTACAATTTCCATATGGTTTATAAACTATTTTACTAGCCATAGATTCATCAAAATAAGCAAACAACACACGAAAAACAGAATCTGTCAAAAACAGAACAGTCTGTAGTAATCTGTAGATAACGCGAGATCTGGAAACCCGAAAATTCTAAAATAAATTTCTGAACGTGAGGAATTTATCCATTAATCATATTCAAAAAGAATTAACGAAATAGCACTTTCCAAATAAAAATGGCAGTAATTCTTGTGAGCGCTAAAGTTTCTGTTTTTTACAGCAAGATTAAAAAGACTTTCCCCAAGTCTTCCCAACGGTTCTACTTGGCACAAACACTAATTAAACACAAAAAAACACAGACAAAACAGAGGCTAGATAAATTATTTATTACTAAACATGAGCAAAAAGCAAGGAATAAAAATAAAATTGGGTTGCCTCCCAACAAGCGCTATCATTTAACGCCCCTAGCTAGGCATAAAAAGCAAGGATAGATCTAGGTATCTTTAGTTGGTAATTCTTTAATGAGACATCTATCACCTTTAGGAGTTTCTTTCCTTTTATCAATAATCAAACTTCTAGGCACAAGATCGAAAAAATCATTAGTAGCAAATGGTTCCTTAATTATAGTAAAAAGATTAGGATGAATACTTATAGATTTGAGATCTGCAGTTTCATGATTCACCCTTATTTTTAGGAACATACATAAGCTTGGCAATTTTAGTTGGAGGACTTGGAGTATTCTTTACGTAAGAAAAAGTGGTTCCCAAGTTGGTAATGATACCCTCAAGTTTATCGATTCTAGTGGAATCATGATTTATTCTATCATTAACTATAGGTTCCTTCTCTTTAATATTTTTCAAAGTTACTCCTACTTTAGATCCATATTGAGTGATACGATTGTGGATCTTTTTATCCAAATTTTCAATTAGCTCTACAGTAGCAACTTTATTTTCAATTATTTCAAGTCTTCGCATTACATGCTCCAAATTTAACATAGTTCCATTAATCATAAGAGGGGGTGAGCCAAAGAAATCTATCATGGCATTATAAGAATCAAAAGTATGGCTACCCAAGAAATTCCCGCCAGTAATGGTATCAAGGATATATCTGTACCAAGGAGTAGTGCCTACGTAAAAATTGCGAAGAAGAACAGAAGTGGATTGCTTCCTGGTAGATCTATTTTGAGCATTGCAAATCCTATACCAAGCGTCTTTTAAATTTTCTCCTTCCCTTTGTTTAAAATTAAGAACTTCATTCTCGGGAGACAACGGAGAAGATAGGGGACTAAGCATTATGACAAACAAACGATCTGACACACGAGCAAATGAGAGACGGGCAAAAATAGGCAAACGGAGAAAGAGAGGGAGGATGGAGAGAGAGGGCAAATAAAACGGCAAGGGTGAAGTGGGGGAGAGGAAAACGAGAGGCAAATGGAAAATAATGTAATGCGGGAGAAAAGGTTTTGTGATGGGCACTTGGTATGTTGACTCTTCGTAGACCTCCCCGGCAACGGCGCTAGAAATCCTTCTTGCTACCTCTTGAGCACTTGCGTTGGTTTTCCCTTGAAGAGGAAAGGGTGATGCAGCAAAGTAGCGTAAGTATTTCCCTTAGTTTTTGAGAACCAAGGTATCAATCCAGTAGGAGGCCTCACACGAGTCCCTCGCACCTGCACAAACAAATAAATCCTCGCAACCAACGCGATAAGGGGTTGTCAATCCCTGCACGGTCACTTATGAGAGTGAGATCTGATAGATATGATAAGATAATATTTTTGGTATTTTTATAATAAAGATGCAAAGTAAAATAAAAGGCAAAGGAAATAACTAAGTATTGGAAGATTAATATGATGGAAGATAGACCCCGAGGCCATAGGTTTCACTAGTGGCTTCTCTTAAGAGCATAAGTATTCACGGTGGGTAAACAAATTACTATTGAGCAATTGACAGAATTGAGCATAGTTATGAGAATATCTAGGTATGATCATGTATATAGGCATCACGTCCGAGACAAGTAGACCGACTCCTGCCTGCATCTACTACTATTACTCCACACATCGACCGCTATCCAGCATGCATCTAGAGTACTAAGTTCATAAGAACAGAGTAACTCTTTAAGCAATATGACATAATGTAGAGGGATAAACTCATGCAATATGATGAAAACCCCATCTTGTTATCCTCGATGGAAACAATACAATACATGCCTTGCTGCCCCTACTGTCACTAGGAAAGGACACCGCAAGATTGAACCCAAAGCTAAGCACTTCTCCCATTGCAAGAAAGATCAATCTAGTAGGCCAAACCAAACTGATAATTCGAAGAGACTTGCAAAGGTAACCAATCATACATAAAATAATCCAGAGAAGATTCAAATATTGTTCATACATAAACTTGATCATAAACCCACAATTCATCGGTCTCAACAAACACACCGCAAAAGAAGATTACATCGAATAGATCTCCACAAGAGAGGGGGAGAACTTTGTATTGAGATCCAAAAAGAGAGAAGAAGCCATCTAGCTAATAACTATGGACCCGTAGGTATGAGGTAAACTACTCACACTTCATCGGAGGGGCTATGGTGTTGATGTAGAAGCCCTCCGTGATCGGTGCCCCCTCTGACGGAGCTCCGGAACAGGCCCCAAGATGGGATCTCGTGGATACAGAAAGTTACGGCGGTGGAATTAGGGTTTTGGCTCCGTATCTGGTAGTTTGGGGGTACGTAGGTATATATAGGAGGAAGGAGTACATCTGTGGAGCAACAGGGGGCCCACGAGGGTGGAGGGCGCTCCTGGGGGGTAGGCGCGCCCCCTACCTCGTGGCCTCCTGGTTGATGTCTTGATGTAGGGTCCAAGTCCTCTGGATCATGTTCGTTCCTAAAATCATGTTCCCGAAGGTTTCATTCCGTTTGGACTCCGTTTGATATTCTTTTTCTGCGAACCCTAAAATAGGCAAAAAAACAGCAATTCTAGGCTGGGCCTCCGGTTAATAGGTTAGTCGCAAAAATAATATAAAAGTGTATAATAAATCCCGATAATGTCCAAAACAGAATATAATATAGCATGGAACAATAAAAAATTATAGATACATTGGAGACGTATCACGGACCAATGGGGATTTTCCACGTGTAAAATTCCCATTCACCGGATAATGCACGTGCCAGCTCATCGTTGGGACAGATGTCGTCCCTACAATGGACGGAAGATGCCTATGATATGTCGACACTTGGCACAACCCAACAGTGGCCCATTTAAGGTAAAAAGACCGGCCCAGCTAAAGGCCCACCATATTTTTTCAGACACTAGTGGGCTGGGCCGTTAACAGCTTGCCATGCTTTGGGTCAAATTGAGGCCCACATCAGATCAGGCCCGTTCATAGCCTGTCGTGCTTTGGGCTAAATTATGGTCCATATCGGATCAGGCCCGTTAACAGGACATTTTTCTTTTGGGCCCATTATAAGCCAGGTTTGAATTTCAGCCTATTAAATGCCCATTTACTAGTTCAGCCCGATAATAGTTTCGGCCTGTTAGTGGCCCATGGTGCATCTGGGATGTTGTCATTTAACGGCCCATGCACAAACTGGGTTATTTCTTGTCTGAAGTAACTTTAGGCCTCTTAACGGCCCGTAGTCTTCATGGATAAATTTCAGCCCAACTGGCCTATCGGCCTGTTAATGGCCCATGTAACAGTTGGACCTAATTACAGCCCGCGTTGAATCCGGCCCGCTGACAGTCCATCTGATAATGGCCCGTGACACTTTTGGGCCTACGACCCGCGTTGATACCGACCTGCTTAAAGCCCATAATTTTATTGGGCCAAGCAGGGCCCGAGATATATTTTGGCTTGTTAACGACTCATCCTATTTGGGCCAAACATGGGCCTTAGGCAGTTTCGGCCAGTATTGGCCCATGAATTTTTCGGCTCAATGCTATCCCAATCTAGTTTTTAGCCTGTTAAAGTCCCATGGTATTCTCTGGCCCAACTGGCCAGAACTTTATTCGGCCTGTTAAAGGCGGAAAACTACTATACGTTTAGACCTGCTAATGGCCCAAGATGATTATAGGCCCGCGTTTTGGCCCATATGAGTAACGGGCCGGCCTGAAGACTGACAACACTAAGATCCATTGAACTTTCTGGCCTAAATTACCATACTAACCAAGAATAAACCTAGACTATACAATAAATAAATTACGACATATTACATCCACTAGGAATCAAAGTTCGCCACCACTGATAATAAAGCGCAACGTGATCGCGGATTACATACACTGGGCATCAAAGGTCGCCACCAGTGCATTTAAATGCACCGACAAAAGAATATACAAAATTGATAGCACTTCAGAAGGCATTAGGCCTGGCCAGGAGGGGCACCGCAAGCAGCCGAGCAAGCTGATGAAACCTCAGTTGTGTCAACGATGGATGCTCCATCCCTAGCTGTATAGCCTCAAAGTGCGCAAGCCAGTCCTCTAAGATCTTCATTGCATCATTGACATCAAGTCAGAGCTGAGCTAAAGCAAACCTTTCCACTTTAAGTTGAGACTAAAGAAGTCGAACTGATTGAGGCAACGACTGCACATAGGTTGTCTCACAACTGCTGGTGAGTAGCTTCAACTCACTGTCTTCATCAAGACATGACCTTGGGGTCATCTCGCTCTCTTCAAGATGGTTTGGCTCACTATCTTCCCTAAAGTTTTGCCTGGCATAAGAGATATGACTCTGAAAGAGAAATAAGGAGACACGTAACATGTTTCACAATTATATAAGCAAATAAATGGATCTGTTCTACATAAGGAACATGTTTTTACAACTACAATTTAAAATTGGTAGTTATTGCAAACATCCAATCATATGTAAACAATAAAGTAAACATCAGTGGAGGAAATGATGACTATCCAAATCTATACTAGAACAAAGTTTGAAGGTTTGAGAAGGATGAACTTACATTACATGTTAACACGGGCTGGACAAAGCCCTTCTCCATGTCGATGGAAGGATAATTCAATAAATTCCCCAAAGCATCTTCTTTATAAGCGTTGCTCTTATTCTACATTTTGCAAAGAGTAAATATTGATCAAATAATATTGGAAGAAACAAAGGATAATGTAGCTCAGGTGTAGACTGATGATACATAATCACATAGCAATTAATTAAGTACAACGTTACAAGGCAAAAGGTACTGACAAGAGGAATGCAGACATCAACGTGTGCAATGGCATTGGCTTGATTCAACATTTTGGTAAGAGTAAATGTAGATCTGATAATTTGGAGAAAGTGGAGGGCAGGGCAGATAAGATGCAGAGTAATGCTAGACAATCAACTATCTCGCGATGCAAGTACAGTAATACCACCACCGTTCGTTATTACTTGTCGCTCAAATGGATGTATCTAGCACTATGAAGTTCTAAATACATCCAATTGATCAACAATTAATTTGATATAGAGGGAGTACATGACAACATGTACTTACATGAGCAATCCAGAACTTCATAACCATTGTGTTAATTCTACATTTATCCAAGAGTAAATATAGATCTTATAATTTCGAGCAAAGGGAGGATAAAGAAGCAAACATTTACAGTGATGCTACATAATCAAACAACAATGAGTGTAAGTATGCTGACAAAGGGCAAGAGGTACTGACAAGAGCAATGTAGTGCCCAATATTGTTGTGAGATCCTATGATCTTTTGAGAAAGGAGATTCATCTAAAATTAGTTTTCATACAAGAGAGAAGGTAAGGCACATGCAGAAATTTAGGATTTCAAATTTTTAATTGATATCATAGACAGTACCTGACGCTGGGCCCTCTGCAGTTCTAATAGGGGTTTGGCCACTGGAGTAGGGGTAAAGTGTGGTACAGTTGGGCATGTGTTTTCTATGGCTGCTGATCTATCTGATTTAACAGGTATCACTACTTTTTCCAAATACCTATTTTGTACTCCTTGAGGATCTACACTCACCCTCTTCCTTTTGGAAATCTATTATGAAAGAACAACATTTGACTGGAAAAACATAGTATGATGACACATAGAATAGGTACAGAAAATGGATAGGTATGGCATATACTCATATATGATGCTTAAACTAAGAAAATGGTGGTGTAACAAAGTAGAAGTAATGCAAGAGGTCATATGCAAAATATGTGCGACCAATACAACCTTGCCAAGTTAGAGCAAGCACCTTGATGGGTGAATAAGATAGGCCATCCTCCACCATGCCAAGTTTGTTAGCGAGTGGATTGTTCCACAATATTCCTCTCGTGCGCCCATTCTCATATTCATTTTGATCATGTTCAATACCTGACATGCATGAAAACATAAAAACAAGTGAGATTATCTTTGTAATGTAGAAGTGATTCTAATCCAATACTGCCTCCCTGTAAACTCCTTTGTGCTATCTCTACAATTCTTCTGAGAGATGCCATGCATGCTGTAATTTGGTGTGTGCATTAATATAATGTGGCCTACTACTCAAAATATGAGAGCTCCAGAAGTGATGATACTTCACAAATGACAGCTTCAACATATATTAAAGAAGAACAAGTTGACCTGACCTGACAGATTCAAAATATACTAAGGGAGAACAACTCAAGCTGACCAGTCGACCATAAATGTCTCTGCTACTCTTCCCAACAAGGAACATGTTTATTAAAGAAGAAAAGAGGATCATGTTAAAGAAGACCAGAAGAGCAAGCTAATTGAAGATATTACAAGTCTTTCTATACAATGTTTGTTGCCCACCCATGATGAAGCAGAGCGCACAGAGAAATACTATTCCTTCCGATCTCTCCATATGTGGCTCACATGCATTTCGAAACTAAAGTAGGAACATTTAGCTGACCAATTAAACATGTCTCAGTTTTACTAATATCAACATAATATCAGATTTGAATTTGTACAACTAAGCTTGTTTAGCTCGATGGGTGGAGCAGTGCTATTACGACACGAACCACGTAGGCTGATCGTGGTCATCATAAAATGGGGAAACCGTAAGCATGATGAGTAAAGTGTTGACCGTGGCAGTGGGATGGCAGATCTGAAGCTGCAAACCGTGCAAAGGGTAGTTAGCAACCGATGTTTGCTTTGAAATAACAACTAAGATTTGGTATGGACAAGAAAGTGTGTTGGAAATATGCCCTAGAGGCAATAATAAATGTTATTATTATATTTCCTTGTTCATGATAATCGTTTATTATCCATGCTAGAATTGTATTGATAGGAAACTCAGATACATGTGTGGATACATAGACACAACACCATGTCCCTAGTAAGCCTCTAGTTGACTAGCTCGTTGATCAATAGATGGTTACGGTTTCCTGACCATGGACATTGGATGTCGTTGATAACGGGATCACATCATTGGGAGAATGATGTGATGGACAAGACCCAATCCTAAGCCTAGCACAAAGATCGTGTAGTTCGTATGCTAAAGCTTTTCTAATGTCAAGTACCGTTTCCTTAGACCATGAGATTGTGCAACTCCCGGATACCGTAGGAGTGCTTTGGGTGTGCCAAACGTCACAACGTAACTGGGTGGCTATAAAGGTACACTACAGGTATCTCAGAAAGTGTCTGTTGGGTTGGCACGAATCGAGACTGGGATTTGTCACTCCGTGTAAACGAAGAGGTATCTCTGGGCCCACTCGGTAGGACATCATCGTAATGTGCACAATGTGATCAAGGAGTTGTACCGGGACCACTGGAAGGGTCCCGGGGGTCCACCGGGTGGGGCCACCTGCCCCGGGGGGCCACATGGGCTGTAGGGGGTGCGCCTTGGCCTATATGGGCCAAGGGCACCAGCCCCAAGAGGCCCATGCGCCAAGAATCAAGGGAGAGGAAGAGTCCTAAAGGGGGAAGGCACCTCCGAGGTGCCTTGGGGAGGAGGGACTCCTCCCCTGGCCGCACCATTCCTTGGAGGAAGGGCCAAGGCTGCGCCTCCCCCCTCTCCCTTGGCCCTATATATAGTGGGGGGAAGGGAGGGCAGCCCCATCTAAGCCCTGGCGCCTCCCTCTCCCTCCCATGACACATCTCCCTCCTCCCACAGCGCTTGGCGAAGCCCTGTTGGAATCCCGCTACTTCCACCACCACGCCGTCGTGCTGTTGGATCTCCATCAACCTCTCCTCCCCCCTTGCTGGATCAAGAAGGAGGAGACTTCGCTGCTCCGTACGTGTGTTGAACGCGGAGGTGTCGTCCGTTCGGCGCTAGGATCATCGGTGATTTGGATCACGACGAGTACGACTCCATCAACCCCGTTCTCTTGAACGCTGCCGCGCGCGATCTACAAGGGTATGTAGATCCACTCCTCCCTCGTTGCTAGATGACTCCATAGATAGATCTTGGTGACACGTAGGAAAATTTTGAATTTATGCTACGTTCCCCATCAGTGGCATCATGAGCTAGGTCTATGCGTAGTTTCTATGCATGAGTAGAACACAAAGTAGTTGTGGGCGTCGATATTGTTCAATATGCTTACCGTTACTAGTCCAATCTTGATTCGGTGGCATTGTGGGATGAAGCGTCCCGGACCGACCTTACACGTACTCTTACGTGAGACTGGTTCCACCGACTGACATGCACTAGTTGCATAAGGTGGCTAGCGGGTGTCTGTCTCTCCCACTTTAGTCGGATCGTATTCGATGAAAAGGGTCCTTATGAAGGGTAAATAGCAATTGGCATATCACGTTGTTGTTTTTGCGTAGGTAAGAAATGTTCTTGCTAGAAACCCATAGCAGCCACGTAAAACATGCAAACAACAATTAGAGGACGTCTAACTTGTTTTTGCAGGGTATGCTATGTGATGTGATATGGCCAAAAGGATGTGATGAATGATATATGTGATGTATGAGATTGATCATGTTCTTGTAATAGGAATCACGACTTGCATGTCGATGAGTATGACAACCGGCAGGAGCCGTAGGAGTTGTCTTAATTTATTTATGACCTGCGTGTCAACATAAACGTCATGTAATTACTTTACTTTATTGCTAACCGTTAGCTGTAGTAGTAGAAGTAATAGTTGACGAGACAACTTCATGAAGACACGATGATAGAGATCATGATGATGGAGATCATGGTGTCATGCCGGTGACGATGATGATCATGGAGCCCCGAAGATGGAGATCAAGAGGAGCAAAGTGATGATGGCCATATCATGTCACTATTTGATTGCATGTGATGTTTATCATGTTTATGCATCTTGTTTGCTTAGAATGACGGTAGTAAATAAGATGATCCCTCATTAAAATTTCAAGAAAGTTTTCCCCCTAACTGTGCACCGTTGCGAAAGTTCGTCGTTTCGAAGCACCACGTGATGATCGGGTGTGATAGATTCTTACGTTCGAATACAACGGGTGTTGACGAGCCTAGCATGTACAGACATGGCCTCGGAACACATGCGAAACACTTAGGTTGACTTGACGAGCCTAGCATGTACCGACATGGCCTCGGAACACAAGAGACCGAAAGGTCGAGCATGAGTCGTATGGTAGATACGATCAACATGAAGATGTTCACCGATGATGACTAGTCCGTCTCACGTGATGATCGAACACGGCCTAGTTGACTCGGATCATGTAATCACTTAGATGACTAAGAGGGATGTCTATCTGAGTGGGAGTTCATAAGATGAACTTAATTATCCTGAACATAGTCAAAAGGTCTTCGCAAATTATGTCGTGGCTCACGTTTTTGTTCTACTGTTTAGATATGTTCCTAGAGAAAATTTAGTTGAAAGTTGATAGTAGCAATTATGCGGACTAGGTCCGTAAACTGAGGATTGTCCTCATTGCTGCACAGAAGGCTTATGTCCTTAATGCACCGCTCGGTGTGCTGAACCTCGAACGTCGTCTGTGGATGTTGCGAACATCTGACATAGACATTTTGATAACTACATGATAGTTCAGTTAAACGGTTTAGAATTGAGGCACCAAAGATGTTTTTTGAAACGTCGGGAAACATATGAGATGTTTTGAGGGCTGAAATTGGGATTTCAGGCTTGTGCCCACGTCAAGGGGTATAAGACCTCCGACGATTTTCTTAGCCTGCAAACTAAGGGAGAAAAGCTCAATTGTTGAGCTTGTGCTTAGATTGTCTGAGTACAACAATCATTTAAATCGAGTGGGAGTTGATCTTCCAGATGAGACAGTGATGTTTCTCCGAAGTCATTACCACCAAGCTGCTAGAGCTTCGTGATGAACTATAATATATCAGGGACATATATGATGATCCTTGAGATATTCGCGATGTTTGACACCACAAAAGTAGAAATCAAGAAGGAGCATCAATTGTTGATGGTTGGTGAAAACACTAGTTTCAAGAAGGGCAAGGGCAAGAAGGGATACTTCATGAAACGGCAAATCAGCTGCTGCTCTAGTGAAGAAACCCAAGGTTGAACCCAAACCTGAGACTAAGTGCTTCTGTAATAAGGGGAACAGTCACTGGAGCAGAATTACCCTAGATACTTGGTAGATGAGAAGGCTGGCAAGGTCGATAGAAGTATATTGGATATACATTGTGTTAATGTGTACTTTACTAGTACTCCTAGTAGCACCAGGGTATTAGATACTGGTTCGGTTGCTAAGTGTTAGTAACTCGAAATAAAAGCTACGGAATAAACGGAGACTGGCTAAAGGTGAGCTGACGATATGTGTTGGAAGTGTTTCCAATGTTGATATGATCAAGCATCGCACGCTCCCTCTACCATCGAGATTGGTGTTAAACCTAAATAATTGTTATTTGGTGTTTGCGTTGAGCATAGACATGATTGGGTTATGTCTACCGCAATGGGGTTATTCATTTAAAGAGAATAATAGTTACTCTGTTTATTTGAATAATACCTTCAATGGTCTTGCACCTAAAATGAATGGTTTATTGAATCTCGATCGTAGTGATACACATGTTCATGCCAAAAGATATAAGATAGTAATGATAGTACCACCTACTTGTGGCACTGCCACGTAAGTCATATTGGTATAAAACGCATGAAGAAGCTCCACGTTGATGGATCTTTGGGCTCACTTGTTTTGAAAGGTTTGAGACATGCGAACCATGTCTATTGGTGTATATGCATGAAGAAACTCCATGCAAATGGACCGTTTGGACTCACTTGATTTTGAATCACTTGAGACATGCAAGTCATACCACATGGGCAAGATGACTGAAAGCCTCGTTTTCAGTAAAATGGAACTAGAAAGCAACTTGTTGGAACTAATACATTTTGATGTGTGCAATCCAATGAGTGTTGAGGCATGTAGTGGATATCGTTATGTTCTTACTTCACAGATGATTTGAGTAGATGTTGAGTATATTTACTTGATGAATCACGAGTCTAAATTATTTAAAGGTTCAAGTAATTTCAGGGTGAAGTTGAAAGATTGTCGTGACAGGAGGATAAAATATCTATGATATGATCATCGAGATGAATATCTAAATTACGAGTTTGGCACAGAATTAAGACATTGTGGAAATTGTTTCACAACTAATACAGCCTGGAACACCATAGTGTGATGGTGTGTCCGAACATCATAACTGCACCCTATTGGATATGATGCGTACCATGATGTCTCTTATCGAATTACCATGATAGTTTATGGGTTAGGCATTAGAGACAACCACATTCACTTTAAATAGGGCACCACGTAATTCCGATGAGATGACACCGTATGAACTATGGTTTAGAGAAACCTAAGCTGTCATTTCTTGAAAGTTTGGGGCTGCGACGATTATGTGAAAAAGTTTCAGGATGATAAGCTCGAACCCAAAGCGGATAAATGCATCTTCATAGGACACCCAAAACAGTTGGGTATACCTCCTGTCTCAGATCCGAAAGCAATAAGGGATTGTTTCTAGAATCGGGTCCTTTCTCGAGGAAAAGTTTCTCTCGAAGGAATTGAGTGGGAGGATGGTGGAGACTTGATGAGGTTATTGAACCGTCACTTCAACTAGTGTATAGCAGGGCACAAAGAGTTGTTTCTGTGGCACCTACACCAATTGAAGTGGAAGCTTATGATATTGATCATGAGACTTCGGATCAAGTCACTCCCAAACCTCGTAGGATGACAAGGATGCGTACTACTTCAGAGTGGTACGTAATCCTGTCTTGGAAGTCACGTTGCTAGACAACAATGAACCTACGAGCTATGGAGAAGCGATGGTGGGCCTGGATTCCGATAAATGGCTCGAGGCCATAAAATCCGAGAGAGGATCCATGTATGAAAACAAAGTGTAGAGTTTGGCAGAACGGCTCGATGGTCGTAATGCTATTGAGTATAGATGGATTTTAAAAGGAAGATAGACAATGATGGTAAATGTCACCATTAAGAAAGCTCGACTTGTCGTTAAGATGTTTTTCGACAAGTTCAAGGAGTTGACTGCGATGAGACTTTCTCACTCGTAGCGATGCTAAGAGTCTGTTGGAATTATATTAGCGATTACTGCATTATTTATGAAATATTGCAGATAGGATGTCAAAACATTGTTTCCTCGACGTTTTTGAGGAAAGGTTGTATGTGATACAAACCGGAAGGTTTTGTCAATCCTGAAAGATGCTAATAAGTATGCAAAGCTCCAGCAATCCTTCTAAGGACTGGAGTAAACATCTCGGAGTTGGAATGTATGCTTTGATGAGATGATCAAAGATTTTGGGTGTATACAAAGTTTATGAGAAACTTGTATTTCCAAAGAAGTGAGTGGGAGCACTATAGAATTTCAGATGAGTATGTGTTGTTAACATGTTGTTGATCGGAAATGATGTAGAATTTCTAGAAAGCATGCAGAGTTATTTGAAAAGTGTTTTCAATGGAAAGCCTGGATTAAGCTACTTGAACGTTGAGCATCAAGATCTATAAGGATAGATCAAAACGCTTAATGGTACTTTCAAATGAGCACATACCTTGACATGATCTTGAAGGTGTTCAAGATGGATCAGTCAAAGAAGGAGTTCTTGCCTGAGTTGTAAGGTATGAAGTTAAGACTTAAAGCTCGACCGCGACAGAAGAAAGAGGAAGGACGAAGGTCGTCCCCTATGCTTTTGTCATAGGCTCTCTACAGTATGCTATGCTGTGTACCGCACCTGAAGTGTGCCTTGACATGAGTCAGTCAAGGGGTACAAGAGTGATCCAAGAATGGATCGCAGGACAGCGGTCAAAGTTATCCTTAGTAACTAGTGGACTAAGGAATTTTCTCGATTATGGAGGTGGTAAAAGAGTTCGTCGTAAAGGGTTACACCGATGCAAGCTTAACACCTATCCGGATAGCTCTGAGTACAGATACCGGATACGTATAATGGAGCAACAATTTAGAATAGCTCCAAGTAGAACAATTATTTGAAATGGCTCCAAATATAGCGTAGTAGCTGCATCTACAAGATGACGTAGAGATTTGCGAAGTACATATGGATCTGAAAGATTCAGACCCGTTGACTATAACATCTCTCACAAGCATAACATGATCAAACCGAGAACTCATCGAGTGTTAATCACATGGTAATGTGAACTAGATTATTGACTCTAGTAAACTCTTTGGGTGTTAGTCACATGGGGATGTGACCTTGAGTGTTAATCACATATCGAAGTGAACTAGATTATTGACTCTAGTGCAAGTGGGAGACTGTTGGAAATATGCCCTAGAGGCAATAATAAATTGGTTATTATTATATTTCCTTGTTCATGATAATCGTTTATTATCCATGCTAGAATTGTATTGATAGGAAACTCAGATACATGTGTGGATACATAGACAACACCATGTCCCTAGTAAGCCTCTAGTTGACTAGCTGTTGATCAATAGATGGTTACGGTTTCCTGACCATGGACATTGGATGTCATTGATAACGGGATCACATCATTGGGAGAATGATGTGATGGACAAGACCCAATCCTAAGCCTAGCACAAAGATCGTGTAGTTCGTATGCTAAAGCTTTTCTAATGTCAAGTACCGTTTCCTTAGACCATGAGATTGTGCAACTCCCGGATACCGTAGGAGTGCTTTGGGTGTGCCAAACGTCACAACGTAACTGGGTGGCTATAAAGGTACACTACAGGTATCTCAGAAAGTGTCTGTTGGGTTGGCACGAATCGAGACTGGGATTTGTCACTCCGTGTAAACGAAGAGGTATCTCTGGGCCCACTCGGTAGGACATCATCGTAATGTGCACAATGTGATCAAGGAGTTGATCACGGGATGATGTGTTACAGAACGAGTAAAAGAGACTTGCCGGTAACGAGATTGAACAAGGTATCGGGATACCGACGATCGAATCTCGGGCAAGTATCGTACCGCTAGACAAAGGGAATTGTATACGGGATTGATTAAGTCCTTGACATCATGGTTCATCCGATGAGATCATCGTGGAACATGTGGGAGCCAACATGGGTATCCAGATCCCGCTGTTGGTTATTGGCCGGAGAGTCGTCTCGGTCATGTCTACGTGTCTCCCGAACCCGTAGGGTCTACACACTTAAGGTTCGGCGACGCTAGGGTTATAGAGATATTAGTATGCGGTAACCCGAAAGTTTTTCGGAGTCCCGGATGAGATCCCGGACGTCACGAGGAGTTCTGGAATGGTCCGGAGGTAAAGAATTATATATAGGAAGTGCTATTTCGGCCATCAGGACAAGTTTCGGGGTCACCGGTATTGTACCGGGACCACCGGAAGGGTCCCGGGGGTCCACCGGGTGGGGCCACCTGCCCCGGGGGGCCACATGGGCTGTAGGGGGTGCGCCTTGGACTATATGGGCCAAGGGCACCAGCCCCAAGAGGCCCATGCGCCAAGAATCAAGGGAGAGGAAGAGTCCTAAAGGGGGAAGGCACCTCCGAGGTGCCTTGGGGAGGAGGGACTCCTCCCCTGGCCGCACCCTTCCTTGGAGGAAGGGCCAAGGCTGCGCCTCCCCCCTCTCCCTTGGCCCTATATATAGTGGGGGGAAGGGAGGGCAACCCCATCTAAGCCCTGGCGCCTCCCTCTCCCTCCTATGACACATCTCCCTCCTCCCACAACGCTTGGCGAAGCCCTGTTGGAATCCCGCTACTTCCACCACCACGCCGTCGTGCTGTTGGATCTCCATCAACCTCTCCTCCCCCCTTGCTGGATCAAGAAGGAGGAGACGTCGCTGCTCCGTACGTGTGTTGAACGCGGAGGTGCCGTCCGTTCGGCACTAGGATCATCGGTGATTTGGATCACGACGAGTACGACTCCATCAACCCCGTTCTCTTGAACGCTTCCGCGTGCGATCTACAAGGGTATGTAGATCCACTCCTCCCTCGTTGCTAGATGACTCCATAGATAGATCTTGGTGACACGTAGGAAAATTTTGAATTTATGCTACGTTCCCCAACAGAAAGTACGGTCAACAAGTGATAAAGAAATGCAATTATAATGTCTCTCTATATGTCGCGACATGCATTTGGAAACTCAAGTGGGACCTTTAGCTAACCAATTAAATGTGTCTGTTAACTAATATCAGTATGACTTCACAATCATATTTGAACAACAGCTTTGGAATTATGAGTGTTGTGTTGTTTAGCTTGAAGGGTGGAGTATTGCTAGTACGACAGAAAACACCTACGCAGATCATCATAAAGTAGATAAAAGGGGACAACCCTAAGCATCAAGAGTAAAATCAGGAAAGTGGAACTAGCTAGACCAGTGTGTGGCGCACATGCTTTTTGAAATGAATATAGGAACATTAGGTGACCAATTAAACGTTCTTTGTTTTAGTAATATGAGCATCATATCAGATTCGTATTTCAACAACTAAGCTTTGGAATTATGAGTGGCATGTTGTTTCGCTTGATGGGTTGAGGTGTTGAGGAGCAGTGCTAGCACAACACGAAGCACCTAGAAGATGTTAGTGAATATAAAGGGGGAAACCATAAGCTTTACGAGTATAGTGACCGTGCCATGGCGGATCTGAAGGTGCAAGTCGGACAAAGCTACTTCACAACCAATGTTTTCTTTCAACTAGCCACTATGATTTGGTACAGACAAGAAAAGTACAGTAAACAAGTTACGATCTATTTTTCGGGTGAGATCAATAACTTAAGTAGATATGAAAGAGTACCACCTCTCTTGCGACATCGTGTAGGCCCCTGCTGATACGTTGAGGGTGTTGCGGGTGCGATGGCTGTCGGTGGCGCGGAAGAAGACTTTAGACGGCAGACGGTCGGGTCAGGGGATAAGTCATGTTGTCGTGGACGAGGCGGTCGTAGGAGCGGCAATGGCAAGGTGGACGACAATGCCGATGAAGTGAGAGGATGCGATGAAGGATCATGGTCCGGCCCCGTGGATGAGAGACGTCCATCTCTTGCAGTGGACGACGGGGTAGGGGAGCGGCTCCGGCAAGGTGGAGGATGGGGTGGCGGATGGAGGAGGCTGGCCGCGGTGGGGAGGTTGTTATGGCACCGACGGTGTATGAATGGGGAAATGGAGGGGGAGGGGGATCTCAAACTTTGGGACGTGCTTGTCTGAAATGCGGGAAAGTTACGAACTTATCCGCCGTTTAAAATTTTGGACATCATGTCGGTTGGGGATAGGACTGTAATCTCGCATCTCCCCAATATTTGCCGGTAGTGATTTCGGGCGAGGAGAGGGTGTTTTGCCGCCCACGGTTGGCGCCCATGGTGTATGAACGGGGCTGACTGGTAGGGTGGTTGTGTCGCGTCTGAGGGAAGTTACACATCTGCCCCTATTTAAAATATTTGCCTACATCGATTTCGGACAAGGAGTGTTTGTTTTGCCGCCCACCGTGTATGCATGGGGAAATGGAGGGAGAGACACATGTCTTTCGGACGAGCTTGAATCAAATGTGTTTTGCCGCCCACGTTTGGCGCCCACCATGTCTGAATGGGCTCAGAGGCGGTCGTGTCATGTCTGATTGAAGTGACTAGTCTACCCCTATCGACAGCAGTGTAAATTGGGTCGATTTGGATGTCAAGTGTCAGGGGTAGATAGTAATTTCCATCTCGCAAACACTTGCTTCGGGCAGTCAACAAATGATAATGGATGTTTTGCCGCTTCATTCAAAATTTGGGAGAATTAGCATTCATGTTTACCCTGGGCCCTGACAACTAAATTCAATTCCAATTTGAATTCGATTACGAATATCCACACATAATTCTACATTTCATTATTTATTTCTTCAAAACCACGACAAAGATTTATTCCACCTTTATATATGACTATGATTTAGAAATGCCGTAATCTTCGAATTCAGTAGGTTGGATACACTTTGAGTCAATCAGTTATTTCATCCAATACAATATGCTCACACGAAAAACAGTTGACCTTATGTCAATCATACAAGTACTGAGGATTACCTCACCTAAAAAATTCAGATCATTACAACACATGGACAACATAGGGGGTCTTAGAACATAATTCATTTAGAGACATGACACAACATGCAAGTATAATAATCTAATGACAATTTCAACTGGTATCTACAAAAGAACTGGGATTACCATGGGCTTCAGATGGCAGAAGCAGCAGGACCTCCTCCGTCTTCAAATGCAACATTCTTACTTCCTCCAATTCTTGGGTTGCTTGCATAATGCGTGCAGCTAATTGCATAATTTCCAGCCTCAAGATCAAGATTACCTCACTCATGGCAGACACACCATCTCTTTCCGCCTCTAGTAGAGCCTCAAGAACTATAATATCTATGCTCAGACTGCTCTCCGGTGGTGTTGCCTCTGAATTGCTACCACCTGGTAACACGGATGGTGCACTGCTTCCAAAAATAGATTCTGGGGTTGTACATTGTGTCCTAGTGTGAACAAATCCTAAAAGGTTTCCGCTGGACATAAGTAAGAGATAGTTATCGCATGATCCAGGCATTAAGCTTACATGGTAAGCGACATATGAATTATTGCCGAGCATGGCGAGCTATATTTAAATGGTTCGAAGTAGTATCAGCGAAAAGAAATTAAAATGGTAAGATCAAACTAGGGATGTAAGTGCCAAATAAACGACATCCGCCAGTCCCATCTAGTTGGTTTTTGCTAGCTCCCTAGTTCATTTTTCTCAAAAAACAAAAACTTTTTTGAAC
Source organism: Triticum urartu (assembly GCF_003073215.2). Taxonomy (NCBI): domain Eukaryota; kingdom Viridiplantae; phylum Streptophyta; class Magnoliopsida; order Poales; family Poaceae; genus Triticum; species Triticum urartu. The sequence continues at coordinate 493,811,373 of NC_053023.1, read as the reverse complement.
TATCATACCACTAGTGGACTTTAATCGTGATTAAACGGGACCCAGTTGACATCCCTAGTTGAAAGGAAGTGTACCACTGCTATATTTAAGTTGCCAATGCATCTAAGCAATTGAAATAATCTAAGAAATCACTTAACAATGTGGCCTCATATAAACTATGAAGACAGTCTTGTGATGAAGTTCGTAGGAAAAGTTAAGGACTCGGATGAACTAGCCATGCATTTCTTTACGATAGTATAGCAGGAACTACTAACATATTGGCCAACTCAGGTATAGCCTAACAAGTAACAAACTCAGGTATAGCCTGACATATTGGCCAACTCAGGTACAGCCTAACATATTGACCCTCCTTTACGATAGTACAGCAAAGCAGACAGCTAAACTATTTGTAATTCTGTAGGATTACTGGTTGAGGGCACAAGCCAAGAAAGCAGCCCACACACATTACATTTCACATGTACTAAAACACACTGGCTTACCATATGTTGCCGTGAAGCCTCGCTGATGTTGCAATGTTCTTTGAAGATATCGTCAGCATCCCGTGGTTGCAAATCTAGTTGTTGTAGTTTATTCTGCACCCTCTATTTAGGTAAAATTAATTTTAATCGCATGCACTAATTGGAATTGATCATCAATGGTTCATCTAGACTAATGAAAGAAGGGTGTGTTCTTAGACGACAATATATGCGCTTCACTCTATTTGTATGCTTGTTCGAGGTGCCAGCCCCAAAAGAACAAATATTTTGCTTGATGGGGTTGGCAACTCCATAATTAATAGAAGCATCAAATTAGTCATGCAACTTGGGAAGATCAAGAACACACAAAAAAGTAATGAACAGAGGCTCGGAGTAGTGATGTAATAGCTAGCATCAGAAAATGTAGGGTAAAACAAACAAAAATCAGCGGAACCACATACTAGTTTGCTGATGTGTAATTAAGCAAAGAGAACATGAAGCAGTCTGATGGAACCAACATGTGGCATCAGAACAACACCATTATCATAAATATAGCATGCAAGAAGTAAAATAGTAGGTAGTGATATCTAGGAAGTACAGTAATACTTAGGACAAAACTAAAGCATTGTAACTATATGTGCACTGGTTTGTAATTTAGCACATGGGACATGTTCACTGCCAGAAGTATGGCCCTACAGGTGCAAGAGGAATAAAGCGTCTCATGAAAAATTGAATGGTGCCCTGAAGAAATTCAAAGGTGCGGTGCTTATGCTAAGAAAGTGAACGTAGGCGCCGACCGTTGGATAATAGTACGTGATTCTTGGCGGCGTATGGGTATCGTTGTCATACTTGATAGCTAAGGATCGTCGATGGTACTCGTGTTGCGGTTGAGTTTGGGCCGACTGTCACCATTGCTGAAGCGGCTCCGGTGCTTGGGCTGCGGCGCCTGTCGACATACAAGAAAGCTCATATGTGGTAAGTGAACAGTTCCACGATAAAGAAGAGAAAAACCAAAGGAGTACAAATAGAAATAACCTGATGAGGCTGCAGCATTAGTAAAGGAGGGCCGATGGAGTTGAATATGCCGTCCGTGGAGCGGGTACGGTATAGTGGACGAAGACGTCGACGAAGCACATCCGACGCGTGTATAGTGCTTTCGGTGAGGCGGAACTATTGCGGCAGACGAGGGCTTTTATGAAGGGCCAGTGATGGGGCGGACGAGGGAGTCGGTGAAGGGCCTACATTGTGGTGGACGAGGGCGCCGGTGAAGCAGACCTGGTGTGGTGGACCATGATGGCGGTTAAGGAGATCTGGAGCGGTGGACAAGCCAGTCACTGAAGCGGCTCTGGTGAAGTGGTGAGTTGGCAGTTGGGGGTTCCAAGGTGCGGAAGGTAGATCTAGTGTGGTGTGAGGTCCACCGCTGTGGCGGAGGACTAGATTTGGCAGCTTGGCATGGTTGGGGGGTCGGGGAGGGGAAGAGGAGGGGCTCTTGGGAAGAATGTTGGGGGCAAAGAGGGGAAAACAATGGAGTTACCAAAGCAACCCTTTTCCATTCATGTGGCAGGGGTAAAACAGGAATATCGCAGGGCTAAACTTTCGGGCGCAAGATATTTCGATGTGAGCGGGAAGTTTGAAAGCTTTTGGCGCCTAAAATTAAGTGTTCTAATATTGTACGGCTGACTATGATATCATGGCTGAGAATTTATTTGTTTTGCACGCAAAAAAGTGCAAGTTTCAAAAATCAATGTCTCCAACTCGAAACTCAGATTGTCCATTCAATTCAAACATGGATCATTGAGCTAGTGCAAGCAAATACCATCATATGGTCCAATTCAAATGAAATTCCAAATGTGTTTATCCTAAATATGATGACAAAAGTAAAAATGTGTATGTGTATGAATAAAGTTGAAAGTGCAACTATCCCTAGGTGGTTTTGGTAATTCATAACAACATATAGCTCATTGAGCTAATGCTATTCCAAGATGATTATTTCAGGAAAGCTCAATGATTGGCATGGCATGGATGTGAAAGTGGAACCCTCAAAATGTTAAGGACAAAGGATTGGCTCAAGCTCAAAAGCTCAAGACTCTTCATTTTATATTTTAGTGATCCAAGATCACATTGAGTCCATAGGAAAAGCCAATACTATCAAGGAGGGATGAGGTGTTGCTTAATGAGCCTCTTGCTTCATGTGCTTAATGATATGCTCCAAAACCCTCAACTACTTTACCATATCCACATATGACCTAAACTCTAAGCCAAACTCGGTCCTACCGATTTTTCCTATCCGGCGCCACCGAGTTTCAATTGTCATTAGCCACTGCCAAACCCTGGCAATTCGGTCCTACCGATAAGGATCTTGGTCCCACCGAGATGGGGTTGCAAACTCTCTGTTTCCCTTTCGTAACTTTTCGGTCCCACCGAAAGAGCGAATCGGTCCCACCGAGATTGCAATGTAAACTCAGTGTTTCCCCTTTGTAACTTTTCGGTCTCACCGAGTTCCACTCGGTCTCACCGAAAGAGCAAATCGGTCCCACCGAGTTTGCCTGACCAACTCTCTGGTTAGCTAATTACCAAACTCGGTCTCACCGAGTTTGTGTAATCGGTCTCACCGAGATTACGTTATGCCCAAACCCTAACCGAATCGGTCCTACCAAGTTGCATGTCAGTCCCACCGAAATTCCTAATGGTCACTAGGTTTACTACTTCGGTCCGACCGAGTTTATTGATTCGGTCCCACCGAGATTGGAAAACTGTGTAACGGTTGGATTTTGTGTGGAGGCTATATATACCCCTCCACCTCCTTCTCATTCGATGAGAGAGCCATCAGAACACACACAACATTCCTACTCATATGTTCTGAGAGAAAACCACCTACTCATGTGTTGAGACCAAGACATTCCATTCCTACCATATGAATCTTGATCTCTAGCCTTCCCAAGTTGCTTTCCACTCAAATCTTCTTTCCACAAAATCCAAATCCTATGAGAGAGAGTTGAGTGTTGGGGAGACTATCATTTGAAGCACAAGAGCAAGGAGTTCATTACCTACACACCATTTGTTACTTCTTGGAGAGTGGTGTCTCCTAGATTGTCTAGGTGTCACTTGGGAGCCTCCGACAAGATTGTGGAGTTGAACCAAGGAGTTTGTAAGGGCAAGGAGATCGCTTACTTCGTGAAGATCTACCGCTAGTGAGGCAAGTCCTTCGTGGGCGATGGCCATGGTGGGATAGACAAGGTTGCTTCTTCGTGGACCCTTTGTGGGTGGTTGCTTCTTCGTGGACCCTTCGTGGGTGGAGCCCTTCGTGGACTCGCGCAACCGTTGCCCTTGGGTGGAGCCCTGTGTGGACTCGCGCAACCGTTACCCTTCGTGGGTTGAAGTCTCCATCAACGTGGATGTAGGATAGCACCACCTATCCGAACCACGGGAAAAACATCCATGTCTCCAATAGCGTTTGAATTCTCCAAACCCTTCCCTTTATATTCTTGCAAGTTGCATGCTTTACTTTCCGCTGCCTATATACTCTTTGCATGCTTGCTTGAATTGTGTGATGATTGCTTGACTTGTCCTAAAATAGCTAAAATCTGCCAAGAACTAAAATTGGGAAAAGGTTAAGTTTTTATTTGGTCAAGTAGTCTAATCACCCCCCCCCCTCTAGACATACTTCGATCCTACAAAAGTTGATGATTATAAAGTTTGAACATGCCCATATGTGTATATCTCTAGGTTTGATATATGAATTTGAAATCAAAAAATCCCGGCTTAAAAAATGTACCTCCATTTAAATGAATTAAAAAAGCTAATGATGGATTCGAATTCCAAAATTCCAATCTTAGGTTTGTAATTCTGGTACTTTAAGGTATATCACGCATGTTCAAAAGTACCGTTATCTCATAGTCCAAACAGTGAAACAAATTGATCAACCATGACTGCACACACTATTGACCATATATATCTCAATTATGCTAAAGTCCCTCAAATATAGGCACCTCACTCTTTATCTGAAGCCACCTTCCCCCCCACACAAGTTGTTCTCCCCCCCGGACACGAACACACGAGCACATTAACACACCCCTCTCTTCTAAAGTCCGGACCCCAATATAGGTCTCTTTCACTTTGTCTCTCGGACATGCACACATCTCTTCTCCCACTCTCTAGGTCTCCCGGCATCTCTCTTTCCCAAGGACACACACTATATAGAGTGTATCTTTCCCATACACACAAAACGTTGCCCCCAAACGTCTATCTCCCTTGTTATGTGGTTCTCGCACACTCACCTCACACACCACCCCCACTGCAAACAAGCACACTTTGTCTCCTTGTGCACCACACTCCTCTTTCTATCCCTCCCACATGCGGACTCGCCCGAGCTCCTTCCTTATATACATATATGTCGTGACTCTTTCCATAGCTCCCTTATGTATCATCATTCTCAATCTCGCACGTTGTTCTGTAAACCATCTATTCTAGAACTCTCATGAAGTCTCTATTGTCGGATTTCGGGTTCCGGCAGACCCTTGAGGTTCGAACACTTGGGTGCGCACGGAGATTTCGCCTCCTACCTACTTGCACCCCTCCGCCTCGCTAAGATCTAAGCAATGGAAAGAATAACACGAATGACACAGGGTTTATACTGGTTCGGGCCACCGTTGTGGTGTAATACCCTACTCCAGTGTGCGGTGTGGTGGATTGCCTCTTGGGCTAATGATGATGAACAATACAAGGAAGAACAGCCTCGCGAGGGTCTGCTCTTGGCTGGGGCGATGAACAGCTGGGAGGAGTTCAGTCACCCTTCTCTCTCTCTCCTTCCTTCACTTTTCCTTCTCTCGTCCCTCTCCTCTATTCTGTGGGTGGTTGGTCCTATTTATAGAGGCCCTGGTCCTCTTCCCAAATATCGAGCGGGAAGGGAGCCAACAATGGTGGGCTAATTTGAAGGGGGACAGCTAGTACTAGCTATCCTGACAAAAGTAGTCTTCGCCTGCACAAAGCTCTGGTGGTGACGCCGTCTTGGGCTCCACAATGACCTCCTTCTTGCAGTCCTCCTGGTCTTGGTCTTGTTGCACCAAAATGGCAACCTTTGCCTGATGCCTCGGTACTCCGCGGCTGCGCTTGCTCCCTTTGCACCAAAGAGGAAAGGAGGACGCTGCGCGGGCTGGCACCCGCCTGGCGCCTTTGGTCGTCATGGCTTGCGTCACGGGCACCTCGTGAGGTACCCCGCCTTGATCTCTCCGCCTCCTCGCGAGCCAGCCTGATGAGGCCGTGCCTTAGGAAGCTCCGCGTCGTCCGCCCCGCGAGGCTTGGCCCCTCGTGAGGGTCTTAGGTCTGTGTTGGTGAAGATGGGCCACGCTGGGCCCCCCTTTGAGCCACGTCGCAGGCCGCAGGCAGGCAAGTTTGGGGACCCCCGTTCCCAGAATGCCGGCAGTAGCCCCTGGGCCCAAGGCATGCCCGGACTTGGCCGTGCAAGGAGGCGGAAGGGGAAGAGCAAAGCGCTGCGGGCCCTAACAGCCTGCGGCCTTGGGCGCCGCGTGGCGGTTGATTGGACGTGGGCGTCTCCACTTCCCCATGGCGCCTCGGTGAAAGTGCAACTATCCCTAGGTGGTTGTTGTAATTCATAACAACATATAGCTCATTGAGCTAATGCTATTCCAAGATGATTATTTCAGGAAAGCTCAATGATTGGCATGGCATGGATGTGAAAGTGGAACCCTCAAAAGCTCAAGACTCTTCATTTTATATTTTAGTGATCCAAGATCACATTGAGTCTTTAGGAAAAGCCAATACTATCAAGGAGGGATGAGGTGTTGCTTAATGAGCCTCTTGCTTCATGTGCTTAGTGATATGCTCCAAAACCCTCAACTACTTTCCCATATCCACATATGACCTAAACCCTAAAGCCAAACTCGGTCATACCGATTCTTTCTATCCGGCGCCACCGAGTTTCACTTGTCATAAGCCACTGCCAAACCCTAGCAATTCGGTTCTACCGATAGGGATCTCGGTCTCACCGAGATGGGATTGCAAACTCTCTGTTTCCCTTTCGTAACTTTTCGGTCTCACCGAAAGACCGAATCGGTCCCACCGAGATTGCAATGTAAATTCAGTGTTTCCTTTCTGTAACTTTTCGGTCTCACCGAAAGAGCAAATCAGTCCCACCGAGTTTTCCTGACCAACTCTCTGGTTAGCTAATTACCAAATTCGGTCTCACCGAGTTTGTGTAATCGGTCTCACCGAGATTACGTTATGCCCAAACCCTAACCATATCGGTCCTACCGAGTTGCATGTCAGACCCACCGAAAATCTCTAACGGTCACTAGGTTTACATTTTCGGTTCGACCGAGTTTGTTGATTCGGTCCCACCAAGATTGGAAAACTGTGTGTAACGGTTGGATTTTGTGTGGAGGCTATATATACCCCTCCACCTCCTCTTCATTCGTGGAGAGAGCCATCAGAACACATACTCAATTCCAACTCATATGTTCTGAGAGATCAAGACATTCCATTCCTACCATATGAATCTTGATCTCTAGCCTTCCCAAGTTGCTTTCCACTCAAATCTTTTTTCCACAAAATTCAAATCCTATGAGAGAGAGTTGAGTGTTGGGGAGACTATCATTTGAAGCACAAGAGCAAGGAGTTCATTACCTACACACCATTTGTTACTTCTTGGAGAGTGGTGTCTCCTAGATTGGCTAGGTGTCACTTGGGAGCCTCCGACAAGATTGTGGAGTTGAACCAAGGAGTTTGTAAGGGCAAGGAGATCGCCTACTTCGTGAAGATCTACCGCTAGTGAGGCAAGTCCTGTGTGGGCGATGGCCATGGTGGGATAGACAAGGTTGCTTCTTCGTGGACCCTTTGTGGGTGGTTGCTTCTTCGTGGACCCTTTGTGGGTGGAGCCCTTTGTGGACTCGCGCAACCGTTACCCTTTGTGGGTTGAAGTCTCCATCAACGTGGATGTAGGATAGCACCACCTATCCGAACCACGGGAAAAACATCCGTGTCTCCA